>NC_092335.1:695482187-695817500 GCF_046630445.1 Rutidosis leptorrhynchoides
TCTCGATTGAGGTGTTTTCAAGAATCAAGAAAGGTTTGAACGCAGATTATAATCGTCAAGATACAAACGAGGTTTAAAATGAAATCAAGTGGAAAACTTGAAGAATTGTTTAGTTTCATATGTTATAATTAATATTTTAATTCATTTTAATTGTCCAATGTTGGTAGTCCTCAGTTGATAGTCCATAGTTAGCTATTCAATAATTCATATATAGTTAAATATACAATATTCGAATTAATCAATACGTATCGTGACCCGTGTACATGTCTCAGACTCGATCACAACTCAAAATATATATATTATTGGAGAATCAACCTCAACCCTGTATAGAGAACTCGATCATTACTGCATATAGAGTGTCTATGGTTATTCTAAATGATATATATAGATGCGTCGATATGATATGTCAAAACATTGTATACATGTCCCGATATTTAAAGTGCGTAAAGTAATTAACAGAAATTAAATGACGATAAATAAAATTGCGAGAATGTAAATAGCGATAATTAATTTGCGATAAATAAAATGTAATCAGTTAGCTAGAAACAATTAGCTAGGAACAGTTAGCGTGGATTCTTAACAAAATTTCTCATAGTTAATTTGTTTGTTTCTAACAAATTTTATTTTGTCAAATGTTTTCTTCATTATGCCACTTGTTGGATTCTGATAAATCAAAATCCCAATATGAAATTGGATGAATATGGTTATTCTGTGGTGAACGGATTTGTATATCGGTGGATGTAAGTAGGATAGTAAACGACTGTTGAATCAGCTTCGAAGAATGTACAGTGTAACTTATTAATGTGAAATCTGAATATTCCTCGGGTATTACCTACCCGTTAAAATATTTTCACAATTAACACTTTTTACGAAAGAATTTTTAATTACAATCTTTATGAAAACATATATACATATATATTTTATTCAGATGTAATCATGGATTCATTGAGTTTATATGATATTAAACTCATTTAGTTTACCGTTAGAACTAGAATACGTAATCTCTAAAACATTTAGAGATTACTTAATAGCCATGAAGAACGAAGATAGTTTATGTAGAACGATACGTAGAACGATGATTATACTCGAGGTACAGAATGAGATGTTGAGGCATGGATGGTTGATGGTACTGGTGCTATTACTGATGGTACTGTTGGTGCCGGTGATGTTGCTGAAGCTGGTAAATTTTGCACCATACTTTTCAAGGCTACAACTCGGATGTGAAGCTCGTTGACTTATTCGATTATTCCGGGATGATTGTCGGTCGAAATGAGCGGATGAATAAGGTTTTGAATTTGAGATAGTATATAATCATGGCGATATATTCGGGTAATGAGGGTGAAAATGGTGTTTCGGACTGGTTCACCGGTAAGTACTTCGGGTTCTTCGTCAAGAGGTAAATTCGGTGGGTGAAAAGGATCGCCTTCTTCTCGTCTCCATTGATTATGTTGACTACGAATCCATCAGATGAATTGGGGGTGGATGATTGGTTAATTCATTCTGGTGACTCTGCTTTCGGAGTTCGAGTGAAACTCTATGTCGGAATAGCTGTCGGAATCTAAAGGACTCGAACTGGTTGAGGGATTCATCTCGTACAATCAGATGAAGGATTTTCGATAAGAAATAGAATAGGATGTAGATTAGTACCCTGCAATACATAATTTACATATGCATATATAATTCTATAATCCCATAAATTACGGAGGAATCTACGGAAGCTGTCAGGCAAAGGTAACAATAACAGATACGCTAGAATATGAATTAGCAGATACGCTAAGATATGAATTTTTTCTATACACTATTCATACAGTCAATGCAATAAGATGTGTCTAGACTAAGAATAATAAGCAAGTAATTTACTAAGGATGATAAGCAAATTATTTTCAACAAAAATTATAAGCAAAACTTTTAACATGCAGACACGGTCGAAGTCCAGACTCACTAATGCATCCTATTGACTTATCAGTTAGACACACTAATGCAGACATGGTTCGCTAAGACCACCGCTCTGATACCAACTGACATGACCCATCCTAATCCATCCGGACGAAGTCTACATCGATTATAAACGATTCACAATAGTTGGTTACATCGCGAGGTACTTGACCTTTATATGATACATTTTACAAACATTGCATTCGTTTTTGAAAAGACAATCTTTCATTACATCGAAAGTTTATGGCATGCATACCATTTCATAATATATCTAACTATAATTGACTTAATAATAATCTTGATGAACTCGACGACTGGAATGCAACGTCTTTTGAAATATGTCATGTATGACTCCAAGTAATGTCTCTAAAATGAGCAAATGCATAGCGGAAGATTTCTTTCGTACCTGAGAATAAACATGCTTTAAAGTGTCAACCAAAAGGTTGGTGAGTTCATTAGTTAAACATAAATAATCATTTCATAAATTTTAATAGACCACAAGATTTCATATTTCCATTTCTCATAAACATACGTCCCATGCATAGAGATAAAAATATCATTCATATGGATTGAACACCTGGTAACCGACATTCACAATATGCATATAAGAATATCCCCATCATTCCGGGATCCTCCTTCGGACATGATATAAATTTCGAAGTACTAAAGCATCCGGTACTTTGGATGGGGCTTGTTGGGCCCGATAGATCTATCTTTAGAGTTCGCGTCAATTAGGGTGTATGTTCCCTAATTCTTAGATTAACAGACTTAAATAAAAGGGGCATATTCGATTTCGATCATTCAACCATATAATGTAGTTTTGATTACTTGTGTCTATTTCGTAAAACAGTTATAAAAGCGCATGTATTCTCAGTCCCAAAAATATAAGGAGTAAAAGGGAGCAAATGAACTCACGCATATAAATATTGTAAAACAGTTAATAAAGCATTTGCATGTATTCTCAGCCCAAAAACGTAAAGAGTAAAAAGGGCAAATGAAACTCACGCATATAAGTATTGTAAAACAGTTAATAAAGCATTTGCATGTATTCTCAGCTCCAAAAATTTAAAGAGTAAAAAGGGAGCAAATGAAACTCACATAATGTATTTTGTAGTAAAAATACATATGACAATATTGAACAATGCAGGGTTGGCCTCGGATTCACGAACCTATATCATTTATATGTATATTAATACATATAATTGTAATTGAACAATTTTATATATTACACCTTACATTATATATTATATATTTAATTTGTGTATATATATATATATATATATATATATATTCAAAATGTTTAATATTAATATAGTTATATTAATATATATATAGTTAGTACTTTAATAAAAATCTTAACTTGTTATATATATGAATATTTATATAAAAATTGTTAATATGATTAAAACGTACTTATAATCTTAATAATATCTTTAAAATTTTATTTTCGTAAACGTAGTGATATATATATATATATATATATATATATATATATATATATATATATATATATATATATATATATATATATATATATATATATATATATATATATATATATATATAATACTGATAATTTTGATAATTTTACTAAAGACAAAATATTAATTTTAGTAAAAATAATCATAATAGTAATAATGCTCAAATGCTAAACTTTATAATAATAATAATAATAATAATAATAATAATAATAATAATACTTATAAAAATACTAATGATCATGATGTTTATAATATTTATAATTATAAATATAAGTATGATACTAGTAATAATAATAATTGTAACACTAACAATATCAATAATAATAATAATAACCAAAATAATAATAATGATATTAATAATAATAATAATAATAAATAAAAATAAGAAACTACCTTACAAAGAAAAAGATTCAAAGAAAACTGCTCACGCCCAGATTCAACCCACGACCTCTCCTTTAACACACACGCTACTAACCAATGCTTTGTACGTTATCTTTCTGATTCAATTAGTACATTTATTTATTTTAACCCTTATGTGCCTGCCTTCTTCATAATCCATTATCATCTTAATTTACAGAATTACTCACTTTAATTCATCATCATCTTATCACATCATCGATCATTCTTTCGTAATCATGATCATAATTATGATCATCATAATCTTATCATAACATGATCATAACATAATCATAATCATATCATATTCATTATCATTACGACTAGTGATCAACATCACTCTCGTTGGCATCATTGATTATTATAACCATCGATCATCCTATAAACCTCGTGACCATCATCATAATCTTATATCATTCATCATCATCATCTTAACATCAATCTATCTTACTCATCCACGGCATAATCGCATATCATGATCATTATCACTATGCCGTCTTCAATTTATTTCATGGAGTTCATTAATACCTTTATTAATCCAAGACCATTCGTTCAGTCCACAGGAAGAGGGAATGCAATCTGAATTCACGGCCCACTCATAAAATTAACAATATATGGCCCAAAACAATATTGATAACATAGTGGTCCAACAATATATATGCATCGATTTCTCTGGCCCAACTATAATTTTGAACGAAAAAAAATATTACCAGTAGTCAATGATTTATTGTAAAAGGTGGTATATTCTTTTTCTCCTATCCACTTGCAAAATTCGACCACCTATCATAATCTCCATAAAAAAAATTGAAAACTAAAGGTGACAAACAACACCCATCATCCTCGGTC
The DNA here is from genome assembly GCF_046630445.1 of Rutidosis leptorrhynchoides. NCBI lineage: Eukaryota > Viridiplantae > Streptophyta > Magnoliopsida > Asterales > Asteraceae > Rutidosis > Rutidosis leptorrhynchoides. The sequence continues at coordinate 695,486,846 of NC_092335.1, forward strand.
CCTCCATCACCAACTATTTCATTTTCTAACACAACATCCAATTAAAGTGCTTCAATTTGTCGGCAATCCAAAGGAAATAACATATTCCTAACTTTATAAAAGAAAACGGTACTCATAATGGCAATAATTATATTCAGTTTTGGGGTTTCTTGTTGGCTTTAAAACAGAAAAAGAAATGGGAAATGAGCAGATGGTGATTTCGAATTGTAGCAGTAACATGTCGGACAGGAATGCAGCAGCTCAAAAAAAAACGCAGAAACATAATACAAAGTAGCAGCAGCAACGTAACAGTGGTGTGCTCGATGGTTGGTGAGGATTGTGGTTCGTTTTGGGTTGGATTTCCTTGACAAAAACAGTACGTACAGTAGTAGACAGAAACAAGGAACAATTGAAGGGTGTTTGGATGGTGGTTATCGTCTTGATGGTTCATGGTTACAGCTGTATCGTGAGGTGGTGGTTGTAATGTTGGAAGGTGGTGGTGTTAAAGAAGTGATAGTGTAGATATAGATGAAATGGAAAACAAAAAGATAAGTGGTGGTGGTTGTTTTAAGTTGACGGTGGTCGATGGTTGTTCTTGGATGATCATGGGTGACGATTGAGATGGGTGTCGTGGTGTTATGGTTGTGGAATCAAGTTGATTGAACGAGACCATAAGTAGTAACAGTATATAATTTAGATAATGGTGATCGATGTTTTGGTGATAATAGGTGTTAGGGTGAAGATGTAGGGTGAAAGTGGTGTTGGGTTTGAAGTGGGTTCGATGGTGGAGTTCTTTGATTTTAAACTGGAGGACAGAACGAAGTAGCAAACAATAGCATGTAATCATCAAACACTAGTGATGGTGGGTTTCAATCTTATGGCAGTTACCCATTTGATGGTGGTATTGTAGGTTGAAGGTGATAGTAATGATAGTGGCTTGATCGAATCATGAGGGAATAAATGGGTTGTGTTAGTGTGATTGTGTGTGTTTATATCTCGAGTACAACACTTGTATATATATATAGATATATAGATATATGAATATAATATATATATATATATATATATATTATTAAATATAATCTCATAATTAATAATGTTATAATAATCCCATACTCTTGTGATGATGATTAGAAATGAAATAGAATAGAATGAGAATTGAAAAAGAATCAAATGGTGGGGCGGTTTTCATGAAATCACGGGCAAACAGAAATCTAGAAAAGTAATATATTCCATGTAATCATTAAGATATCAATTACAAAGAGGTCAAAACAAAAATAGTATTTTGATTGGATTCACGGATCCAATTTTAACAGGAAATATAATTAATATAATAATATTAATAATAATAAACGTGTGATTAAGTTAGTCGTTGCCTTTCATGGATTGAATTTCGTTCTCCTTTGTTAATTAGTGATGGATAAAAGTTTTTGGAAAAATCCCAAGTTTTTATATTAATTATCTTTGTTTATATCGGTCTTTTAACATGTAAAATTAATTATAAAAAGTTGATCAATTATTAGTGCTCAGTCCCAAGTAAAATGTACGGAGTGTTAAAACTTAACTTAATATAATTAAATACATTTTTAGAAACTCCAAAATTTATATAACTCAATTACACACCAACTTTTATTTGTAACATCTCACAGGTTCGAATTAAACTTAATATCAAACGAGTATTACAATCCTATAATATGTATTTTTAATATACTTTTATTTATATATAAATATGTTTTTCTTTAAGTAATAATTATTATAATATCATATTTTTATTTTATTTTACATAATTAATTTTTAATAACAACAACATATAATACTTCGAATTATATTTCCAATTATTTATATATATATATATATATATATATATATATATATATATATATATATATATATATATATACACACATATTAATTTACAAATAGTGGTTCGTGAATCGTCGGGAATGGTCGAATGTCAAATGAATATATGAAATAGTTCAAAATTTTGAGACTCAACATTGCAGACTTTACTTATCGTATCAGAAACATATGAAGATTAAGTTTAAATTTGGTCAGAAATTTCCGGGTCGTCACACAGCAACTATGTTTCCTATCTTGCCACACTTAAAGCATTTAGCTTTCTTTGGATCAAAAGTACCCTTGCCTTTACCCTTCTTATAACCAAACTTTTTCTGCTCAATCCTTTGGCTCAAAAAAGCCATCTGAACTTCCAAATCTTTGATCTCCTCATCTTCATTAGATTCACTATCATCATCAGAAGTTTCATCACTTTCAGATTCAACTTTGCTATAGTAACTAGAGAACAATTGCTTATTCTTCTTTATGGTAGCCACCAATGCAGCTTCTGGATCTTTAGCAGTTTTCTTAGGATTGATCTTGTTCTTTAATTGAGTTTCCTCAAAGTTTGACAGTATGCTAAATAATTCACTTAACTCATAGTTATCTATCTTTTCACTGATTACCATAGATATAATCACAGATTCAAAGTTTGAGGGTAACAGTTCAATGAACTTTTGACACAACACTTGTGTTTTCTCTACCCCAACACTTTCAAGATCATTTATCAGAACCTGAAATCTTGAATGAAGATCACTCAAAGATTCTTTAGGCTGAGCAACAAAATTTTCATAACATCTAATCAGATTCTTTTTCTTCTGAGTCTTAACAACAGTGACTCCTTCATAGTCATTAAGCAACAGATCCCACATAGCTTTAGCAGTCTTGACATGACTGATCTTTCTGAGAATTGGAACAGTAACAGCATTCCCAATAATACTCCTTATTTTGCTATCTAGTTTGTACTTGATAGCTTCTGCTTCAGTCCACCTTTCTCGTGGTGTTTCACGAAAGTAGGCAGATTGAGCAGCAACAGCATCTGTGGCAGGAACAGTAGCTATCATAGAACCAGGAATAATAGGTCCTGTTGTAAGAACATGCTCAGCTTCTTCATGAATAGATCCTAAAAACCATAGGACTTTCAATTTCCAAGTTGCAAAGTCTGTGCCATCGAATATTGGCACACCTTTTTCAGCCATAACTGGAGTAGGAATGGTACTGGTAGACATATTTATAAAAATATGGATCGTTTGTAAAGATTATCGTAATAGGATTTACACCTTACCCGCTCTGATACCAGTTATAAGTTCACAGTATTTGACCTATGAACACCAGACTCTCAATTGAACAATAAATAAGAATTATAAGTACAAGAATTGAGAGAACACGATATGAAATATATGTTTGATAATATTGATCATGCCAAAAGATACATCGAATGAAAAGCACACATCCCTATTTATACAGATCAAAACCAAATCTGGAGATTTGGTTTCCAAAACTACTTTGCTACAAATAAGGAAGAGATAAACTTAAAAACCAAACTTATACGCTAATAACTTTAAAGTCAATCTTCTGGAGATAAACTCGAATCAAAACAAATCTTCTTAAAAGTTAAACATATCTCCAGAATATTCATTAGCTTAGCCATCAAGAAATCTAAAACCGTTGACTTCAGTAAACACCAGAGTCTGCAACTTCAGACTCTACATCTCCAGACTCTAATACTTTTTGACTCATCAGATCATAATTCCCAACAAGATTAATATTCTGTTACCTATTATCTATAATATATATTACTCCGTTATCCGTATATAACTATTTTAAGAGTAATTTAAAAAAAGAAAACAGATAGTAATTAAATTTGATTACAAATATAAACATAAATATAATATAATATATTATATGATATGATTTAGATTTAGATGATCAATATAATACTACTGTAGATATGCATTCAACTCAAAATCATCTGTCCGAAAAAACATGCATACTTAATAAACTGTGAAATGAGGCGAACATCAGGGTGAGTACATGAATACTCAGCTACCTATAGCTAGTGAGCTCCATGCATGGATCATGGAAGTCTTGTAGTAGTCTTCATCCGCCTGTAGTTGTAGTTGTAATTGTAGTTGCAAAGAAGGCCGATATCATTGTGTTTCCGGGAAGGACCAGATGAGGGAATCGGTGTCTTTCTTTTAGGCAAGAATCCGTAGAAGTTGCTAGAATACTCAGACTTTGGATTACTGATCACTCCAAACACATGATCGCTACTGCTTCTTTTGCTTGTTGATGATGAGCAATCTGCAATTCCAGCAACAAACAAAAGCAACAGCAACAAAATCCCCCATGGAATTATTACAACTCCTCTTCTTTTTCTTCTGTGGTTGTAGTGGTAGTAGTAGTATTGCCTCATTAATTAAGTACCAACTCTTCTTCTAGTTGTTAATTTAAGTTATATATTCAGTTTATATGTATTTTTTAAATTAAAAGCCAGTGTCGTATTTGTAAGAAAGAAAGAGTAACAGAGAGAGGAAGAGTGTGCTTATGGAAGAGAAATAAGCAAATGTGGTTGTGTTGTGAGCTGTGACTTTTGTATACTACTATACTTAATTTTCTTATTTCTCTTTATTGTAATTATAAAAACTAAATTACAGGTATAACTAGTTAAATGATTCAAATTTGAACATATTATTATCGAGAATACTTACCAAACAATTGAGAAAAATAACCAAATCATTGAAGCTTATAAAATGCATATAGCAAATAATTACAATGAAACGTACCACATATATTTTGCCCATAACATATGTATCCAAAATAATCAAAGATAAACTACAAACATATTAAACAAAATAAATGAACTATATTCATCCTCTTACCACCTTCTTATAATTTTCATCACAATTACTAATTTCTTTATCATAAAAGTTTACATCAAATTATTAATTATCAATATTAATTATTATTATTATTATTATTATTATTATTATTATTATTATTATTATTATTATTATTATTATTATTATTATTATTATTATTATTATCATTATGCATGGTAGTGTGGTGTTTGGTTGTCGACCCTTATCTCTTAGCTTGTCTTTCGTGTGGTTTTCGGGTTCTAGATTCGCTGGAGTTTTTTCGATCGACGACTGACTACGTGGATTCACCATGCTTTTGATAGTGGCCATCTGTTAGTTTTCGGTTGACAGTAGTTAGCCTCCCTCTTCTCATGTTTTATGTCAGATTCCAGCTTCATGGTTCCTTCGAGCTTCCCCTGTCGGCGGCTAGCTATGGTGGCTTCACCACCCTGTTGGTGGTGGCCACCTAGTTGTTTCTGGTAGGGGTGGCGATTTTCCCATGGCTGTTTGGGGTGGTGTCGCAACTCTGTTGGTGTCCCGTTTGTTTTGATGGGGTGGTGGTGGTGGTTTGGTTGGTCTTGTTGGTGGTTTGGTTGGTCTTGGTGGTCGGTTTGCTTCTTCGTTGTTGTGGGTTTGTATCGTTAGCTCTTCTTTTCTGGTTATGTCTTCATGGTTATTGAGACGACAATCTCCCGTGTTGGAGATCTAGTTTCAGCCTCAGAGATGTGACATGTTTTTGTGCAATTGGAGTGCTCTTTAGTGGCTGGTTATGAAGATATAGGACTGTTGGTATTCTTTCTTAGGCGTTCTTGACGACTTGTTGTGTTCCGTCAGTAATAGTTGTGGTATGGCCAATATAATAGGTTTAGATGTAGCCTTGGTCCTTTGTTTGCTAATGTGTTAACCTTTATCCACTCTATTGGTGGGTATGTTAAGTTTGATTTATCTAGGTTGTTGTAAGCACATGTTTACTGTGTTTGTACTTTGTAGACTAGGCCTTAATTTACTATGCATGTATCAGTTTGGTACATTGTTTATCTTCTGATCCACTTATTATAGTATCATTTTTTGTATGCTAATATGTTGTTTGTATTGGGCTTGTTTGATGAGACCAGACCTAGAATATTGCTCACTGTGGGCTTCTTTTATTAAGAGAACCAACGAATCTTGACTATGATAAACAAAATAGATTTTATATGTGGAGGTAATCTAAATTTATAAATATGATTTTTAAAGCCATCTAAATTTAAAATTAATTTTGTAGGCCACTGATATTAGTGTATCTTGTCCATTATATAGCAAAATCCGCATAAAAATCAAATATAAAAATGTAAAAAAAAATACAAATAACCTTGTATTTGTTAATTAACAATTTTTTATGTTTTTCCGATTCAATTTTATGTAGATTTGATGTATTTTGTGTTAATTAAGATAATTGAAAGCTGTAAATTTGATATGTATTGATCAGTTTCATAAGAGCTTGAATTGATACAATTGTTATGTATTTTTACAAGTTGTAAGTGTGTTTATATACACTTAGAGATGTAACAGCTAATTCTAGTTTGAGGTTAGGCTCCATTATACTTTTTGGAACCACCTTTACAAATAAGGAAAAAGGCTGTTTTGTCTTGCTGCTTGTAGCCGTTGATCCTGTGCAGTTTTGTATGCTTCCAATTGAGGAGATGATGAACTGCAGCTTCTGATCCCACAAGCCAAATTACCTAAAATGGTAATTTGACTATTGTTGACTTTTTGGTAAATTGTTTTGACACTGTAACGACCCTACTTTTTCCATTATCTTTTACCGTTAATTATCTAACGACCGTTAACTGTTATTCATGCCACGTCATTTCTATGACCTATATTATTATTTTTATAATAATATATTAATTATTATGTGTTAAATGAATATTTGTATTCATATATTAAGTTATATTTTTCTACGTGTCGCAGATTTCTATCCGGCGAATCTTTTCGGTTTTTAAACCAAAGGTCAAGCTTTTGGGATTTTTAAATCCAATTTATTTTAAATATGATATTTTGATGTCATATGATTATATATAGTGTTTATAGATTTTATTCGTCGCATATTTGTTATCTCTCCGAAAAATCAATCGCGTAGTAGCGTTTTCGCATTTCGGGGTTCTTTCAGGCATTTGGGCCACAAGCAATTATACATTTTATCAAATTTGGGCCAAAGGGGGGCCCACCCCATGAGGATTTCGGCTGAACCCCTTTTAGGGAGGGTGTTATGTGCATTTTTTTGTAATTAGTACTAATTAGAAGGAAACCTCATTTCTCCATTTTCACTTAAATAATTTATTTCACTTTTCCTCTCCTCTTTCTCTCCCTTTTTGGCCACCATTTTTCTCATCATCATCATCTTAAATTGATCATCATCTAGAGCTTGGATCAAAGGGCTTCTAACATCAACGCGTTCCTCTCGTTCTCCTCTACACGTTCATATCCTTCAATTCTTGATTAGGGTATAAACCATAACCCTAACTTTTTGATTTTTTTTTAATTTTACTATTTTTATATGTTATTATGATAGTATGATGATTGTATGTTGTTGTATTGTTGATTGTATGCATAGAAACACTTGTTATAGCATGATTTCGGTTTGATTGTTTTGGGACAGCAGCATTTTTGACCATTTCTGTAAACTTGACTGTTGTAAATGTGAAATTAAAGTGTCTAGATGAGTTCCTCTCATCAAGACATTAATTTTAGACTCCGGATTCATGTTATTTCGATTTTCGGAACATAAGTTATGATCAAAATGGTGTTTAATTGAAATTAAAATGAGAAAACGAATTGGTACAGGTATGGTCCGACTTTGTGACCATTTTTAGGGTCTTTAGGGTGTATTAGTGTGTTAGGATTGATGATTGGATGAACTTTCATGTTCGGGTCATCGAAATCCTAGCCACGGATTACCCGTTATGACTAAAACATGTTTTTGAACGGATTAAAGCTCCAAGTTGAATAATGGCTGTAGGTCATGACTTGGTGGCTGTTCTTGGGATGTTCTTGAGCACACTAATGTTTCGGGTGGGTTGGTTAGGCGAATATATATAAGGCTCGCCGAAAATTGATTCCCGGGGCTCAAGTTATGATCCGATGAACTTTTAATTAAAACTTATGGTTATTAAATAAGACTTATGATAAAAATAATGATTTTCATTATTAATAAATTACTTATGATATAAAAAGTAATTATTTTAATTTAAGACTTATGATATACATATTTATTATATCATTTATTAATTAATTATGATTAATAAAACTTTAATTAAACTTATGATTAATAATACTTTTATTATTAATGAAAAATACTTATGGTAAGTATTAAACTTATATTATGAGATTATTATAATAAGACTTATAATAAAGGTTAATTAATTATTTAATTATTATAAGGCTTAGTTATTATTTAATTATAATTTAATTATAAAATACTTATGATTTAATAATTATAATTAGAAACTTATGATATGATTCATTATTAATTAATAATACTTATGATATGATTTAAAACTTATTATTAATTAATAATACTTATATTATGATTAATTTTTAATTAATTAATTAAATACTTATGTTATACTAATTATATCATTTAAATTTATGTTAACTTGAATAATTCATTTTAATTTAATTAAACTTATGTTATGACACAATTATACATAATTGACTTTAATTAACATTATAACTTATATTATTAATATAATTTACATTTTAACTTCAATGATGACTATGTTTTACCAAGGTTGACTTTTCAGTTGACTTTGACTTTTAGTTGACTTTTGTTGACTTTCTTAACTTATAAACTTTCCAAAAATAGCAACTTTCTAAATATGGAAACTTTCCAAAAATAGAAACTTTCTAAAAATAAAAACTTTTCAAAAATAGAAACTTTCCTAAAATAGAAACTCTTTCCTAAAATAGAAACTTTCCAAAAATGGAAACCTGCTAAAAATAGAAACTTTCTAAAAATAGAAAGTGTGTGTTCGTACGCTGTTCTGATCAAACCGATGCATGTTGAGTGTTGTTCTATGTCTACTTGCAACCTGTACAATAGCTATCATACTAAGACTTGACCTAAGTTAGTTATTTATATCGACCTGCTTTATTTGTAGGTCAGCGTTGTGATCATTCCTGATCACTTTACTTCGTTTGCTGTTCGCATTTTTGTGTGGTTACTTCGTTTGCTATTAAGGTGAGTTATAGTCCCGTTTTTACATACTTTTTAAAGTATATTTTAGGGATGTGATTACATGCATTTTAATTTACGTTTAGACACAAGTGACAATTAAAGTTAAATTATTCATTATGAGTTGAACAAAAATATTCCCTAGTCTGGTAACTGTAATTTTCTTCTAGTGAACGCGAATCCTACGCATAGATCTATCGGGTTTGACAACCCCATTTCGAGGTAATCGCACTAGCAATTTATAATTGGAATGTTTAGTACTTCGTATTTAGTTGAATATACACTTGTTCAGTGTATATTATTTATTGTGTTTGGCAAGGGTAAATAAAGGGTTAAGTGGTTACCAGGTGGCTCATTGATAATGGAATAATATTTTATGTTTTCTAACATTTTAAATCTTGTGGTCCAAATTCACTCAATATTTTTGTTGACAGTTTACTCGCATGTTTTCACAGATACTTGAGTTTGTTTGATGCTTCCGCTGTGTTAGAAGAGTCTGCATGCATTTGGACAGATTTTATTAAACAATTATGAAACTTTGCACTTGCATTCTATTTTGGAAAAATTTAAAACTTATGGGTTTTGTTGACAATGTTTTAATGTCAACTTTGGTATTTAATATGTTGGGTTATTTAAACTACATATTTTTGGTATATTTCCTTTTTGGGAAACTTTTGAAATAGAAGAATGCAATGTCGTTTATTAAATTCATTTAAGTTTGATCAAGCTGTGGGACCAAGTGACGGAGCCGTCAAGTGTACTTTGACGGGTCATTTCAGTTGGTATCAGAGCGTTGGTTGTAGGGAATTAGCCTGCATTGATGTCATTACCCCGAGTCAGTAGGGTGCGTTAGTGAGTCTAGTCTACAGCCCGACCTATAGCATATTATTATATGTGATTATTTGTATTCTATGGTATGAAGTTTGTTAACATACATACATCTCTGATACGTTCTAAATCCGGGAGGAACTCCCATTCTGATTTAAACGTATTCTCCGACTCATGCGAGTTTATCTTTATAAGAACACCTCGGGTAGTGAAACCGAGGGATGTCATTCTTGACTTCTGAAATTCTCGATATTTCTATGTCATCTATTATGGTTATGTATATAACGTATGAGTTATATTAAGCGAGATGTCATTCTTGACTTCTAAATGCTCGGCATTTCAATGTCAGCTATTATGTTTAGGTATATAACATTCTTGTTATATTACGTGTCTTTGTGCCGTTGTGCCTATGTGCTTTGATTTTTGAACCGGAAAATGTCATTCTTGACTTTTAGAGATTTTTGGTACTTCGAAGACATTTCTATGTCATCGTTACTCTTATTCGTTACTTATGATGTTTTGCCTCTTGTGCTATCCTTAGCACATTGTTTAAGAAATTGTTATCAAGAAATTGTGTAGAAATCCGAGGTTGATCGCGTGTCCTGACCTCATGTAGTGCTATTGGAATGGAGCTATGAATTAGTGAAATATAATGGCGTCGGGCCAACGTGATTATATTACGTTAATTCATAAAGAAGTCCCAATATTGTGACATGAGGAATAGAAAGCGAGTCAAAGGAAATTTTTACACTACTCATTCAGAAATTCCGATGTATTACATGGGTAGGGAAGATACTCATTTTCTTAATTGTTGAGATACGGGAAACTCGTTTTATCCCATGCTTTTATCATTCATAACTCGCTTGTTAGCAACAGCTTCGCTCGGGAAGAGTTTTGGCCCAAGGACTTATGTCCTGATAATAGTCAAAACAATATTTAACTCATTGGTTTTCATGACCTCGTAGTATTTGTTGATTAGATTGTCGCAAGATGATTCAAGTCCTTCACCCGAACTTCAACGATCTTACTTCAACTCGTAACTCCTGAAATATGGATACCCTGCTTTTCATCAAAAATTTTACACATTTGTTTAATTGGGCGGTCCTCATGGGATTTATGGACAAATAGAAGTAGTAAGATTTTATGTCATGTATGCAATTTATAAAATCATATTTGTACATATAAAATCAAATGAATAAATTTACCCTTAACTTATTTTGGTTAGTACATACTAAATTATACCTTCAAATAATTTTAAATCCAATCCTTTATTGCGTTGATTAATTAAGTTAAATTGTTTTACGTAAAATGGTACACGTTGTACATACTTCTAAAATTACTAAGAACTTCGTTCCGCTTATGGGGTTACATTATACATTTAGAGCTTTTTCAAAACTTCTTTGATTGATTATATTAAAATTTTCGCGTTACTCTACAGAGTGTTCTTCTCATCCTCCGTTTAAGGATGAAACTTACCATTAAGTTCATTGATAGAAACTTTTACACCACTTTGGATGCCGGTTTTATAAAATTTGTTGAAAAGTCTTTGCGCTCATAAAATTTTCCCTCTTATGGTTGGTCATGGTCGAAATGCGGATCGATAAATCAGTTTTCTGGGGTACACTCAGTGGCCACCCTGTTCTCAGGGAAGGCACTAGGTGGGTTTCTAACCCAACTGTTGTTATAATTGGTATCACAGATAGATATCACACTAGACCATCTGAGGATTTTCTACTCTCAATATTCGCTGTCAACCGCAACACCCTCGTAAACATCAATCCTAGGATTCAATACTTTGACGTACACAAAATTATTTTTGGAGATTCATCTCACCTGGAGTCTGTAGTGACCCGAACTTTTCCATGTTTATATATATTAATTGAGATTGATATTTACATGATTAAATGTTTCCAACATGTTAAGCAATCAAACTTGTTAAGACTTGATTAATTGAAATATGTTTCATATAGACAATTGACCACCCAAGTTGACCGGTGATTCACGAACGTTAAAACTTGTAAAAACTATACGATGACATATATATGGATATATATATAGTTAACATGATACTATGATAAGTAAACATATCATTAAGTATATTAACAATGAACTACATATGTAAAAACAAGACTACTAACTTAATGATTTTTAAACGAGACATATATGTAACGATTATCGTTGTAAAGACATTTAATGTATATATATCATATTAAGAGATATTCATACATGATAATATCATGATAATATAATAATTTAAAATCTCATTTGATATTATAAACATTGGGTTAACAACATTTAACAAGATCGTTAACCTAAAGGTTTCAAAACAACACTTACATGTAACGACTAACGATGACTTAACGACTCGGTTAAAATGTATATACATGTAGTGTTTTAATATGTATTTATACACTTTTGAAAGACTTCAATACACTTATAAAAATACTTCTACTTAACAAAAATGCTTACAATTACATCCTCGTTCAGTTTCATCAACAATTCTACTCGTATGCACCCGTATTCGTACTCGTACAATACACAGCTTTTAGATGTATGTACTATTGGTATATACACTCATCAGCTCTTAGCAGCCCATGTGAGTCACCTAACACATGTGGGAACCTTCATTTGGCAACTAGCATGAAATATCTCATAAAATTACAAAAATATGAGTAATCATTCATGACTTATTTACATGAAAACAAAATTACATATCCTTTATATCTAATCCATACACCAACGACCAAAAACACCTACAAACACTTTCATTCTTCAATTTTCTTCATCTAATTGATCTCTCTCAAGTTCTATCTTCAAGTTCTAAGTGTTCTTCATAAATTCCAAAAGTTCTAGTTTCATAAAATCAAGAATACTTTCAAGTTTGCTAGCTCACTTCCAATCTTGTAAGGTGATCATCCAACCTCAAGAAATCTTTGTTTCTTACAGTAGGTTATCATTCTAATACAAGGTAATAATCATATTCAAACTTTGGTTCAATTTCTATAACTATAACAATCTTATTTCAAGTGATGATCTTACTTGAACTTGTTTTCGTGTCATGATTCTGCTTCAAGAACTTCGAGCCATCCAAGGATCCATTGAAGCTAGATCCATTTTTCTCTTTTCCAGTAGGTTTATCCAAGGAACTTAAGGTAGTAATGATGTTCATAACATCATTCGATTCATACATATAAAGCTATCTTATTCGAAGGTTTAAACTTGCAATCACTAGAACATAGTTTAGTTAATTCTAAACTTGTTCGCAAACAAAAGTTAATCCTTCTAACTTGACTTTTAAAATCAACTAAACACATGTTCTATATCTATATGATATGCTAACTTAATGATTTAAAACCTGGAAACACGAAAAACACCGTAAAACCGGATTTACGCCGTCGTAGTAACACCGCGGGCTGTTTTGGGTTAGTTAATTAAAAACTATGATAAACTTTGATTTAAAAGTTGTTATTCTAAGAAAATGATTTTTATTATGAACATGAAACTATATCCAAAAATTATGGTTAAACTCAAAGTGGAAGTATGTTTTCTAAAAATGGTCATCTAGACGTCGTTCTTTCGACTGAAATGACTAACTTTACAAAAACGACTTGTAACTTATTTGTCCGACAATAAACCTATACTTTTTCTGTTTAGATTCATAAAATAGAGTTCAATATGAAACCATATCAATTTGATTCACTCAAAACGGATTTAAAATGAAGAAGTTATGGGTAAAACAAGATTGGATAATTTTTCTCATTTTAGCTACGTGAAAATTGGTAACAAATCTATTCCAACCATAACTTAATCAACTTGTATTGTATATTATGTAATCTTGAGATACCATAGACACGTATACAATGTTTCGACCTATCATGTCGACACATCTATATATATTTCGGAACAACCATAGACACTCTATATGTGAATGTTGGAGTTAGCTATACAGGGTTGAGGTTGATTCCAAAATATATATAGTTTGAGTTGTGATCAATACTGAGATACGTATACACTGGGTCGTGGATTGATTCAAGATAATATTTATCGATTTATTTCTGTACATCTTACTGTGGACAACTAGTTGTAGGTTACTAACGAGGACAGCTGACTTAATAAACTTAAAACATCAAAATATATTAAAAGTGTTGTAAATATATTTTGAACATACTTTGATATATATGTATATATTGTTATAGGTTCGTGAATCAACCAGTGGCCAAGTCTTACTTCCCGACGAAGTAAAAGTCTGTGAAAGTGAGTTATAGTCCCACTTTTAAAATCTAATATTTTTGGGATGAGAATACATGCAGGTTTTATAAATGATTTACAAAATAGACACAAGTACGTGAAACTACATTCTATGGTTGAATTATTGAAATCGAATATGCCCCTTTTTATTAAGTCTGGTAATCTAAGAATTAGGGAACAGACACCCTAATTGACGCGAATCCTAAAGATAGATCTATTGGGCCTAACAAACCCCATCCAAAGTACCGGATGCTTTAGTACTTCGAAATTTATATCATATCCGAAGGGTGTCCCGGAATGATGGGGATATTCTTATATATGCATCTTGTTAATGTCGGTTACCAGGTGTTCACCATATGAATGATTTTTATCTCTATGTATGGGATGTGTATTGAAATATGAAATCTTGTGGTCTATTATTATGATTTGATATATATAGGTTAAACCTATAACTCACCAACATTTTTGTTGACGTTTTAAGCATGTTTATTCTCAGGTGATTATTAAGAGCTTCTGCTGTCGCATACTTAAATAAGGACGAGATTTGGAGTCCATGCTTGTATGATATTGTGTAAAAACTGCATTCAAGAAACTTATTTTGTTGTAACATATTTGTATTGTAAACCATTATGTAATGGTCGTGTGTAAACAGGATATTTTAGATTATCATTATTTGATAATCTACGTAAAGCTTTTTAAACCTTTATTGATGAAATAAAGGTTATGGTTTGTTTTAAAATGAATGCAGTCTTTGAAAAACGTCTCATATAGAGGTCAAAACCTCGCAACGAAATCAATTAATATGGAACGTTTTTTAATCAATAAGAACGGGACATTTCAGTTGGTATCCGAGCGTTGGTCTTAGAGAACCAGAATTTTGCATTAGTGTGTCTTATCGAGTTTGTTAGGATGCATTAGTGAGTCTGGACTTCGACCGTTTCTACTTGAAAAATGATTGCTTAACAAATTTTGTTGGAAACTATATATTTTTAACATGTGAATATTATGTGATATATTAATCTCTTAACGCGTTTGATATTATGTGATAGATGTCTACCTCTAGAACAAGTCCCATTGACTCACCTAATAATAATGAAGAGTCAAATGTAAATTGGAATGATTCGTGGACTGATTCACAAGTTCCCGAAGAGGAACCGGAAGAAGAGTCAGAACCGGAAGAAGAATCGGAACCGGCAGAAGAATCAGAACCGGATGAAGAAATAGAACCGGTGGGGGAAATAATAAAACGGTTAAGTAAAAGAAAATCCTCAACCAACCGACCAAGGTTAATTATGGTCAATGGTGTTTCCGCCAAGGAAGCAAAATATTAGGAGGATTACCAATTCTCCGATGAATCGGATTCCGACGAGAATTCCGATGATGTTATAGAAATTACCCCAACTAAATTTAAAAAAGCAAAAGAAAATAATAAGGGAAAGGGCATAAAAATAGAGAAATCTAATTCCAACCCCGATGAACTTTATATGTATCGTCAACCCCCGAAGTCCTTAAGTTGTAACAATGACCCGGGAACCTCTAAACCACCAGGTTTTTCTAAACCAATGTGGAAAACGACGGCTCGTATTAGGGGAACATCATATATCCCTAGGAACTTGGCAAAATGAACCAAAACCGAAGAAGAAGAAGAAGAAACAAGCGAGTCGGAATAAGATAGTTGTATTCGTGTGGTGTAATATATGTAATATAGTGTGCTTATGCTTTATGATATATGTAAAAATTGCTTGTATTAATAAGTATTTTTTTTATGAATCTAACTCTTGTCTATTTTACAGTATAAAAACACAAAATGGATAGACAACCCAATATTTTAAGAGACCTACCCGGAGACATGTATAACAACCCTCACTTTTCGACTTCCGATTTTACTAAAATACCTAGAGTTGTTATATACGAATAAATTTAATGTTGACCGAATAAACGTACGCTTAAAATAAATAATATAATTATAAATATTATAAATAAGATTATGATATATAATATAACATAATTACATCAACGAATATATATATAATATTTATATTACTTTTGTTATTTAGTTAATAGAATATATAATTAACTAAATAATACATAATATTATAACATTTCTAAAACTAATAAAAACTATAAATTAATAATCATAAATTTTAATTTTTATAAAAACTAAATATAATAATAATTTTTATATAAAATTCGTATTTAATAATTAAACAAATATAGAAATAAATGTTAAATGTTCTTAGAAATATATTAAACAAATTTTTTTTTTAGAATTTTATACAAAAAAAAAATCAAAACTATATCTACTTTTAATAAATAAATACAAAAATACAAACTACTTTTTTCTTTTAAGATTTACTTTTAATAAAAATACAAACTACTTTTATTTTAAGATTTACTTTTAATAAAAATACAAACTACTTTTTCTTATTTTAACTTTAAAATTTACTTTTAATAAAAATACAAACTACTTTTTATTATTTTAAATTTTAAGATTTACTTTTAATAAAAATACAAACTACTTTTTCTTATTTTAACTTTTAAGATTTACTTTTAATAAAAATACAAAATACTTTTTTTATTTTAACTTTTAAGATTTTACTTTTAATAAAAATACAAACTACTTTTTTTCTTATTTTAACTTTTATGATTTTACTTTTAATAAAAATACAAACTACTTTTTCTTATTTTAACTTTTAAGATTTACTTTTAATAAAAATACAAAATACTTTTTCTTATTTTAACTTTTAAGATTTTACTTTTAATAAAAATACAAACTACTTTTTCTTATTTTAACTTTTAAGATTTTACTTTTAATAAAAATACAAACTACTTTTTTTTTATTTTAACTTTTAAAATTTACTTTTAATAAAAATACAAAATACTTTTTCTTATTTTAACTTTTAATATTTTACTTTTAATAAAAATACAAACTACTTTTTCTTATTTTAACTTTTAAGATTTTACTTTTAATAAAAATACAAACTACTTTTTCTTATTTTAACTTTTAAGATTTACTTTTAATAAAAATACAAAATACTTTTTCTTATTTTAACTTTTAAGATTTTACTTTTAATAAAAATACAAACTACTTTTTCTTATTTTAACTTTTATGATTTTACTTTTAATAAAAATACAAACTACTTTTTCTTATTTTAACTTTTAAGATTTACTTTTAATAAATATACAAAATACTTTTTCTTATTTTAACTTTTAAGATTTTACTTTTAATAAAAATACAAACTACTTTTTCTTATTTTAACTTTTAAGATTTTACTTTTAATAAAAATACAAACTACTTTTTCTTATTTTAACTTTTAAAATTTACTTTTAATAAAAATACAAAATACTTTTTCTTATTTTAACTTTTAAGATTTTACTTTTAATAAAAATACAAACTACTTTTTCTTATTTTAACTTTTAAGATTTTACTTTTAATAAAAATACAAACTACTTTTTCTTATTTTAACTTTTAAGATTTACTTTTAATAAAAATACAAAATAATTTTTCTTATTTTAACTTTTAAGATTTACTTATTTTATTTTAATTTTTTTTTTACCTAACATTTTCAACTATAAATACCACATACATTTCTCATTTCAAACTTACACCTTAATCTCTCATTTCTCTCTTAAAGAACTACTTCTAGTTGATATCTCGGTCACTTACTTGCTTTACTTTCCTTTCTTGCGTGGAATACTTCAACTGCTATTTAAGGTGAGTTTCATTTGCTCCCTTTTTAATTGTTTTTGCAATATATATTTTTGGGCTGAGAATACATGCGCTGTTTTATAAATGTTTTACGAAGTAGGCACAAGTACTAAAACTAATTCTATGTGGGTTTAAACCAGAAATATACCCTTAGCTTAGTAACATTAAACTACTTGTCTATGTACGGTAGGCGCGAATCCTAAAGATAGATCTATTGGGCCTGACAAACCCCATCCTGACTATGGGATGCTTTAGTACTTCGAGGTTATTTTAAACACACCTGATCTAGTGTACTTCAGAGGGTAAAACATGAATGTTAAGGCTTGTTACCGGGTGCCTACAACTTATAGAATGCTTTTATACACTTGCTAGTGTACGGATATTTATGAAACTGAAATCTTGTGGCCTATTATTATAACGGAAATGATTGATTTTGATAAACTAATGAACTCACCAACCTTTTTGGTTGACACTTTAAGCATGTTTTGTCTCAGGTGACGAATAAGATGATTGCCATGATTGCTACCTGATGAATTGAATGCTGCTACATGGAGTCTTCATTTCATTACATTTACTTTGCATTAAGACTATTATTATTATTTCAATTTAAATTTGATGTAAAATTTTTAATGCTTCCGCTGTTTTATTAATAAATGTTTTATTCAAAACGTCTCATATAGAGTCGTTCTCGTTTATACAACTGTGATTTGATATAATTAGTCACAAATACCCTAGGCCCTAATTTGGGGGTGTGACAGATTGGTATCAGAGCAGGTTGTTGTAGAGAACCAGGATTGCATTTTATGTGTGCCTTATACAATTAGGTACCTTAGCAATGTAGGACTACAACTTTCCTTGACCATAGTGCCTTTAATTGTTGCCTTTAATTGATAAATGCTACACTATACCTTAGAAACTATACTTAAATCTTAAGATTATAATATACACGATAATGTGAAATTACTCGAACGTCAACGCTACTTAAGGCCTAGGGTGATCCTTGGTACCACTATGGGACGCTTGTGGATTTCGAATGCCAAACTTAGATTTTGGTCGAGAATTCCTGGGCCAACCGGTAACAATTGATCATTCAAGTGACTCGGCGGTGGCATAGATGTTTGGGTATGGTGCACAATATCAAACCTGACTATAGTGATCATACAACACTTAGTCACTTTCGCACTTAATAAGTGGTGAACTTATTAAGAACAACTCACCTGGTCATCTATCCTGGTTTTGTGTATTACATATGTATTACATAAAATATTATCCAAGATTTTTGAAACTCCTATAATTCATACTCAAACGTATATAACTCCCTGTTATATCACGAACCTATATGCCTTATGCCTTTATGCATCGGTTTGCGAACCGGGAAATGTCATTGGGTTATCACAGTATACGAATTGAAAGTCTTTAATCGAAAGATTATTAGATTACATACTTATCATTTTATAATCTCGACACGTCATACTGCCATTATTAGAGTATAGACAAATCATATCTTAGCATATCTATTCCCAATAGACCTTGTCTAACACTTTTCCTAAATTTTCTTCGTAAATTACGGAAATCTTTCTGCTATATATACGTATTCAAGGAGATGAATATATCATTCAATATTCAACACCCATTTCATATCAAACCCTATTCCAAACACATAATATGGATTTCTCACCTAATTCCTCAAGTTCTTCTAGCTCCAAAGATAGCGTGACAGGAGCACACCCACCGATCAATTACCGTGATTTCTTTAGAAAATGGGGATGGGTTCGCGAAATACTCATCCTATGGAGAAATGAAGAAGGTACTCCTTATCACGAGCCAAACTTACCACCAAACGTCGGAGTACTCGATCCTCTTACTGGCGAACCTGTTCGCAATACCGTTTTCACTCTTTTCGCAAGGATTTTCCGCCTCGAAGGTCGACTCGATGTAACCAACGACAATATTCGTCCTCTACTCTCGAATTCTAACCAGAAAGGGTTATTAGAAGAAGTTAGAAGACTTCGAACTAAATATCAAGAATTGACAAACCTTACAGAGGAATGGGTAGAACAAATCCATAGACTCGAGCGTAAAGTAGAAACCCTGGAGGAAATAGTGCTCGATTTGGTAGCTAGGCTCACACTTACTAACCAAGTACCACAAGCAGCACCAACAGTAGCACCAGCACCAGCACCAGCACCAGCACCACCAGTACTATCAGCATCACCACCAACAGCATCAGCTTCACCAACAACAACATCAGCATCCCACGTCTCAACTTCATAATCGGTACCTCAAACATCGACATCATACGCCCATAGATACTAAGGAATATTAGTAATAATGAGTTAAGATGTATTGACTCATTCTTCCTGAAGAATTATATATGTATACTTTATATATATATGGTTTGGAACAATAATAAATCTTTTCGTACTAAACTATTACGTGTGAATCTTAACTAGTATGTACTACTTGGTTAATTCATATCACTAATACGCTATGATGTACATCCTTCGTTAATGACTTAACAATCATTAATCACTGCTTCAGTACAATAAACTCCATTTCATAATAAACTAAGTGTATTATTCAAATGCATGTGTGATTTTACACTCCTATTTTTCGATGTACTCGAAAACATCATTTGTGCCTTATGAATTTCACAAGAAATCCACGAGCATCAACATCATTTACTGAGGTATATTAATAACAATGAACGATGAAGTATTGATTCATAACTTCATTAAAGAAATATTCCGCGACGATTATGTAATCTCTAAAGTTTTGGAGATTATTTATTCTCGTTTCAACCGTAAATCAAATGAGTTTAATATTATATTAACTTATTAAATCCATAATTATATCTGAAGAAAATATATATGTATGTATATTTTCATAAAGATTGTAGTGAAAAATTCTTTTGTACAAACTGTTAATTGTGAAAATATTTTAACGGGTAGGTAATACCCAAGAAATATCTAACATTCACATTAATATATTACATTGTACATTCTTCAAAATCCTTGAAAACATATCAGATTGATAATCAATGATTCGGATCAGTTAACCTTGAGAATGCTGATGAAGCAGCAAAAGCTGTAGATGGCCTTAATGACCAGAAGCTTGATAATAAAGAATTGTGTGTTGGAAAAGCTCAAAAGAATATCTGGTATTGAAAGACGGATTGAGCAAAACATGAAGGAGACCAAGGACAAATCCCAAGGACTAAACCTATAACCAAAGAATCTAGATGATTCGATTTCTGAAGGAAATCACAGAAGATCTTTTTACGCATTCTAAATCCTTACAGAAGAATTTCTTCATTATCCATCGATTTTAGAAATTCTAAAATATCATCATATCTTTGGTTATAAATATCCTCGATATTTCTAAAGATATCTTCATAACGATTCTTGTCCGCAATTAATTATCTCTTTGCAATATCTTTATTACATCATAAAGGAAAACTGTTTAAGTTTCTATATTCCGTAAAATTTAAATTCAAATTTTGAATGATTTGAAGTAGTGTTGAGAATTGAAGCATGAGTTAGTATAATATAATGACGTCAGGCCAACATGATTATATTACAGTAAGTCATGCTAAATTTTTAATGGAAGATGATGATTCATAGACTTTATAATCATCATTTGCCATGTTACACGACTCTTACATTCTACTTAATCTCTGAACATATCAAGCAAATATATTCTTGATAGTTCTATCCTCAGTAATTCTGGTAATTTACCAAATCAAATCGTGATATTACGCTTAGAACAGTAGGTCCATTCGAAACTTCATACCTACAAATTCTGGACCATTACTCGCTTTACTTAGAGTCGAGAGGAGAATAAAAAGGCAAAGAGCTCCGACATATAAGGGAAAATATGTAGCCCGATAACGATACCGAAATTACAAACCGTGTATATCAATACGTATTGCAACGTAAAGACATGGGAGAATTAAAAACACTATAACCCCAAGGTAATAGTAGAAGAAAACAAATTCCTCTAGTGGTAAATGAAAAAGAAGAATGACTGAAATGATAGTCAGAAAAATATCCAGGATAAGAACTGGATGGAGCATTCTCACAATCTTTGGAAGTATGAATTGAGGAAGAAAGTATAGAAGTGGTGAAGATAATGAAACGGAAGAAGCTAATTTATAGCAAAATTCCAAACACAGCAATTGAAGCAATTCACCTCATTTAATCAAAGAAAATTTCAAATTCCTTAATTACCGGAGAATCAAATCTTATGGATTACGAAGATTTCCTTTAATCCCTTGAATTCCAAAAATCAATCGTGACTACGTCAAAAGTTAAGGCGAACATTTAATTTCTCATTCACTCTTTTACAATAGCTTCGTTTATACGCTTCCTATAATCAAATCGTTTTATCCATATTATTCAGTAGTGATAAAACTTTATTTTTTCAACTTATATTCATCATTACAATATTCTTGTTGTAAACAATGATGATCTCTATCAAACTTCATGACTATAATTTTCATGAACTACTCTCTATTTTGTCTACCCTAATATTGTGACATAAACACTCAAAGTTTTAAATAAGCTCAATACTATTCATAACACATTTCATGTGTTCAGTTTACTAAAATGCTCGTATAACACCATCATCCCTTTTGAGGATAACCTAGTCAAATGACACTCTTATTAATCCTTTAGATAACCTCCGCATTAATGATAAAATGCACTTTATAGAAGAACCTGTAAGAAATTAGGGTTCGTATTATTTAAATGCATGAAACAGAACAATATTCTATCCGTTGGAATTCACGAAAGGCCCCGAACCTACCTGGGAATGTGAAGACCAGATAAAACGTAAATATCCTCGTTTAGGTACGAACAACGCTGATTGATGGCAAAAACTAAATTTTGGGACGAAATTTCTTTTAACGGGTAGGTACTATAACAACCCTCACTTTTCGACTTCCGATTTTACTAAAATACCTAGAGTTGTTATATACGAATAAATTTAATGTTGACCGAATAAACGTACGCTTAAAATAAATAATATAATTATAAATATTATAAATAAGATTATGATATATAATATAACATAATTACATCAATGAATATATATATAATATTTATATTACTTTTGTTATTTATTTAATAGAATATATAATTAACTAAATAATACATAATATTATAACATTTCTAAAACTAATAAAAACTATAAATTAATAATCATAAATTTTAATTTTTATAAAAACTAAATATAATAATAATTTTTATATAAAATTCGTATTTAATAATTAAACAAATATAGAAATAAAATGTTAAATGTTCTTAGAAATATATTAAACAAATTTTTTTTTTTTAGAATTTTATACAAAAAAAAAATCAAAACTATATCTACTTTTAATAAATAAATACAAAAATACAAACTACTTTTTTCTTTTAAGATTTACTTTTAATAAAAATATAAACTACTTTTATTTTAAGATTTACTTTTAATAAAAATACAAACTACTTTTTCTTATTTTAACTTTTAAGATTTACTTTTAATAAAAATACAAACTACTTTTTATTATTTTAACTTTTAAGATTTACTTTTAATAAAAATACAAACTACTTTTTCTTATTTTAACTTTTAAGATTTACTTTTAATAAAAATACAAAATACTTTTTTTATTTTAACTTTTAAGATTTTACTTTTAATAAAAATACAAACTACTTTTTTCTTATTTTAACTTTTATGATTTTACTTTTAATAAAAATACAAACTACTTTTTCTTATTTTAACTTTTAAGATTTACTTTTAATAAAAATACAAAATACTTTTTCTTATTTTAACTTTTAAGATTTTACTTTTAATAAAAATACAAACTACTTTTTCTTATTTTAACTTTTAAGATTTTACTTTTAATAAAAATACAAACTACTTTTTTTTTATTTTAACTTTTAAAATTTACTTTTAATAAAAATACAAAATACTTTTTCTTATTTTAACTTTTAAGATTTTACTTTTAATAAAAATACAAACTACTTTTTCTTATTTTAACTTTTAAGATTTTACTTTTAATAAAAATACAAACTACTTTTTCTTATTTTAACTTTTAAGATTTACTTTTAATAAAAATACAAAATACTTTTTCTTATTTTAACTTTTAAGATTTTACTTTTAATAAAAATACAAACTACTTTTTCTTATTTTAACTTTTATGATTTTACTTTTAATAAAAATACAAACTACTTTTTTTATTTTAACTTTTAAGATTTACTTTTAATAAAAATACAAAATACTTTTTCTTATTTTAACTTTTAAGATTTTACTTTTAATAAAAATACAAACTACTTTTTCTTATTTTAACTTTTAAGATTTTACTTTTAATAAAAATACAAACTACTTTTTCTTATTTTAACTTTTAAAATTTACTTTTAATAAAAATACAAAATACTTTTTCTTATTTTAACTTTTAAGATTTTACTTTTAATAAAAATACAAACTACTTTTTCTTATTTTAACTTTTAAGATTTTACTTTTAATAAAAATACAAACTACTTTTTCTTATTTTAACTTTTAAGATTTACTTTTAATAAAAATACAAAATAATTTTTCTTATTTTAACTTTTAAGATTTACTTATTTTATTTTAATTTTTTTTTACCTAACATTTTCAACTATAAATACCACATACATTTCTCATTTCAAACTTACACCTTAATCTCTCATTTCTCTCTTAAAGAACTACTTCTAGTTGATATCTCGGTCACTTACTTGCTTTACTTTCCTTTCTTGCGTGGAATACTTCAACTGCTATTTAAGGTGAGTTTCATTTGCTCCCTTTTTAATTGTTTTTGCAATATATATTTTTGGGCTGAGAATACATGCGCTGTTTTATAAATGTTTTACGAAGTAGGCACAAGTACTAAAACTAATTCTATGTGGGTTTAAACCAGAAATATACCCTTAGCTTAGTAACATTAAACTACTTGTCTATGTACGGTAGGCGCGAATCCTAAAGATAGATCTATTAGGCCTGACAAACCCCATCCTGACTATGGAATGCTTTAGTACTTCGAGGTTATTTTAAACACACCTGATCTGGTGTACTTCAGAGGGTAAAACATGAATGTTAAGGCTTGTTACCGGGTGCCTACAACTTATAGAATGCTTTTATACACTTGCTAGTGTACGGATATTTATGAAACTGAAATCTTGTGGCCTATTATTATAACGGAAATGATTGATTTTGATAAACTAATGAACTCACCAACCTTTTTGGTTGACACTTTAAGCATGTTTTGTCTCAGGTGACGAATAAGATGATTGCCATGATTGCTACCTGATGAATTGAATGCTGCTACATGGAGTCTTCATTTCATTACATTTACTTTGCATTAAGACTATTATTATTATTTCAGTTTAAATTTGATGTAAAATTTTTAATGCTTCCGCTGTTTTATTAATAAATGTTTTATTCAAAACGTCTCATATAGAGTCGTTCTCGTTTATACAACTGTGATTTGATATAATTAGTCACAAATACCCTAGGCCCTAATTTGGGGGTGTGACAACATGATTGATGAAATCTTGTCTAGAGTCGGTCAGAATTCTTCGGCATAACTATTTAAGGCGAGATCAGTTTGTAAGACATTCGAAGAATGTTCCAAGAATGCCTTGGTTTATAAAAGGCTTTCGTTCGAAAGATGGGGGATATCACATTGGGAAATCCATAAGTTACGATGTGTTTACTTTGACGCATATATTGCGGGGAACCCAAATGCTATTTTACGCAATGGGTTAAGAAATTATTTTGACTCAATATATCCGAATATTGGACTTCGTGATTTAGAAAAAGCGGCTAACATGCAACATAAAGAAGCATGTTATGCTTACGGATTAGTAATGTTCGCTTCTCACCAAAGTGAGAACAAGAACATCGGGCTACAACTATTAAACAAAACGTTCCCACAAGTGACGGAGTCGGTAATTGGGGTAAGAAATGAGGTTTTTAGATTGTTACGGGACTGTTGGACATTACGTAACCCTCGTCCCTTTGACGACGTTACAACACGCTATCTTATCAACGGCCATAACGGTTATGTTTCACAAGACCAAGGATGGGAAGTAATCCTAGTAAAACCAGAATGCATGACTTGTTTCTGGACGTATGAATTACGTGTCTTTATTGCCTTTGCTGAACGACTTGTGTACTAGCTAGAATTATCTTCACAACCATCTTGTATCAAATTTATTGTGTGCTATATTTCATGCTATATGTAAAATAAGCGGTATTGTAAGTTTGTAAAATATTGTGTAAAAGTTTGAACGCGAAATATTATTATAATCAGTTTTTCATATAGAATTGTAGTAGTTGAATTGTATATTAGCTACTAAGTATGAACTTAATGGGTAGGTACTACCCGAATTTAAACTTATAAAACGCTAATATGAAGAAAAAGCTTTTATAAATGAGTTCATATTATGC
This sequence comes from Rutidosis leptorrhynchoides, assembly GCF_046630445.1. Lineage (NCBI taxonomy): Eukaryota > Viridiplantae > Streptophyta > Magnoliopsida > Asterales > Asteraceae > Rutidosis > Rutidosis leptorrhynchoides. The sequence goes on from NC_092335.1 coordinate 695,512,971, forward strand.
TACGAAATACTATTAACTACTCTTAATATTCTGTATGATTAACTTGTTCCATTTGACTATTTTGAAGGAAATGGCACCGACTACTCGACACACCGTGAATATGAATGAAGAGGAATTCCGTACTTTTCTAGCTTCAAACATAGCCGCAGTACAGGCTGCGCTACATACCAACAATAACCTTGGATCTAGTAGTACAGGAAATCGTGTAGGATGCACCTACAAAGAATTCACTGCCTGCAAACCTTTGGAATTTGATGGAACCGAAGGACCTATCGGATTGAAACGGTGGACCGAGAAGGTCGAATCGGTGTTTGCCATAAGTAAGTGTACTGAAGAGGACAAAGTGAAGTACGCTACGCATACCTTCACAGGTTCTGCGTTAATATGGTGGAATACCTATCTAGAGCAAGTGGGACAAGACGATGCGTACGCACTACCGTGGTCAGCATTCAAGCACTTGATGAACGAGAAGTACCGTCCCAGAACCGAGGTCAATAAGCTCAAGACAGAACTTAGAGGGTTACGAACCCAAGGATTTGATATTACCACGTACGAAAGACGATTCACAGAATTGTGCATATTGTGTCCGGGAGCATTCGAAGATGAGGAAGAGAAGATCGACGCGTTTGTGAAAGGATTACCGGAAAGAATCCAACAAGATATAAGTTCACACGAGCCCACCTCCATACAACAGGCATGTAGAATGGCTCACAAACTAGTGAACCAGATTGAAGAAAGAATTAAAGAACAGACTGCTGAAGAGGCCAATGTGAAGCAAGTCAAAAGAAAGTGGGAGGAAAACGGTGATAAGAATCACCAATACAACAACAACAGCAATTACAACAATAATCGCAACAATTATCCCAACAATCGCAACATCAATCGCAACTACAACAAATGGCCCAACAACAACAACAATAACAACAACAACAACAACAACAGCAACTACAACAATCATCCCAACAACAATAATAACCGCAACAACAACAACAACAATCAGAAGCAGCTATGCCAAAGGTGTGAAAAGTATCACTCGGGGTTCTGCACCAAATTTTGCAACAAGTGTAAAAGAAATGGTCATAGCGCGGTGAAGTGTGAGGTCTACGGACCAGGGGTTAATAGAATGAAAGGAACAAATGGTGTCGAAACGAGTAATGGCGGAGCAAGTAGTGTCGGAGCAAGTTATGCCAATGTAGTTTGTTATAAATGTGGAAAATCGGGCCACATTATTAGAAATTGCCCGAACCAGGAGAACACGAATGGAAAAGGCCGCGGAAGAGTTTTCAATATTAATGCGGCAGAGGCACAGGAAGACCCGGAGCTTGTTACGGGTACGTTTCTTATTGACAATAAATCTGCTTACGTTTTATTTGATTCGGGTGCGGATAGAAGCTATATGAGTAGAGATTTTTGTGCTAAATTAAGTTGTCCATTGACGCCTTTGGATAGTAAATTTTTACTCGAATTAGCAAATGGTAAATTAATTTCAGCAGATAATATATGTCGGAATCGAGAAATTAAACTGGTTAGCGAAACATTTAAGATTGATTTGATACCAGTAGAGTTAGGGAGTTTTGATGTGATAATCGGTATGGACTGGTTGAAAGAAGTGAAAGCAGAGATCGTTTGTTACAAAAATGCAATTCGCATTATACGAGAAAAAGGAAAACCCTTAATGGTGTACAGAGAAAAGGGCAACACGAAGCTACATCTTATTAGTAATTTGAAGGCACAAAAACTAATAAGAAAAGGTTGCTATGCTATTCTAGCACACGTCAAGAAAGTACAAACTAAAGAAAAGAGCATCAATGATGTTCCCATTGCAAAAGAATTTCCCAATGTATTTTCGAAAGAATTACCGGGATTACCCCCACATCGATCCATTGAATTTCAAATAGATCTTGTACCAGGAGCTGCACCAATAGCTCGTGCTCCTTACAGACTCGCACCCAGCGAGATGAAAGAACTGCAAAGCCAATTACAAGAACTTTTAGAGCGTGGTTTCATTCGACCAAGCACATCACCGTGGGGAGCTCCTGTTTTGTTTGTCAAGAAGAAAGATGGTACATTCAGGTTGTGTATCGACTACCGAGAGTTGAACAAACTTACCATCAAGAAACGCTACCCACTACCGAGAATCAACGACTTATTTGATCAACTACAAGGCTCGTCTGTTTATTCAAAGATTGACTTACGTTCCGGGTATCATCAAATGCGGGTGAAAGAAGATGATATTCCAAAGACTGCTTTCAGAACACGTTACGGTCATTACGAGTTTATGGTCATGCCGTTTGGTTTAACTAATGCACCAGCTATATTCATGGACCTTATGAACCGAGTGTGTGGACCATACCTTGACAAGTTTGTCATTGTTTTCATTGATGACATACTTATTTACTCAAAGAATGACCAAGAACACGGTGAACATTTGAGAAAGGTGTTAGAAGTATTGAGGAAGGAAGAATTGTACGCTAAGTTTTCAAAGTGTGCATTTTGGTTGGAAGAAGTTCAATTCCTCGGTCACATAGTGAACAAAGAAGGTATTAAGGTGGATCCGGCAAAGATAGAAACTGTTGAAAAGTGGGAAACCCCAAAAACTCCGAAACACATACGCCAGTTTTTAGGACTAGCTGGTTACTACAGAAGGTTCATCCAAGACTTTTCCAGAATAGCAAAACCCTTGACTGCATTAACGCATAAAGGGAAGAAATTTGAATGGGATGATGAACAAGAGAAAGCGTTTCAGTTATTGAAGAAAAAGCTAACTACGGCACCTATATTGTCATTGCCTGAAGGGAATGATGATTTTGTGATTTATTGTGACGCATCAAAGCAAGGTCTCGGTTGTGTATTAATGCAATGAACGAAGGTGATTGCTTATGCGTCTAGACAATTGAAGATTCACGAACAAAATTATATGACGCATGATTTGGAATTAGGCGCGGTTGTTTTTGCATTAAAGACTTGGAGGCACTACTTATATGGGGTCAAAAGTATTATATATACCGACCACAAAAGTCTTCAACACATATTTAATCAGAAACAACTGAATATGAGGCAGCGTAGGTGGATTGAATTGTTGAATGATTACGACTTTGAGATTCGTTACCACCCGGGGAAGGCAAATGTGGTAGCCGATGCCTTGAGCAGGAAGGACAGAGAACCCATTCGAGTAAAATCTATGAATATAATAATTCATAATAACCTTACTACTCAAATAAAGGAGGCGCAACAAGGAGTTTTAAAAGAGGGGAATTTAAAGGATGAAATACCCAAAGGATCGGAGAAGCATCTTAATATTCAGGAAGACGGAACCCGATATAGGGCTGAAAGGATTTGGGTACCAAAATTTGGAGATATGAGAGAAATGGTACTTAGAGAAGCTCATAAAACCAGATACTCAATACATCCTGGAACGGGGAAGATGTACAAGGATCTCAATAAACATTTTTGGTGGCCGGGTATGAAAGCCGATGTTGCTAAATACGTAGGAGAATGTTTGACGTGTTCTAAGGTCAAAGCTGAGCATCAGAAACCATCAGGTCTACTTCAACAACCCGAAATCTTGGAATGGAAATGGAAAAATATTACCATGGATTTCATCACTAAATTGCCAAGGACTGCAAGTGGTTTTGATACTATTTGGGTAATAGTTGATCGTCTCACCAAATCAGCACACTTCCTGCCAATAAGAGAAGATGACAAGATGGAGAAGTTAGCACGACTGTATTTGAAGGAAGTCGTCTCCAGACATGGAATACCAATCTCTATTATCTCTGATAGGGATGGCAGATTTATTTCAAGATTCTGGCAGACATTACAGCAAGCATTAGGAACTCGTCTAGACATGAGTACTACCTATGATCCACAAACTGATGGGCAGAGCGAAAGGATGATACAAACGCTTGAAGACATGCTACGAGCATGTGTTATTGATTTCGGAAACAGTTGGGATCGACATCTACCGTTAGCAGAATTTTCCTACAACAACAGCTACCATTCAAGCATTGAGATGGCGCCGTTTGAAGCACTTTATGGTAGAAAGTGCAGGTCTCCGATTTGTTGGAGTGAAGTGGGGGATAGACAGATTACGGGTCCGGAGATTATACAAGAAACTACCGAGAAGATCATCCAAATTCAACAACGGTTGAAAACCGTCCAAAGTCGACAAAAGAGCTACGCTGACATTAAAAGAAAAGATATAGAATTTTAAATTGGAGAGATAGTCATGCTTAAAGTTGCACCTTGGAAAGGCGTCGTTCGATTTGGTAAACGAGGGAAATTAAATGCAAGGTATATTGGACCATTCAAGATTATTGATCGTGTCGGACCAGTAGCTTACCGACTTGAGTTACCTCAACAACTCGCGGCTGTACATAACACTTTCCACGTCTCGAATTTGAAGAAATGTTTTGCTAAAGAAGATCTCACTATTTCGTTAGATGAAATCCAAATCAACGAAAAACTCCAATTCATCGAAGAACCCGTTGAAATAATGGATCGTGAGGTTAACAGACTTAAACAAAACAAGATACCAATTGTTAAGGTTCGATGGAATGCTCGTAGAGGACCCGAGTTCACCTAGGATTGTGAAGATCAGATGAAGAAGAAATACCCGCATCTATTTCCAGAAGATTCGTCAACACCTTCAACAGCTTAAAATTTCGGGACGAAATTTATTTAACGGGTAGGTACTGTAGTGACCCGAACTTTTCCATGTTTATATATATTAATTGAGATTGATATTTACATGATTAAATGTTTCCAACATGTTAAGCAATCAAACTTGTTAAGACTTGATTAATTGAAATATGTTTCATATAGACAATTGACCACCCAAGTTGACCGGTGATTCACGAACGTTAAAACTTGTAAAAACTATATGATGACATATATATGGATATATATAGTTAACATGATACTATGATAAGTAAACATATCATTAAGTATATTAACAATGAACTACATATGTAAAAACAAGACTACTAACTTAATGATTTTTAAACGAGACATATATGTAACGATTATCGTTGTAAAGACATTTAATGTATATATATCATATTAAGAGATATTCATACATGATAATATCATGATAATATAATAATTTAAAATCTCATTTGATATTATAAACATTGGGTTAATAACATTTAACAAGATCGTTAACCTAAAGGTTTCAAAACAACACTTACATGTAACGACTAACGATGACTTAACGACTCGGTTAAAATGTATATACATGTAGTGTTTTAATATGTATTTATACACTTTTGAAAGACTTCAATACACTTATCAAAATACTTCTACTTAACAAAAATGCTTACAATTACATCCTCGTTCAGTTTCATCAACAATTCTACTTGTATGCACCCGTATTCGTACTCGTACAATACACATCTTTTAGATGTATGTACTATTGGTATATACACTCCAATGATTAGCTCTTAGCAGCCCATGTGAGTCACCTAACACATGTGGGAACCTTCATTTGGCAACTAGCATGAAATATCTCATAAAATTACAAAAATATGAGTAAACATTCATGACTTATTTACATGAAAACAAAATTACATATCCTTTATATCTAATCCATACACCAACGACCAAAAACACCTACAAACACTTTCATTCTTTAATTTTCTTCATCTAATTGATCTCTCTCAAGTTCTATCTTCAAGTTCTAAGTGTTCTTCATAAATTCTACAAGTTCTAGTTACATAAAATCAAGAATACTTTCAAGTTTGCTAGCTCACTTCCAATCTTGTAAGGTGATCATCCAACCTCAAGAAATCTTTGTTTCTTACAGTAGGTTATCATTCTAATACAAGGTAATAATCATATTCAAACTTTGGTTCAATTTCTATAACTATAACAATCTTATTTCAAGTGATGATCTTACTTGAACTTGTTTTCGTGTCATGATTCTGCTTTAAGAACTTCGAGCCATCCAAGGATCCATTGAAGCTAGATCCATTTTTCTCTTTTCCAGTAGGTTTATCCAAGGAACTTAAGGTAGTAATGATGTTCATAACATCATTCGATTCATACATATAAAGCTATCTTATTCGAAGGTTTAAACTTGCAATCACTAGAACATAGTTTAGTTAATTCTAAACTTGTTCGCAAACAAAAGTTAATCATTCTACCTTGACTTTTAAAATCAACTAAACACATGTTCTATATCTATATGATATGCTAACTTAATGATTTAAAACCTGGAAACAGGAAAAACACCGTAAAACCGGATTTACGCCGTGGTAGTAACACCGCGGGCTGTTTTGGGTTAGTTAATTAAAAACTATGATAAACTTTGATTTAAAAGTTGTTATTCTAAGAAAATGATTTTTATTATGAACATGAAACTATATCCAAAAATTATGGTTAAACTCAAAGTGGAAGTATGTTTTCTAAAAATGGTCATCTAGACGTCGTTCTTTCGACTGAAATGACTACCTTTACAAAAACGACTTGTAACTTATTTTTCGGACTATAAACCTATACTTTTTCTATTTAGATTCATAAAATAGATTTCAATATGAAACCATAGCAATTTGATTCATTCAAAACGGATTTAAAATGAAGAAGTTATGGGTAAAACAAGATTGGATAATTTTTCTCATTTTAGCTACGTGAAAATTGGTAACAAATCTATTCCAACCATAACTTAATCAACTTGTATTGTATATTATGTAATCTTGAGATACCATAGACACGTATACAATGTTTCGACCTATCATGTCGACACATCTATATATATTTCGGAACAACCATAGACACTCTATATGTGAATGTTGGAGTTAGCTATACAGGGTTGAGGTTGATTCCAAAATATATATAGTTTGAGTTGTGATCAATACTGAGATACGTATACACTGGGTCGTGGATTGATTCAAGATAATATTTATCGATTTATTTCTGTACATCTTACTGTGGACAACTAGTTGTAGGTTACTAACGAGGACAGCTGACTTAATAAACTTAAAACATCAAAATATATTAAAAGTGTTGTAAATATATTTTGAACATACTTTGATATATATGTATATATTGTTATAGGTTCGTGAATCAACCAGTGGCCAAGTCTTACTTCCTGACGAAGTAAAAGTCTGTAAAAGTGAGTTATAGTCCCACTTTTAAAATCTAATATTTTTGGGATGAGAATACATGCAGGTTTTATAAATGATTTACAAAATAGACACAAGTACGTGAAACTACATTCTATGGTTGAATTATCGAAATCGAATATGCCCATTTTTGGGTTAATATCGCTTTATTAAAAATGTGTTAAAATTTGATTTAAAGCTTTCAAAATCAACACTTACATGGAATACCAGTCTCTATTATCTCTGATAGGGATGGCAGATTTGTTTCAAAATTTTGGCAGACATTACAGCAAGCATTGGGAACTCGTCTAGACATGAGTACTGCCTATCATCCACAAACTGATGGGCAAAGTGAAAGGACGATACAGAACCTTGAAGACATGCTACGAGCATGTGTTATTGATTTCGGAAACAGTTGGGATCGACATCTACCGTTAGCAGAATTTTCCTACAACAACAGTTACCATTCGAGTATTGAGATGGCGCCGTTTGAAGCACTCTATAGTAGAAAGTGGATGTCTCTGATTTGTTGGAGTGAAGTCGGAGATAGACAAATTACGGGTTCGTAGATAATCCAAGAAACTACCGAGAAAATCATTCAAATTCAACAACGATTGAAAACCGCCCAAAGTCGACAAAAGAGCTACGCAGATAGTAAAAGAAAAGATATAGAATTTGAAATTGGTGACATGGTCATGCTTAAGGTTTCACCTTGGAAAGGCGTTGTTCGATTTGGTAAACGGGGGAAACTAAATCCAAGGTACATTGGACCATTCAAGATTATAGATCGTGTTGGACCAGTAGCCTACCGACTTGAATTACCTCAACAACTAGCCGGTGTACATGATACTTTTCACGTATCGAATCTGAGTAATGTTTAGCCAAAGAAGATCTCACTATTTCTTTAGACGAAATCCAAATCAATGAAAAACTTCAATTCATTGAAGAACGAGTCGAGATAATGGATCGTGAGGTTAAAGGACTTAAGCAAAACAAAATACCAATCGTTAAGGTTCGATGGAATGCTCGTAGAGGACCCGAGTTCACCTGGAAGTGTGAAGATCAAATGAAGCTGAAATACCCGCACCTATTTCCAGAAGATGCGTCAACACCTCCAACTGCTTAAAAATTTCGGGACGAAATTTATTTAACGGGTAGGTACTGTAGTGACCCGAACTTGTCCATGTTTATATATATTAAATGAAGTTAATATTTACATGATTAAATTTTTCCAACATGTTAAGCAATCAAATTTGTTAAGACTTGATTAATTGAAATAGGTTTCATATAGACAATTGACCACCCAAGTTGACCGGTGATTCACGAACGTTAAAACTTGTAAAAACTATATGATGATATATATATATGGATATGTATATAGCTACCATGATATTATGAAAAGTAAGTATCTCACTAGGTATATTAACAATGAGTTATATACATAAAATGAGACTATTGAATTATGAAACTCGAAACGATATATATAACGATTATCGTTATAGCAACGCCTTACTAAATACATATGTATCATATTATGATATATTCATTGTTGGTGATTTGTGTCACCAATATGATTTAAGTGTAATGGAATTAATTTGTTAACAAAAATAACCTTGATAAATATCGAACAAGTTTGGGAAAGTGTGGAGTGCACACTTGTTTGAACTTATCTTGATTGTGACGGGGGTTCGGGGGCAGCGCCCCTGATAGCGGGGTCCAAGGGGCATAGCCCCTGGCTGAGATCGAGCTGCCAGGTCAGCTCGAAATTTTTTTTTTTTTGTTTGGGTTAATATCGGTTTATTAAAAATGTGTTAAAATTTGATTTAAAGCTTTCAAAAACAACACTTATATTAAAATGAATATATATGTAGTGTATTAAGATGTATTAGTACACTTTTGAAAGACTTCAAGACACATATCAAAGTAATTCTACTTAGCAAAAATGCTTACAATTACATTTCCATTCATTTTCATCAACAATTCTACTCGTAGTCATTCAGTATTCGTATCCGTATTATACATAGCTTCTAGACGTACTTACTATGAGTATATACCAATAGGAACTAGCATGGGATTCCACTCTTGATTATGTCATGCATGACTAATCAAATTTAACTTCTACCATGAACTAGTCAACTAACTAGAACTCCTTTTAACCCCACTCACCACTCATCATTCACCACTCACCAATCAATCCATTTCACTTCCAATTCTCTTTCTAATTCTCTCTCAACACTTACACACACTTATGAACGAATTTTTCCAGTAAACTAATCATCATCTTCATCAAAAAAAATTCTTCAAGAATCAAGCTATAATCATCATAGGAAGAACACTTCAAGAAAACTTCAAGAACACTTCAAGAAAACTTCAAAAATCCTTTCAAGTTTACTAGTTTACTTCCAAGCTTTCTAATCCATTCCAAGTAATCATCTAAGATCAAGAAACCTTTGTTATTTACAGTAGGTTATCTTTCTTATTCAAGGTAATATTCATATTCAAACTTTGATTCGATTTCTATAACTATAAACTATCTTAATTTGAGTAAAAATCTTACTTGAACTTGTTTTTGTGTCATGATCCTACTTCAAGAACCTTCAAGCCATCCAAGATCCTTTAAAGCTAGATCATTTCTTGTCACTTCTAGTAGGTTTACCTACTAAACTTGAGGTAGTAATGATGTTCATAACATCATTCGATTCATATATATTACTATCTTGTTCGAAATTTTAAACTTGTAATCACTATAACATAGTTTAGTATATTCTAAACTTGTTCGCAAAAAAAAGTTAATCCTTCTAACTTGACTTTTAAAATCAACTAGACACGTGTTCTATATCTATATGATATGCTAACTTAATGATTTAAAACTTGGAAACACGAAGAACACCATAAAACCGGATATACGCCGTCGTAGTAAAACCGGGGGCTGTTTTGGTTTGGATAATTAAAAACTATGATAAACTTTGATTTAAAAGCTATTATTCTGGGAAAATGATTTTTCTTTTGAACATGAAACTATATCCAAAAATTATGGTTAAACTCAAAGTGGAAGTATGTTTTTCCAAAATGGTCATTTAGACGTCGTTCTTTCGACTGAAATGACTACCTTTACAAAAACGACTTGTAACTTTTATTTCTGACTATAAACTTATACTTTTTCTATTTAGATTCATAAACTTAAGTTCAATATGAAACCATAGCAACTTGAATCACTCAAAACGGATTTAAAACGAAGAAGTTATGGGTAAAACAAGATTTGTTAATTTTGTTTTTTGTAGCTACGTGAAATTTGTAACAAATTTATACAAATCATAACTTAACTTACTTATATTGTATTATACATTTATTCTAACATATATTATGTAATCTTGGGATACCATAGACACGAATACAATATTTTGACATATCATATCGACCCATCTATATATATATATATATATATATATATATATATATATATATATATATATATATATATATATATATATATATATATATATATATATATATATATATATATTTCAGAACTACCATAGACACTCTATATGCAGTAATCTTGGAGTTAGCTATACAGGGTTGAGGTTGATTCCAAAATATTATATATACTTTGAGTTGTGATCTAGCCTGAGACTTGTATACACGAGGTCGTGGATTGATTCGAGATAATATATATTGCTTTATTTCTGTACATCTAACTGTGGACAACTAGTTGTAGGTTACTAACGAGGACTGCTGACTTAACAAACTCAAATCATTAAAACGTAATAAAAAATGTTGTAATTATATTTTGATCATACTTTGATACATATGTACATATTTGTTATAGGTTCGTGAATCGACCAGTGGCCAAGTCTTATTTTCGACAAAGTAAAAATCTGTGAAAGTGAGTTATAGTCCCACTTTTAAATCTAATATTTTTGGGATGAGAATACATGTAGTTTTGTAAATGTTTTATAAAATAGAAACAAGTACTTGAAATTACATTCTATGTTGGATTATGAATACCGAATATCACCCTTTTAGCTTGGTAGCCTAAGAATTAGGGAACAGACACCCTAATTGACGCGAATCCTAAAGGTAGATCTACGGGCACTAACTCCCCCCATACTGGAAAATGGTATGCTTTATTACTTCGAGTTATTAATACAAATGGATTTCTGTTTTGGGGATATTCTATATGCATTTTGTTAATATCGGTTACCAGGTGTTCAATATATGAATAATTTTTATACAGATTGTATGTTATTGAAAGTTGAAATCTTGTGGTCTATTATTACGATTTGATATATATAGGTTAAACCTATAACTCACCAACATTTTTGTTGACATTTAAAGCATGTTTATTCTCAGGTGATTATTAAGAGCTTCCGGTGTTGCATGCTAATTTATGGACAAGAGTTGGAGTCAGCATGCTTGTATAATAATGTTTAAAAACTGCATTCGAAGATTTAAATTGATGTGTAATATTATTGTAAACCATTATGTAATAATCGTGTGAAAATGCTATATTTTAGATTATCATTATTTGATAATTGTCGTAATATTTTTTGTAACATCCCGCATTTTTTTCGTTAAATTATTTTAACAACCGTCTTTTTTTTTTTAGATAATATCTTCCGTTATCTAAATTCGTAGTTTCCGTTGACTAACGTTCATAATATTTCCGTTATTTAATTATAACATCACTCGTTTACTCGAGCGTTTTCAAAATATTCGTTCCGTAAAATCCCGCACCCGCTTCTAAACTCGAGGGACTACAATTGACACGGGGCAAACTAGTTGACTAGGTCAACTAGTCCACCCCAATCACCACCATTCAATCATCTCCATCTCTCTCTCTTTCTCTCTAGCAAGAACACACATACATTTACCCAATTCAATCATTCATCATCTAAATTCGATCTAGGAGGCCAACATCAAAACAAATTACGTATTTGGAATCCTCTCTTCATCCTCTACAATTTGATACCAACTTCATCTCGTTTGGGTAACATTTCTAAACTCTAGATTTCTCTAAATTCGTGTTTTTGATTTGAAATGGTGTTAGTTAGTGTCTATGGCTCGTGTCTAGCATGAATATATGATTTACTTGCTCGATTTGTTGTTTTGAGTAACTAGTATGAACAATTGAAATGGGTGTGCTTAATCTTTGATTTTGGATGAGTTAATGTTGTTAAATTGTTAAAGTTCATGTTTTAATTGTGTTACTAGTATCACTAGCTTCAATTTGGTGTGTAGGTTGATTTAGAAAAACATCACTAACATGATTATTGATTTTGTGATTCTTGGGTAGGGTTTGATAGCTCTTAAAATGGACTTTTGATGATTTGAATGCCATGAAACATTGTTAGTAAGTGTTTAGTTGTATTGTATGTTTCGTTACCTTCAAAACGGCATATCATATGTATAAATTGGATTCCCGAATCATGAAATGCATTTTGCGAACTTGAGACTTTGATTATGAACATTTAACGATCTCTTGACGAGGTTTTTGTTGTTGTAAATGATAAACTCGATTGATGATATGTGGTTAGTTGTATCATTTGTCAAAATACCTTCCCGATGATATAGGATACATGTTTTGATTGTTTGCGGGTCATAAATTGGGATTGTTTGAGTTTTGGTTCGTGCATTTCTTTGTTGCAGCAAAACAGGGCCTGGATACAGATCTGGACGCCGTCCAGATTCTTGGACGCCGTTCAGACCTTCAGACTTGGACGCCGTCCAGCCTTTTTGGACGCCGTCCAGGCCTTCAATACTGGACGCCGTCCAGCCATTTTGGACGCCGTCCAGATCAACTATCAGGGGCTGTCCAAAATTTTCGTTTTTCGTTTAATTCTAACTATGCTACGCACCTCCGATTAAGATGAAACTTGACCAACATGCTTATATATGATTAAAAACCTCAGAAAAATAGTTCGGGACCCGACCCGAACGTGTTGACTTTTTCGTTGACTTTGACCCGACCAAGTTTGACTTTTAGCCAAACTTAACCGAATACTTATACAATCTTTCTAACTCGCTTCTATACTTGTATCTTGCATGAAACGTGATAATTTGATTCACATGCTACTTAATCGAGTCGTAACGAGCCATAGGACTAATTGAACACTTTGACCGACCGTGTTTACCGATATTGATACAAACCTATTTGTTTAGGTCAAGACTAGCATTCGTTCTTGCATACGTTACTTGTGAAGTACTATTATACTCTTGCACTCGAGGTGAGATCATAGTCCCACCTTTTCAACAACTTTTTATACTTTTAAATTGTGGGCTGAGAAACATATACTTTGTTACATTTTGTACTACTTACTTTTATACTTTGAACACAAGTACGATGAAACAAACATTCTACAGCGAGTTAGAACAAAAATCCTCAATTCGATTATCATTAGTTACACTTGCAGGGTGTAAGCGAGAACTTATATTGTGTGGCCATACGGGTTTGACAAACCCTCATTTCGGACGGTTCGCTACCGTCTACGGATGAAATATATTTTTGAGAAACAGTGTATGTTCTAACACTATTGTGATGGGGTTCTATGGAAGGAAACGTTAAGTCTTGATAATTGGGTGCTCGCGAACAAACTTTTGGAATGCAACTTTTGGATGATCAATTTTATGGAAATACTAAATCTTGTGATTCAAAAATAACGTTTATTACTACATCTATGATTTCACCAACGTTTTTCGTTGACAGTTTTCAATATGTTTCTCAGGTTCATACTTGGCTACTTGATTTATGCTTCCGCGCACTTTGATTACTTGCTTGGAGTCAAGTATACATGCATACGCTAGGGATAGCGTTTTTGGATTCAAACTTAAAGCTTACATACTTTTGCTATTTATAGCAAACCGTGATTTTAAACTAATTATGTCGCAAGCTATTTCATATACACTTTATAACTTTTGTAAACTTAAACTTGTTGTCGAACCGTTTTGTAAACTAAACTTTGCAAGTTTTGTACATTTCAAATGAATGCGACATGATTTTGGTCAAACGCGTCTCATATAGAGACTATGACCACGCAACGGGACCTAAGTAGACGGCACCGTCAATGACGATTTTGCCGGGTCACTACAGATGGTATCAGAGCGTTGGTTGTAGGGAACTAGGATATGTATTAGTGTGTCTGACAGAGTCGTTAGGACGCATTAGTGAATCTAGACTACAACCGGATTGTTAACCATTGCATTCTGACATACATTTGCTATAGATAGCACTTACTTGACTACTTGTGCATTATACTTAAATCATTCTTAGGCAAACTTCTTAATGATACCAAACTTTCATCATACGAATCGGTATTCTGCCACTTTCTGGTAAACCACGTTAATTTCAAGATTCATACACGAAAGGATGACAACGACTTCATTAGTCACACTTGTTCGAGAACTCTGTCTCCCAGATTGTTATTCGCCACCGTCTCAACTTACTATCGGTGCCACACCAGTGTTCTTCACTATCTACCACTTCTTGTTACTACCATCACTACTCTAGGTGAGTATCGTCGTCACTACTTATCACTACGGTTGTGTACTACTCGTTATCATAATTCGTTACTCTTTTCGTGCCTAAGGACATTATTGTTTGACTTGAACCGCATTGACGTGAACAATCATTTATACACTTCCCTCGGGAAACGCTCCTTCCGAGTTGCACTGATTCTTTCGATTCAATACGAGTCACGTTAGAGACATTGTTACACTTTGTTCATTTTAAAACTTTATGATTATACGAACTTGAATCTATGGAGTGATGTGGGAATGGAGGTATGAGTTAGCGTAATATAACGACACTCGATCAACGTGGTTATATTACGGTAAGTCATACCAAAGTTCTAATGACACGTGATGGTGGTTGGACTCGATCAACCTAATCACCACCAGGTGCCATGTACATGACTTCATCTTTCTTGATTGGATATCTGAAAACCCCGAGAATACTGATAACAACCATACCCGGGACACATCTTCGATTATTGTCGAACCATAGTTATGCTTCCGAATGAATGGAAAATTCTTTCAACATCAGACGTATGTTATACGTATATACTATCTCGTTTTCGCATAGTTTTATCGACGAACTACAAACTGTTTGGTATGCTCACATCGAGGCGGAAACTTCTCTCGCATTACACTCATGCTTCCGTTTAAGGAAATCATTATTCTAAACTCTCAATGGAGAGAGAGACTCTTCACGTTATACTAGTATTCACCACGAGGGTGAATAGTCCTAACAAACGTTTTCGAAAACCGATAAATCTTTCGCGGCGCGAAATTCTTGAGAAACAGAAACTTGTTCTAACTAAAGTTTTCAAGTCCTAACAAACTTATTCAAATTTATCTTAAGGAAATGTACCTCGTTTAGGATCGAGATCCTCGTTTCACTTCTAGATTTAGGAGTGCCTTACAAAAGTCTCGGGACCACGTTTAGACATGAGTACCGCGTATCATCCACAAACCGACGAACAAAGCACATGTACAATTCATCCTTGAAAACCGTAATACTAATTTTTTTTATCAACTTCAAATTTACTTGAGAAAAGTATTTGCCTTTAGCCGAATTCTAGTACTACAATAATTTTCATTCGAGTATTAACGCCACACCTTTCGAGAACTCATATAGCCACAATTGTCATTTTCTAAATTGTTGAACCGAAGTAGTTGACATGCAAACCACCGGACCCGGACTCATTCATGAGATAACCGTTATGATCGTTCAAATCCAAGAAAGGCTCAAGGCGGACCGTAGTCGCCAAAAGAGCTATGCCGATGTTAGACGTGGACCTCTCGAATTCCAAGTGGGTAACCGCGTAACGTTAAAAGTCGCACCTTAGGAAGGTGCAATCCATTTCGGGAAACGTAGGAAGCTAAATCCGCGATACACAAAACCTTTTAAAATCCTGGGGCGTTTCGGACCCGTTACTAGCCGTTTAGATTTTTCAACTCATTCGAGTCTCCGTACATCCCACATTCTACGTATCAAACTTAAAGACGTGCCTTGCGAAACCAGGACTTGTTACCCTCTTCAACGAACCTACTATCGATGACAAACTTTCCTTCCTAGGAGAACCGGTTGAAATTTTGAATCATGAAACCAAACTCTGAAACAACGTAAAACCCCGACTGTCAAAGTTCGTTGAAATGCCCGATGAAGTACTTTCACTTATCCGTAGAATGGGCAACGCACGATCTCGATGAAGGAACAACGACTACTACTTTCAACTAAATTTCGGGACGAAATTTCTTTTAAGGTGTAGGTAATGTAACATCCCGCATTTTTTCCGTTAAATTATTTTAACGACCGTCTTTTTTTTTTTTAGATAATATCTTCCGTTATCTAAATTCGTAGTTTCCGTTGACTAACGTTCATAATATTTCCGTTATTTAATTATAACATCACTCGTTTACTCGAGCGTTTTCAAAATATTCGTTCGGTAAAATCCCGCACCCGCTTCTAAACTCGAGGGACTAAAATTGACACGGGGCAAACTAGTTGACTAGGTCAACTAGTCCACCCCAATCACCACCATTCAATCATCTCCATCTCTCTCTCTTTCTCTCTAGTAAGAACACACACACATTTACCCAATTCAATCATTCATCATCTAAATTCGATCTAGGAGGCCAACATCAAAACAAATTACGTATTTGGAATCCTCTCTTCATCCTCTACAATTTGATACCAACTTCATCTCATTTGGGTAACATTTCTAAAACTCTAGATTTCTCTAAATTTGTGTTTTTGATTTGAAATGGTGTTAGTTAGTGTCTATGGCTCGTGTCTAGCATGAATATATGATTTACTTGCTCGATTTGTTGTTTTGAGTAACTAGTATGAACAATTGAAATGGGTGTGTTTAATCTTTGATTTTGGATGAGTTAATGTTGTTAAATTGTTAAAGTTCATGTTTTAATTGTGTTACTAGTATCACTAGCTTCAATTTGGTGTGTAGGTTGATTTGGAAAAACATCACTAACATGATTATTGATTTTGTGATTCTTGGCTAGGGTTTGATAGCTCTTAAAATGGACTTTTGATGATTTGAATGCCATGAAACATTGTTAGTAAGTGTTTAGTTATATTGTATGTTTCGTTACCTTAAAAACGGCATATCATATGTATAAATTGGATTCCCGAATCATGAAATGCATTTTGCGAACTTGAGACTTTGATTATGAACATTTAACGATCTCTTGACGAGGTTTTTGTTGTTGTAAATGATAAACTCGATTGATGATATGTGGTTAGTTGTATCCTTTGTCAAAATACCTTCCCAATGATATAGGATACATGTTTTGATTGTTTGCGGGTCATAAATTGGGATTGTTTGAGTTTTGGTTCGTGCATTTCTTTGTTGCAGCAAAACAGGGCCTGGATACAGATCTGGACGCTGTCCAAATTCTTGGACGCCGTCCAGACCTTCAGACTTGGACGCTGTCCAGCCTTTTTGGACGCCGTCCAGGCCTTCAATACTGGACGCCGTCCAGCCATTTTGGACGCCGTCCAGATGAACTATCAAGGGCTGTCCAAAATTTTCGTTTTTCGTTTAATTCTAACTATGCTACGCACCTCCGATTAACATGAAACTTGACCAACATGCTTATATATGATTAAAAACCTCAGAAAAATAGTTCGGGACCCGACCCGAACGTGTTGACTTTTTCGTTGACTTTGACCCGACCAAGTTTGACTTTTTGCCAAACTTAACCGAATACTTATACAATCTTTCTAACTCGCTTCTATACTTGTATCTTGCATGAAACGTGATAATTTGATTCACATACTACTTAATCGAGTCGTAACGAGCCATAGGACTAATTGAACACTTTGACCGACCGTGTTTACCGATATTGATACAAACCAATTTGTTTAGGTCAAGACTAGCATTCGTTCTTGCATACGTTACTTGTGAAGTACTATTATACTCTTACACTCGAGGTGAGATCATAGTCCCACCTTTTCAACAACTTTTTATACTTTTAAATTGTGGGCTGAGAAACATATACTTTGTTACATTTTGTACTACTTACTTTTATACTTTGAACACAAGTACGATGAAACAAACATTCTACAGCGAGTTAGAACAAAAATCCTCAATTCGATTATCATTAGTTACACTTGCAGGGTGTAAGCGAGAACTTATATTGTGTGGCCATACAGGTTTGACAAACCCTCATTTCGGACGGTTCGCTATCGTCTACGGATGAAATATATTTTTGAGAAACAGTGTATGTTCTAACACTATTGTAATGGGGTTCTATGGAAGGAAACGTTAAGTCTTGATAATTGGGTGCTCGCGAACAAACTTTTGGAATGCAACTTTTGGATGATCAATTTTATGGAAATACTAAATCTTGTGATTCAAAAATAACGTTTATTACTACATCTATGATTTCACCAACGTTTTTCGTTGACAGTTTTCTATATGTTTCTCAGGTTCATACTTCGCTACTTGATTTATGCTTCTGCGCACTTTGATTACTTGCTTGGAGTCAAGTATACATGCATACGCTAGGGATAGCGCTTTTGGATTCAAACTTAAAGCTTACATACTTTTGCTATTTATAGCAAACCGTGATTTTAAACTAATTATGTCGCAAGCTATTTCATATACACTTTATAACTTTTGTAAAGTTAAACTTGTTGTCGAACCGTTTTGTAAACTAAACTTTGCAAGTTTTGTACATTTCAAATGAATGCGACATGATTTTGGTCAAACGCGTCTCATATAGAGACTATGACCACGCAACGGGACCTAAGTAGATGGCACCGTCAATGACGATTTTGCCGGGTCGCTACATTTTTAAACCTTTATTGATAAAATAAAGGTTATGGTTTGTTTAAAAATCGAATGCAGTCTTTGAAAAACGTCTCATATAGAGGTCAAAACCTCGCAACGAAATCAATTAATATGGAATGTTTTTAATCAATATGAACGGGACATTTCAGTTGGTATCCGAGCGTTGGTCTTAGAGAACCAAAATTTTGCATTAGTGTGTCTTACCGAGTTGTTAGGATGCATTAGTGAGTCTGGACTTCGACCGTGTTTTCTTCAAAAACGATTGCTTAACACTTTTTGTTGGAAACTATATATTATTAACATGTAAATATTATGTGATATATTAATCTCTTAACATGTTTGATATCGTGTAATAGATGTCTACCTCTAGTAAAAATCCCATCGACTTACCTAATAATAATGAAGAGTGGAATATATTTTGGGAAGATTCACAAAATCCCGAGGAGGAACCGGAAGAGGAGGAACCGGAAGAGGAAGAACCGGAAGAAGAGGAACCGGAAGAGGAGGAACCGGAAGAAGAAGAGGTTTCGAAGGAAGAAATATTAATACCTACAGTTAAACGATTAAATAAAAGAAAATCCTCAACCAACGGACCAAAGTTAATAATGGTCAATGGTGTTTCCGCCGAGGAAACAAAATATTGGGAAAATTACCAATTTTCTGATGAATCGGATCCCGACGAGGATTCCGATGATGTTATAGAAATTACCTCGACCCAATTTGAAAAAGCAAAAGAAAACAATAAGGGAAAAGGTATCAAAATAGAGAAACCTGATTACAACCCCGATGAACTTTATATATATCGTAAACACCTGTACTTCTTAAATTTTAACAATAACCCGGGAACCTCTAAGCCACCAGGTTTTTCTAAAACATTTGTGAAAATGACGGCTCGTATTAGGGGAGCACCATATATCCCTAGGAAATTAGCAAAACGAACCAAGTTCGAAGAAGAAGAAACGAGTGAGTCGGATTAAAGAGTTGTAATCATGTTGTGTAATATATGTAATATAGTGTGCTTGTACTTTTATGATAAATGTAAAAACTGCTTGTATTGTTTGTTAAGTATTTTTTTATGAATCTAACCCTCGTCTATTTTTACAGTATAAAAACACAAAATGGATGTTAAGGATAGACAACCAAAAATTTTAGAAGACCAACCTGGGGACATGATTGATGAAATCTTGTTTAGAGTCGGTCAGAATTCATCGGCCCAATTGTTTACGGCAAAATTAGTTTGTAGAACATTTGAAGAACGTTCCAGGCATGCCTTAGTTAATAAAAGGCTTTCCTTTGATATATGGGGTATATCACATTAGGGAGACCATAAGTTGTGCCGTGTTTTCTTTAAAGCATTAAATGCGGGAAACCCAGAAGCAATTTTACGCTACGGGTTAAGAACCTATTTTGACTCTACCTATCCCAACATAGGAATTCGTGCTTTAGAAAGAGCTTCTAACATGCAACATAAAGAAGCATGTTATGCTTACGGGTTAGCGATGTTCGCTTCTCACCAAAGTGAGAAAAAGAACATCGGATTAAAACTATTAAATAAAACATTCCCACAAGTGACGGACTCGGTAATTGGGGTGAGAAACAAGGTTTTTAGATTGTTACGAGGCTGTTGGGCATTACGTAACCCTCGTCCTTTTGACGACATTTCAACATGTTATCTAGCCAACGGTCATAACAGTTACTTTCCACAAGACCAAGGATGGAAAGTAGTCTTAGTAAAACTAGAATGCATGACTTATGAATTACGTGTTTCTGGACTTATGAATTACGTGTTTTTATTGCCTTTGCTGAATGACTTGCGTATTAACTAGGATTGTTGTCACAACTGTTTTGTATCAAAATTATTGTGTGCTATATTTTATGCTATATGTAAAATAGCGGTATTGTAAATTTGTAAAATATTGTATAAAAGTTTGAACGTGAAATTTATTGTAATCAGTTTTTCATATAAAATTGTAGTAGTTAAATTGTATGTTAGCTACTAAGTATGAACTTAACGGGTAAGTACTATCCAAATTAAAACTTATAAAATGCTAATATGAAGAAAGAGCTTTTATAAATAAGTTCATATTATGCTACGAAATACTATTGACTACTCTTAATATTCTATATGATTAACTTAATTCTTTTGGCTATTTTTGAAGGAAATGGCACCGACTACTCGTCAGAACTTGAACATGAGCGAGGAAGACTTCCGTGTTTTTCTTGCTGCGAACATAGCCGCAATGCAAAATAACAACAATAACTCTGGTTCCAGCAGTGGAACTAATTCCACAAGAAATCGTGTAGGATGCTCCTACAAAGAATTCACTGCCTGCAAACCTTTGGAATTTGATGGAACCGAGGGTCCAATCGGACTGAAACGGTGGACCGAGAAGGTTGAATCGGTGTTTGCCATAAGTAAATGTACCGAAGAAGACAAAGTAAAGTATGCTACGCATACCTTTACATGTACTGCATTAACATGGTGGAACACCTACCTCGAGCAGGTGGGACAAGATGTTGCTTACGCACTACCGTGGTCAGCATTCAAGCATTTGATGAACGAGCAGTACCGTCCCAGAAACGAGGTCAATAAGCTCAAGGTAGAACTTAGAGGGTTACAAACACAAGGATTTGATATTACCACGTACGAACGACGATTCACAGAGTTGTGCCTATTGTGTCCGGGAGCGTTCGAAGATGAAGAAGAGAAAATCGACGCATTTGTAAAAGGGTTACCAGAAAGGATTCAAGAAGATGTGAGTTCACACGAGCCCACTTCCATACAAAAGGCAAGTTGAATGGCTCATAAACTCATAAATCAGATTGAGGGAAGAATTAAAGAGTAGGCGGCCGAAGAAGCCAACACGAAACAACTCAAGAGGAAGTGGGAGGAAAACGGTGACAAGAGTCACCAGTACAACAACAACAACAACAATTACAACCACAATCACAACAACTATCCCAACAACCGCAACAACAATCCCAACAATAACCGCAATCCTAACAATAACTACAACAAATGTCCCAACAACAACAACCACAACAGCAACCATCCCAACAATAATAACAAAAGGCAAAATCCATGTCAGAGGTGTGAAGGATACCATCCGACTGGGTTCTGCATGACAACGTGTTCTAAGTGTAAGAGAGGTGGTCATAGCTTGACGAAGTGTGAAATCTACGGACCGGTGATTAACAAAAATAATGCAACGAGTAATGTCGGGACAAGTAATGCCGCTTTTATTTGTTATGGATGTGGAAAACTGGGCCACATCAAGAGTAAATGCCCAAACCAAGGAAATACAAATGGGAAAAGCCGTGGAAGAGTCTTCAATATTAATTCGGCAGAAGCGCAGGAAGACCCGGAGCTTGTTACGGGTACATTTCTCATTGACAATAAATCTGCTTATGTTTCATTTGATTCGGGTGCGGATAGAAGCTATATGAGTAGAGATTTTTGTGCTAAATTAAGTTGTCCATTGACGCCTTTGGATAATAAATTTTTACTTGAATTAGCAAACGGTAAATTAATTTCAGCAGATAATATATGTCGGGATAGAGAAATTAAACTGGGTGATGAAACGTTTAAGACTGATTTAATACTAGTCGAGTTAGGGAGTTTTGATGTAATAATTGGCATGGACTGGTTGAAAAAGGTGAGAGCAGAGGTCGTTTGTTACAAAAATGCGATTCGCATTATGCGCGAAAAAGGAAAACCTTTAATGATGTACGGAGAAAAGAACAACGCGAAGTTAAATCTTATTAGTAGTTTGAAGGTGCAAAAACTAATAAGAAAAGGTTGCTATGTCATTCTAGCACATATCATAGAAGTCAAACCTGAAGAAAAGAACATCAGTGATGTTCCCATCGCAAAAGAATTTCCCGATGTATTTCCGAAAGAATTACCGGGACTACCTCCACACCGATCGGTTGAATTTCAAATAGATCTCATACCAGGAGCTGCACCAATAGCTCGTGCTCCATACAGACTTACACCCAGTAAAATGAAGGAAATCCAAAGCCAATTACAAGAACTTTTAGAGCGTGGTTTTATACGACCAAGCACATCACCGTGGGGAGCTCCTATTTTGTTTGTCAAAAAGAAGGATGGTACATTCAGATTGTGTATCGACTACCGAGAGTTGAACAAACTTACCATCAAGAACCGTTATCCACTACCGAGAATCGACGATTTATTTGATCAACTACAAGGCTCGTCGATTTATTCGAAGATCAATTTACGTTCAGGGTATCATCAAATGCGGGTGAAGGAGGATGATATTCCAAAGACTGCTTTCAAAACGTGTTACGGTCATTACGAGTTTATGGTTATGCCGTTTGGATTGACTTACGCACCAGCTGTGTTCATGGACCTCATGAACTGAGTGTATGGGCCATATCTTGAAAAATTTGTCATTATTTTCATCGATGACATACTCATTTACTCAAAGAATGATTAAGAGCACAAAGAACATTTGGGAAAAGTGCTAGAATTATTGAGGAAGGAACAATTGTACGTAAAATTTTCAAAGTGTGCATTTTGGTTGGAAGAAGTTCAATTCCTCGGTCACATAGTGAACAAAGAAGGTATTCAAGTAGATCCGGCAAATATTGCAATCGTTGAAAAGTGGGAAACCCTAAAAACTCTGAAGCATATACGCCAATTTTTAGGACTGGCTGGTTACTACAGAAGGTTCATCCAAGATCTTTCCAAAATAGCAAAACCCTTGACTACATTAACGCATAAAGGAAAGAAATTTGAATGAAAGGATGAGCAGGAGAAAGCGTTTCAATTGTTGAAGAAAAAGTTAAATACGGCACCTATATTGTCATTGCCTGAAGGGAACGATGATTTTGTGATATATTGTGATGCCTCAAAGCAAGGCCTCGGTTGTGTATTAATGCAACGAACGAAGGCAATTGCTTATGCGTCTAGACAATTGAAGATTCACGAGCAGAATTATACGACACACGATTTGGAATTGGGCGCTGTTGTTTTTGCATTAAAGACTTGGAGGCACTACTTATATGGGGTCAAAAGTATTATATATACCGACCACAAAAGTCTCCAACACATATTTAATCAGAAACAATTGAACATTAGACAGCGTAGGTGGATTGAGTTATTGAATGATTACGATTTCGAGATTTGTTACCACCTGGGGAAGGCGAATGTGGTAGCCGACGCTTTGAGTAGAAAGGACAGAGAACCTATACGGGTAAAAGCTATGAATATAATTATTCGTACTAACCTTACTACTCAAATAAAGGAGGCGCAACAGGGAGTTTTAAAAGAAGAAAATTTGAAGAATGAAATACCCAAAGGATCGGAGAAACATCTTAATATTCGGAAGACGGAACCCGGTATAGGGATGAAAGAATTTGGGTACCAAAGTTTGGAGATGTAAGAGAAATGGTACTTAGGGAAGCACATAAAACCAGATACTCAATACATCCCGGAGCGGGAAAGATGTACAAAGATCTCAAGAAACACTTTTGGTGGTCGGGTATGAAAGCCGATATTGCTAGATACGTAGGAAAATGTTTGATGTGTTCTAAGGTCAAAGCTAAATATCAGAAACCATCAGGTCTACTTCAACAACCCGAAATCCCGGAATGGAAATGGGAAAACATTACCATGGATTTCATTACTAAATTGTCAAGGACTGCAAGTAGTTATGATACTATTTGGGTAATAGTCGATCGTCTCACCAAGTCAGCACACTTTCTGCCAATGAGAGAAGATGATAAAATGGAAAAATTGGCACGTTTATACTTGAAGGAAGTTGTCTCCAGACATGGAATACCAGTCTCTATTATCTCTGATAGAGATGGCAGATTTGTTTCAAGATTTTGGCAGACATTACAGCAAGCATTGGGAACTCATCTAGACATGAGTACTGCCTATAATCCACAAACTGATGGGCAAAGTGAAAGGACGATACAGACCCTTGAATACATGCTACGAGCATGTGTTATTGATTTCGGAAATAGTTGGGATCGACATCAACCGTTAGCAGAATTTTCCTACAACAACAGTTACCATTCGAGTATTGAGATGGCGCCGTTTGAAGCACTCTATGGTAGAAAGTGCAGGTCTCCGATTTGTTGGAGTGAAGTCGGAGATAGACAAATTACGGGTCCGGAGATAATCCAAGAAACTACTGAGAAAATCATTCAAATTCAACAACGATTGAAAACCGCCCAAAGTCGACAAAAGAGCTACGCATATAGTAAAAGAAAAGATATAGAATTTGAAATTGGTGACATGGTCATGCTTAAGGTTTCACCTTGGAAAGGCGTTGTTGGATTTGGTAAACGGGGGAAACTAAATCCAAGGTACATTGGACCATTCAAGATTATAGATCGTGTCGGACCAGTAGCCTACCGACTTGAATTACCTCAACAACTCGTCGGTGTACATGATACTTTTCACGTATCGAATCTGAAGAAATGCTTAGCCAAAGAAGATCTCACTATTTCTTTAGACGAAATCCAAATCAATGAAAAACTTCAATTCATTGAAGAACCAGTCGAGATAATGGATCGTGAGGTTGAAGGACTTAAGCAAAACAAAATACCAATCGTTAAGGTTCAATAGAATGCTCGTAGAGGACCCGAGTTCACCTGGAAGAGTGAAGATCAAATGAAGCTGAAATACCCGCACCTATTTCCAGAAGATGCGTCAACACCTCCAACTGCTTAAAAATTTCGGGACGAAATTTATTTAACGGGTAGGTACTGTAGTGACCCGAACTTTTCCATGTTTATATATATTAAATGAAGTTAATATTTACATGATTAAATATTTCCAACATGTTAAGAAATCAAACTTGTTAAGACTTGATTAATTGAAATAGGTTTCATGTAGACAATTGACCACCCAAGTTGACCGGCGATTCACGAACGTTAAAACTTGTAAAAACTATATGATATATATATATATATATATGGATATGTATATAGCTAACATGATATTATGAAAAGTAAGTATCTCACTAGGTATATTAACAATGAGTTATATACATAAAATGAGACTATTGAATTATGAAACTCGAAACGATATATATAACGATTATCGTTATAGCAACGCCTTACTAAATACATATGTATCATATTATGATATATTCATTGTTGGTGATTTGTGTCACCAATATAATTTAACTGTAATGGGATTAATTTGTTAACAAAAAT
Source organism: Rutidosis leptorrhynchoides (assembly GCF_046630445.1). NCBI lineage: Eukaryota > Viridiplantae > Streptophyta > Magnoliopsida > Asterales > Asteraceae > Rutidosis > Rutidosis leptorrhynchoides. Next base: position 695,539,078 of record NC_092335.1, read on the forward strand.
AACCTTGATAAATGTCGAACAAGTTTGGAAAAGTGTGGAGTGCACACTTGTTTGAACTTATCTTGATTATGACGAGGGTTCGGGGGCAGCGCCCCTGATAGCGGGGTCCAAGGGGTGGCAGCCCCTGGCGGGGTCCAAGGGGCAGAGCCCCTGGCTGAGATCGAGCTGCCTGGTCAGCTCGAAAATTTTTTTTGTTTGGGTTAATATCGCTTTATTAAAAATGTGTTAAAATTTGATTTAAAGCTTTCAAAAACAACACTTACATGTAACGACTAACGATGACTTAACGACTCAGTTAAAATGAATATACATGTAGTGTATTAAGATGTATTAGTACACTTTTGAAAGACTTCAAGACACATATTAAAGTAATTCTACTTAGCAAAAATGCTTACAATTACATTTCCATTCATTTTCATCAACAATTCTACTCGTAGTCATTCAGTATTCGTATCCGTATTATACACAACTTCTAGACGTACTTACTATGAGTATATACCAATAGGAACTAGTATGGAATTCCACTCTTGATTATGTCATGCATGACTAATCAAATTTAACTTCTACCATGAACTAGTCAACTAACTAGAACTCCTTTTAACCCCACTCACCACTCATCATTCACCACTCACCAATCAATCCATTTCACTTCCAATTCTCTTTCTAATTCTCTCTCAACACTTACACACACTTATGAACGAATTTTTCCAGTAAACTAATCATCATCTTCATAAAAAAAAAAATTTCAAGAATCAAGCTATAATCATCATAGGAAGAACACTTCAAGAACACTTCAAAAATCCTTTCAAGTTTACTAGTTTACTTCCAAGCTTTCTAATCCATTCCAAGTAATCATCTAAGATCAAGAAACCTTTGTTATTTACAGTAGGTTATCTTTCTTATTCAAGGTAATATTCATATTCAAACTTTGATTCAATTTCTATAACTATAAACTATCTTAATTCGAGTAAAAATCTTACTTGAACTTGTTTTTGTGTCATGATCCTACTTCAAGAACCTTCAAGCCATCCAAGATCCTTTAAAGCTAGATCATTTCTTGTTACTTCCAGTAGGTTTACCTACTAAACTTGAGGTAGTAATGATGTTCATAACATCATTCTATTCATGTATATATAACTATCTTATTCACTACAAGAAAAATGCTCCTATAGGACCCCCAATTTGGTCATATAAAGCCACTTTATAGGACCTTTGGGCTTGATAGTGTAGTGACCCGAACTTTTCCATGTTTATATATATTAAATGAAATTGATATTTACATGATTAAGTGTTTCCAACATGTTAAGCAATCAAACTTATTAAGACTTGATTAATTGGAATAGGTTTCATATAGACAAATGACCACCCAAGTTGACCGGTGATTCACGAACGTTAAAACTTGTAAAAACTATACGATGGCATATATATGGTTATATATATATAGTTAACATGATTTTATTATAAGTATGTATCTCATTAGGTATTTTAACAATGAGTTATATACATAAAAATGAGACTATTAAATTAAGAAACTCGAAAACGATATATATAACGATTATCGTTATAACGTCTTACTAGGTACATATGAATCATATTAAGATATTGATACACTTGGTTAATTATTTTAAATAATAAGTAAATATATCATTAAGTGTATTAACAATGAAATACATATGTAAAAATAAGACTACTAACTTAATGATTTTGAAACGAGACATATATGTAACGATTATCGTTGTAACGACATTTAATGTATATAGATCATATTAAGAGATATTCGTACATCATAATATCATGATAATATAATAATTTAAAATCTCATTTGATATTATAAACATTGGGTTAACAACATTTAACAAGATCGTTAACCTAAAGGTTTCAAAACAACATTTACATGTAACGACTAACGATGACTTAACGACTCAGTTAAAATGTATATACATGTAGTGTTTTAATATGTATTCATACACTTTTGAAAGACTTCAAGACACTTATCAAAATACTTCTACTTAACAAAAATGCTTACAATTACATCATCGTTCAGTTTCATCAACAAATCTACTCGTATGCACCCGTATTCGTACTCGTACAATACACAGCTTTTAGATGTATGTACTATTGGTATATACACTCCAATGATCAGCTCTTAGCAGCCCATGTGAGTCACCTAACACATGTGAGAACCATCATTTGGCAAATAGCATGAAAAATCTCATAAAATTACAAAAATATGAGTAATCATTCATGACTTATTTACATGAAAATAAAATTGCATATCCTTTATATCTAATCCATACACCAACGAACAAAAACACCTACAAACACTTTCATTCTTCAATTTTCTTCATCTAATTGATCTCTCTCAAGTTCTATCTTCAAGTTCTAAGTGTTCTTCATAAATTCCAAAAGTTCTAGTTTCATAAAATCAAGAATACTTCCAAGATTGCAAGTTTACTTCCAAGTTTTCTAAATCCATTCCAAGTAATCATCCAAGATCAAGAAACCTTTGTTACTTACAGTAGGTTATCTTTCTAATACAAGGTAATGATCATATTCAAACTTTAATTCAATTTCTATAACTATAACAATCTTATTTCGAGTGGAAATCTTACTTGAAATTGTTTTCGTGTCATGATTCTGCTTCAAGAACTTTCAAGCCATCCAAGGATCCTTTGAAGCTAGATCCATTTTTCTCATTTCCAGTAGGTTTATCCAAGGAACTTGAGGTAGTAATGATGTTCATAACATCATTCGATTCATACATAAAAAGCTGTCTTATTCAACGTTATAAACTTGTAATCACTAGAACATAGTTTAGTTAATTCTAAACTTGTTCGCAAATAAAGTTAATCCTTCTAACTAGACTTTTAAAATCAACTAAACACATGTTCTATATCTATATTATATGATAACTTAATGATTTAAAACCCGAAAACACGATAAACACCATAAAACTGGATATACGCCGTCGTAGTAAAACCGGGGGCTGTTTTGGTTGCGATAATTAAAAGCTAAGAAGAACTTTGATTTAAAAGCTATAATTCTGGAAAAATGATTTTTCTTATGAACATGAAACTATATCCAAAAATCATGGTTAAACTCAAAGTGAAAGTATGTTTTTCAAAATGGTCATCAAGATGTCGTTCTTTCGACGAAAATGACTACCTCTTTCAAAAACGACTTGTAACTTGTATTTCCGGCTATAAACTTATACTTTTTCTATTTAGATTCATAAATTTAAGTTCAATACGAAACCGTGGCCACTGGAATCACTCAAAACGGATTAGAAACGAAGAAATGGCGAGTAAAACAAGATTGATAAAAACTACTCATTTTACCTATGTGAAAGTTAGTAATAAATCTATTCCAACCATAACCTAATCAACTTATATTGTATATTATGTAATCTTGAGATACCATAGACACGTATACAATGTTTCGACCTATCATGTTGAAATGTCCCGTTCTTATTGATTAAAAACGTTCCATATTAATTGATTTCGTTGCGAGGTTTTGACCTCTATATGAGACGTTTTTCAAAGACTGCATTCATTTTTAAACAAACCATAACCTTTATTTCATCAATAAAGGTTTAAAAAGCTTTACGTAGATTATCAAATAATGATAATCTAAAATATTCTGTTTACACACGACCATTACATAATGGTTTACAATACAAATATGTTACAACAAAATAAGTTTCTTGAATGCAGTTTTTACACAATATCATACAAGCATGGACTCCAAATCTTGTCCTTATTTAAGTATGCGACAGCGGAAGCTCTTAATAATCACCTGAGAATAAACATGCTTAAAACGTCAACAAAAATGTTGGTGAGTTATAGGTTTAACCTATATATATCAAATCGTAACAATAGACCACAAGATTTCATATTTCAATACACATCCCATACATAGAGATAAAAATCATTCATATGGTGAACACCTGGTAACCGACAATAACAAGATGCATATATAAGAATATCCCCATCATTCCGGGACACCCTTCGGATATGATATAAATTTCGAAGTACTAAAGCATCCGGTACTTTGGATGGGGTTTGTTAGGCCCAATAGATCTATCTTTAGGATTCGCGTCAATTAGGGTGTCTGTTCCCTAATTCTTAGATTACCAGACTTAATAAAAAGGGGCATATTCGATTTCGATAATTCAACCATAGAATGTAGTTTCACGTACTTGTGTCTATTTTGTAAATCATTTATAAAACCTGCATGTATTCTCATCCCAAAAATATTAGATTTTAAAAGTGGGACTATAACTCACTTTCACAGATTTTTACTTCGTCGGGAAGTAAGACTTGGCCACTGTTGATTCACGAACCTATAACAATATATACATATATATTAAAGTATGTTCAAAATATATTTACAACACTTTTAATATATTTTGATGTTTTAAGTTTATTAAGTCAGCTGTCCTCGTTAGTAACCTACAACTAGTTGTCCACAGTTAGATGTACAGAAATAAATCGATAAATATTATCTTGAATCAATCCACGACCCAGTGTATACGTATCTCAGTATTGATCACAACTCAAACTATATATATTTTGGAATCAACCTCAACCCTGTATAGCTAACTCCAACATTCACATATAGAGTGTCTATGGTTGTTCCGAAATATATATAGATGTGTCGACATGATAGGTCGAAACATTGTATACGTGTCTATGGTATCTCAAGATTACATAATATATAATACAAGTTGATTAAGTTATGGTTGGAATAGATTTGTTACCAATTTTCACGTAGCTAAAATGAGAAAAATTATCCAATCTTGTTTTACCCATAACTTCTTCATTTTAAATCCGTTTTGAGTGAATCAAATTGCTATGGTTTCATATTGAACTCTATTTTATGAATCTAAACAAAAAAAGTATAGGTTTCTAGTCGGAAAAATAAGTTACAAGTCGTTTTTGTAAAGGTAGTCATTTCAGTCGAAAGAACGACGTCTAGATGACCATTTTAGAAAACATACTCCCACTTTGAGTTTAACCATAATTTTTGGATATAGTTTCATGTTCATAATAAAAATCATTTTCTCAGAATAAAAACTTTTAAATCAAAGTTTATCATAGTTTTTAATTAACTAACCCAAAACAGCCCGCGGTGTTACTACGACGGCGTAAATCCGGTTTTACGGTGTTTTTCGTGTTTCCAGGTTTTAAATCATTAAGTTAGCATATCATATAGATATAGAACATGTGTTTAGTTGATTTTAAAAGTCAAGTTAGAAGGATTAACTTTTGTTTGCGAACAAGTTTAGAATTAACTAAACTATGTTCTAGTGATTACAAGTTTAAACCTTCGAATAAGATAGCTTTATATGTATGAATCGAATGATGTTATGAACATCATTACTACCTTAAGTTCCTTGGATGAACCTACTGGAAAAGAGAGAAATGGATCTAGCTTCAATGGATCCTTGGATGGCTCAAAGTTCTTGAAGCAAAATCATGACACGAAAACAAGTTCAAGTAAGATCATCACTTGAAATAAGATTGTTATAGTTATAGAAATTGAACCAAAGTTTGAATATGATTATTACCTTGTATTAGAATGATAACCTACTGTAAGAAACAAAGATTTCTTGAGGTTGGATGATCACCTTACAAGATTGGAAGTGAGCTAGCAAACTTGAAAGTATTCTTGATTTTATGAAACTAGAACTTTTGGAATTTATGAAGAACACTTAGAACTTGAAGATAGAACTTGAGAGAGTTCAATTAGATAAAGAAAATTGAAGAATGAAAGTGTTTGTAGGTGTTTTTGGTCGTTGGTGTATGGATTAGATATAAAGGATATGTAATTTTGTTTTCATGTAAATAAGTCATGAATGATTACTCATATTTTTGTAATCTTATGAGATATTTCATGCTAGTTGCCAAATGATGGTTCCCACATGTGTTAGGTGACTCACATGGGCTGCTAAGAGCTGATCATTGGAGTGTATATACCAATAGTACATACATCTAAAAGCTGTGTATTGTACGAGTACGAATACGGGTGCATACGAGTAGAATTGTTGATGAAAATGAACGAGAATGTAATTGTAAGCATTTTTGTTAAGTAGAAGTATTTTGATAAGTGTATTGAAGTCTTTCAAAAGTGTATAAATACATATTAAAACACTACATGTATATACATTTTAACTGAGTCGTTAAGTCATCGTTAGTCGTTACATGTAAGTGTTGTTTTGAAACCTTTAGGTTAACGATCTTGTTAAATGTTGTTAACCCAATGTTTATAATAACAAAAGAGATTTTAAATTATTATATTATCATGATATTATGATGTACGAATATCTCTTAATATGATATATATACATTAAATGTCGTTACAACGATAAACGTTACATATATGTCTCGTTTCAAAATCATTAAGTTAGTAGTCTTGTTTTTACATATGTAGTTCATTGTTAATATAATTAATGATATGTTTACTTATCATAATATCATGTTAAATATATATATAACCCTATATATGTCATCATATAGTTTTTTACAAGTTTTAACGTTCGTGAATCACCGGTCAACTTGGGTGGTCAATTGTCTATATGAAACCTATTTCAATTAATCAAGTCTTAACAAGTTTGATTGCTTAACATGTTGGAAACATTTAATCATGTAAATATCAATCTCAATTAATATATATAAATATGGAAAAGTTCGGGTCACTACAGTACCTACCCGTTAAATAAATTTCGTCCCGAAATTTTAAGCTGTTGAAGGTGTTGACGAATCTTCTGGAAATAGATGCGGGTATTTCTTCTTCATCTGATCTTCACGCTCCCAGGTGAACTCGGGTCCTCTACGAGCATTCCATCGAACCTTAACAATTGGTATCTTGTTTTGCTTAAGTCTTTTAACCTCACGATCCATTATTTCGACGGGTTCTTCGATGAATTGGAGTTTTTCGTTGATTTGGATTTCATCTAATGGAATAGTGAGATCTTCTTTAGCAAAACATTTCTTCAAATTCGAGACGTGGAAAGTGTTATGTACAGCCGCGAGTTGTTGAGGTAACTCAAGTCGGTAAGCTACTGGTCCGACACGATCAATAATCTTGAATGGTCCAATATACCTTGGATTTAATTTCCCTCGTTTACCAAATCGAACAACGCCTTTCCAAGGTGAAACTTTAAGCATGACCATCTCTCCAATTTCAAATTCTATATCTTTTCTTTTAATGTCAGCGTAGCTCTTTTGTCGACTTTGGGCGGTTTTCAACCGTTGTTGAATTTGGATGATCTTCTCGGTAGTTTCTTGTATAATCTCCGGACCCGTAATCTGTCTATCCCCCACCTCACTCCAACAAATCGGAGACCTGCACTTTCTACCATAAAGTGCTTCAAACGGCGCCATCTCAATGCTTGAATGGTAGCTGTTGTTGTAGGAAAATTCTGCTAACGGTAGATGTCGATCCCAACTGTTTCCGAAATCAATAACACATGCTCGTAGCATGTCTTCAAGCGTTTGTATTGTCCTTTCGCTCTGCCCATCAGTTTGTGGATGATAGGCAGTACTCATGTCTAGACGAGTTCCTAATGCTTGCTGTAATGTCTGCCAGAATCTTGAAATAAATCTGCCATCCCTATCAGAGATAATAGAGATTGGTATTCCATGTCTGGAGACGACTTCCTTCAAATACAGTCGTGCTAACTTCTCCATCTTGTCATCTTCTCTTATTGGTAGGAAGTGTGCTGATTTGGTGAGACGATCAACTATTACCCAAATAGTATCAAAACCACTTGCAGTCCTTGGCAATTTAGTGATGAAATCCATGGTAATGTTTTCCCATTTCCATTCCGGGATTTCGGGTTGTTGAAGTAGACCTGATGGTTTCTGATGCTCAGCTTTGACCTTAGAACACGTCAAACATTCTCCTACGTATTTAGCAACATCGGCTTTCATACCCGGCCACCAAAAATGTTTCTTGAGATCCTTGTACATCTTCCCCGTTCCAGGATGTATTGAGTATCTGGTTTTATGAGCTTCTCTAAGTACCATATCTCTCATATCTCCAAATTTTGGTACCCAAATCCTTTCAGCCCTATACCGGGTTCCGTCTTCCCGAATATTAAGATGCTTCTCCGATCCTTTGGGTATTTCATCCTTTAAATTTTCCTCTTTTAAAACTCCTTGTTGCACCTCCTTTATTTGAGTAGTAATGTTATTATGAATCATTATATTCATAGATTTTACTCGAATGGGTTCTCTGTCCTTCCTGCTCAAGGCATCGGCTACCACATTTGCCTTCCCCGGGTGGTAACGAATCTCAAAGTCGTAATCATTCAATAATTCAATCCACCTACGCTGCCTCATATTCAGTTGTTTCTGATTAAATATGTGTTGAAGACTTTTGTGGTCAGTATATATAATACTTTTGACCCCATATAAGTAGTGCCTCCAAGTCTTTAATGCAAAAACAACCGCGCCTAATTCTAAATCATGCGTCGTATAATTTTGTTCGTGAATCTTCAATTGTCTAGACGCATAAGCAATCACCTTCGTTCGTTGCATTAATACACAACCGAGACCTTGCTTTGATGCATCACAATAAATCACAAAATCATCATTCCCTTCAGGCAATGACAATATAGGTGCCGTAGTTAGCTTTTTCTTCAATAACTGAAACGCTTTCTCTTGTTCATCATTCCATTCAAATTTCTTCCCTTTATGCGTTAATGCAGTCAAGGGTTTTGCTATTCTGGAAAAGTCTTGGATGAACCTTCTGTAGTAACCAGCTAGTCCTAAAAACTGGCGTATGTGTTTCGGAGTTTTCGGGGTTTCCCACTTTTCAACAGTTTCTATCTTTGCCGGATCCACCTTAATACCTTCTTTGTTCACTATGTGACCGAGGAATTGAACTTCTTCCAACCAAAATGCACACTTTGAAAACTTAGCGTACAATTCTTCCTTCCTCAATACTTCTAACACCTTTCTCAAATGTTCACCGTGTTCTTGGTCATTCTTTGAGTAAATAAGTATGTCATCAATGAAAACAATGACAAACTTGTCAAGGTATGGTCCACACACTCGGTTCATAAGGTCCATGAACACAGCTGGTGCATTAGTTAAACCAAACGGCATGACCATAAACTCGTAATGACCGTAACGTGTTCTGAAAGCAGTCTTTGGAATATCATCTTCTTTCACCCGCATTTGATGATACCCGGAACGTAAGTCAATCTTTGAATAAACAGACGAGCCTTGTAGTTGATCAAATAAGTCGTCGATTCTCGGTAGTGGGTAGCGGTTCTTGATGGTAAGTTTGTTCAACTCTCGGTAGTCGATACACAACCTGAATGTACCATCTTTCTTCTTGACAAACAAAACAGGAGCTCCCCACGGTGATGTACTTGGTCGAATGAAACCACGCTCTAAAAGTTCTTGTAATTGGCTTTGCAGTTCTTTCATCTCGCTGGGTGCGAGTCTGTAAGGAGCACGAGCTATTGGTGCAGCTCCTGGTACAAGATCTATTTGAAATTCAACGGATCGATGTGGGGGTAATCCCGGTAATTCTTTCGGAAATACATCGGGAAATTCTTTTGCAATGGGAACATCATTGATGCTCTTTTCTTCAGTTTGTACTTTCTCGACGTGTGCTAGAACAGCATAGCAACCTTTTCTTATTAGTTTTTGTGCCTTCAAATTACTAATAAGATGTAGCTTCGTGTTGCCCTTTTCTCCGTACACCATTAAGGGTTTTCCTTTTTCTCGTATAATGCGAATTGCATTTTTGTAACAAACGATCTCCGCTTTCACTTCTTTCAACCAGTCCATACCGATTATCACATCAAAACTCCCTAACTCTACTGGTATCAAATCAATCTTAAATGTTTCGCTAACCAGTTTAATTTCTCGATTCCGACATATATTATCTGCTGAAATTAATTTACCATTTGCTAATTCGAGTAAAAATTTACTATCCAAAGGCGTCAATGGACAACTTAATTTAGCACAAAAATCTCTACTCATATAGCTTCTATCCGCACCCGAATCAAATAAAACGTAAGCAGATTTATTGTCAATAAGAAACGTACCCGTAACAAGCTCCGGGTCTTCCTGTGCCTCTACCGCATTAATATTGAAAACTCTTCCACGGCCTTGTCCATTCGTGTTCTCCTGGTTCGGGCAATTTCTAATAATGTGGCCTGGTTTTCCACATTTATAACAAACTACATTGGCATAACTTGCTCCGACACTACTTGCTCCGCCATTACTCGTTCCGACACCATTTGTTCCTTTCGTTCTATTAACCCCTGGTCCGTAGACCTCACACTTCGCCGCGCTATGACCATTTCTTTTACACTTGTTGCAAAATTTGGTGCAGAACCCCGAGTGATTCTTTTCACACCTTTGGCATAGTTGCTTCTGATTGTTGTTGTTGTTGCGGTTATTATTGTTGTTGGGATGATTGTTGTAGTTGCTGTTGTTGTTGTTGTTGTTGTTGTTGGGCCGTTTGTTGTAGTTGCGATTGATGTTGCGATTGTTGGGATAATTGTTGCGATTATTGTTGTAATTGCTGTTGTTGTTGTATTGGTGATTCTTATCACCGTTTTCCTCCCACTTTCTTTTGACTTGCTTCACATTGGCCTCTTCAGCAGTCTGTTCTTTAATTCTTTCTTCAATCTGGTTCACTAGTTTGTGAGCCATTCTACATGCCTGTTGTATGGAGGCGGGCTCGTGTGAACTTATATCTTCTTGGATTCTTTCCGGTAATCCTTTCACAAACGCGTCGATCTTCTCTTCCTCATCTTCGAATGCTCCCGGACACAATAGGCACAATTCTGTGAATCGTCTTTCGTACGTGGTAATATCAAATCCTTGGGTTCGTAACCCTCTAAGTTCTGTCTTGAGCTTATTGACCTCGGTTCTGGGACGGTACTTCTCGTTCATCAAGTGCTTGAATGCTGACCACGGTAGTGCGTACGCATCATCTTGTCCCACTTGCTCTAGATAGGTATTCCACCATGTTAACGCAGAACCTGTGAAGGTATGCGTAGCGTACTTCACTTTGTCCTCTTCAGTACACTTACTTATGGCAAACACCGATTCAACCTTCTCGGTCCACCGTTTCAATCCGATCGGTCCTTCGGTTCCATCAAATTCCAAAGGTTTGCAGGCAGTGAATTCTTTGTAGGTGCATCCTACACGATTTCCTGTACTGCTAGATCCAAGGTTATTGTTGGTATGTAGCGCAGCCTGTACTGCGGCTATGTTTGAAGCTAGAAAAGTACGGAATTCCTCTTCATTCATATTCACGGTGTGTCGAGTAGTCGGTGCCATTTCCTTCAAAATAGTTAAATGGAACAAGTTAATCATACAGAATATTAAGAGTAGTTAATAGTATTTCGTAGCATAATATGAACTCATTTATAAAAGCTTTTTCTTCATATTAGCGTTTTATAAGTTTAAATTCGGGTAGTACCTACCCGTTAAGTTCATACTTAGTAGCTAATATACAATTCAACTACTACAATTCTATATGAAAAACTGATTATAATAATATTTCGCGTTCAAACTTTTATACAATATTTTACAAACTTACAATACCGCTTATTTTACATAAAGCATGAAATATAGCACACAATAACTTTGATACAAGATAGTTGTGAAGACAATTCTAGCTAGTACACAAGTCGTTCAGCAAAGGCAATAAAGACACGTAATTCATACGTCCAGAAACAAGTCATGCATTCTGGTTTTACTAGGACTACTTCCCATCCTTGGTCTTGTGCAACATAACCGTTATGGCCGTTGATAAGACAGCGTGTTGTAACGTCATCAAAGGGATGAGGGTTACGTAATGTCCAACAGTCCCGTAATAATCTAAAAACCTCATTTCTTACCCCAATTACCGACTCCGTCACTTGTGGAAACGTTTTGTTTAATAGTTGTAGCCCGATGTTCTTGTTCTCACTTTGGTGAGAAGCGAACATTACTAATCCGTAAGCATAACATGCTTCTTTATGTTGCATGTTAGCCGCTTTTTCTAAATCACGAAGTCCAATATTCGGATATATTGAGTCAAAATAATTTCTTAACCCGTTGCGTAAAATAGCATTTGGGTTCCCCGCAATATATGCGTCAAAGTAAACACATCGTAACTTATGGGTTTCCCAATGTGATATCCCCCATCTTTCAAACGAAAGTCTCTTATAAACCAAGACATTCTTGGAACGTTCTTCGAATGTCTTACAAACTGATCTCGCCTTAAATAGTTGTGCCGAAGAATTCTGGCCGACTCTAGACAAGATTTCATCAATCATGTCTCCGGGTAGGTCTCTTAAAATATTGGGTTGTCTATCCATTTTGTGTTTTTAAACTGTAAAATAGACAAGAGTTAGATTCATAAAAAAAATACTTATTAATACAAGCAATTTTTACATATATCATAAAGCATAAGAACACTATATTCCATATATTACACCACACGAATACAACTATCTTATTCCGACTCGCTCGTTTCTTCTTCTTCGGTTTTGGTTCGTTTTGCCAAGTTTCTAGGGATATATGATGTTCCCCTAATACGAGCCGTCGTTGTCCACATTGGTTTAGAAAAACCTGGTGGTTTAGAGGTTCCCGGGTCATTGTTACAACTTAAGGACTTCGGGGGTTGACGATACATATAAAGTTCATCGGGGTTGGAATTAGATTTCTCTATTTTTATGCCCTTTCCCTTATTATTTTCTTTTGCCTTTTTAAATTCAGTTGGGGTAATTTCTATAACATCATCGGAATTCTCGTCGGAATCCGATTCATCGGAGAATTGGTAATCCTCCCAATATTTTGCTTCCTTGGCGGAAACACCATTGACCATAATTAACTTTGGTCGGTTGGTTGAGGATTTTCTTTTACTTAACCGTTTTATTATTTCCCCCACCGGTTCTATTTCTTCATCCGGTTCCGATTCTTCTTCCGGTTCCGATTCTTCTTCCGGTTCCGACTCTTCTTCCGGTTCCTCTTCGGGAACTTGTGAATCAGTCCACAAATCATTCCAATTTACATTTGACTCTTCATTATTATTAGGTGAGTCAATGGGACTTGTTCTAGAGGTAGACATCTATCACATAATATCAAACACGTTAAGAGATTAATATATCACATAATATTCATATGTTAAAAATATATAGTTTCCAACAAAAATGTTAAGCAATCATTTTTAAAGATAACACGGTCGAAGTCCAGACTCACTAATGCATCCTAACAAACTCGATAAGACACACTAATGCAAATTTTCTGGTTCTCTAAGACCAACGCTCGGATACCAACTGAAATGTCCCGTTCTTATTGATTAAAAACGTTCCATATTAATTGATTTCGTTGCGAGGTTTTGACCTCTATATGAGACGTTTTTCAAAGACTGCATTCATTTTTAAACAAACCATAACCTTTATTTCATCAATAAAGGTTTAAAAAGCTTTACGTAGATTATCAAATAATGATAATCTAAAATATTCTGTTTACACACGACCATTACATAATGGTTTACAATACAAATATGTTACAACAAAATAAGTTTCTTGAATGCAGTTTTTACACAATATCATACAAGCATGGACTCCAAATCTTGTCCTTATTTAAGTATGCGACAGCGGAAGCTCTTAATAATCACCTGAGAATAAACATGCTTAAAACGTCAACAAAAATGTTGGTGAGTTATAGGTTTAACCTATATATATCAAATCGTAACAATAGACCACAAGATTTCATATTTCAATACACATCCCATACATAGAGATAAAAATCATTCATATGGTGAACACCTGGTAACCGACAATAACAAGATGCATATATAAGAATATCCCCATCATTCCGGGACACCCTTCGGATATGATATAAATTTCGAAGTACTAAAGCATCCGGTACTTTGGATGGGGTTTGTTAGGCCCAATAGATCTATCTTTAGGATTCGCGTCAATTAGGGTGTCTGTTCCCTAATTCTTAGATTACCAGACTTAATAAAAAGGGGCATATTCGATTTCGATAATTCAACCATAGAATGTAGTTTCACGTACTTGTGTCTATTTTGTAAATCATTTATAAAACCTGCATGTATTCTCATCCCAAAAATATTAGATTTTAAAAGTGGGACTATAACTCACTTTCACAGATTTTTACTTCGTCGGGAAGTAAGACTTGGCCACTGTTGATTCACGAACCTATAACAATATATACATATATATTAAAGTATGTTCAAAATATATTTACAACACTTTTAATATATTTTGATGTTTTAAGTTTATTAAGTCAGCTGTCCTCGTTAGTAACCTACAACTAGTTGTCCACAGTTAGATGTACAGAAATAAATCGATAAATATTATCTTGAATCAATCCACGACCCAGTGTATACGTATCTCAGTATTGATCACAACTCAAACTATATATATTTTGGAATCAACCTCAACCCTGTATAGCTAACTCCAACATTCACATATAGAGTGTCTATGGTTGTTCCGAAATATATATAGATGTGTCGACATGATAGGTCGAAACATTGTATACGTGTCTATGGTATCTCAAGATTACATAATATATAATACAAGTTGATTAAGTTATGGTTGGAATAGATTTGTTACCAATTTTCACGTAGCTAAAATGAGAAAAATTATCCAATCTTGTTTTACCCATAACTTCTTCATTTTAAATCCGTTTTGAGTGAATCAAATTGCTATGGTTTCATATTGAACTCTATTTTATGAATCTAAACAAAAAAAGTATAGGTTTCTAGTCGGAAAAATAAGTTACAAGTCGTTTTTGTAAAGGTAGTCATTTCAGTCGAAAGAACGACGTCTAGATGACCATTTTAGAAAACATACTCCCACTTTGAGTTTAACCATAATTTTTGGATATAGTTTCATGTTCATAATAAAAATCATTTTCTCAGAATAAAAACTTTTAAATCAAAGTTTATCATAGTTTTTAATTAACTAACCCAAAACAGCCCGCGGTGTTACTACGACGGCGTAAATCCGGTTTTACGGTGTTTTTCGTGTTTCCAGGTTTTAAATCATTAAGTTAGCATATCATATAGATATAGAACATGTGTTTAGTTGATTTTAAAAGTCAAGTTAGAAGGATTAACTTTTGTTTGCGAACAAGTTTAGAATTAACTAAACTATGTTCTAGTGATTACAAGTTTAAACCTTCGAATAAGATAGCTTTATATGTATGAATCGAATGATGTTATGAACATCATTACTACCTTAAGTTCCTTGGATGAACCTACTGGAAAAGAGAGAAATGGATCTAGCTTCAATGGATCCTTGGATGGCTCAAAGTTCTTGAAGCAAAATCATGACACGAAAACAAGTTCAAGTAAGATCATCACTTGAAATAAGATTGTTATAGTTATAGAAATTGAACCAAAGTTTGAATATGATTATTACCTTGTATTAGAATGATAACCTACTGTAAGAAACAAAGATTTCTTGAGGTTGGATGATCACCTTACAAGATTGGAAGTGAGCTAGCAAACTTGAAAGTATTCTTGATTTTATGAAACTAGAACTTTTGGAATTTATGAAGAACACTTAGAACTTGAAGATAGAACTTGAGAGAGTTCAATTAGATAAAGAAAATTGAAGAATGAAAGTGTTTGTAGGTGTTTTTGGTCGTTGGTGTATGGATTAGATATAAAGGATATGTAATTTTGTTTTCATGTAAATAAGTCATGAATGATTACTCATATTTTTGTAATCTTATGAGATATTTCATGCTAGTTGCCAAATGATGGTTCCCACATGTGTTAGGTGACTCACATGGGCTGCTAAGAGCTGATCATTGGAGTGTATATACCAATAGTACATACATCTAAAAGCTGTGTATTGTACGAGTACGAATACGGGTGCATACGAGTAGAATTGTTGATGAAAATGAACGAGAATGTAATTGTAAGCATTTTTGTTAAGTAGAAGTATTTTGATAAGTGTATTGAAGTCTTTCAAAAGTGTATAAATACATATTAAAACACTACATGTATATACATTTTAACTGAGTCGTTAAGTCATCGTTAGTCGTTACATGTAAGTGTTGTTTTGAAACCTTTAGGTTAACGATCTTGTTAAATGTTGTTAACCCAATGTTTATAATAACAAAAGAGATTTTAAATTATTATATTATCATGATATTATGATGTACGAATATCTCTTAATATGATATATATACATTAAATGTCGTTACAACGATAAACGTTACATATATGTCTCGTTTCAAAATCATTAAGTTAGTAGTCTTGTTTTTACATATGTAGTTCATTGTTAATATAATTAATGATATGTTTACTTATCATAATATCATGTTAAATATATATATAACCCTATATATGTCATCATATAGTTTTTTACAAGTTTTAACGTTCGTGAATCACCGGTCAACTTGGGTGGTCAATTGTCTATATGAAACCTATTTCAATTAATCAAGTCTTAACAAGTTTGATTGCTTAACATGTTGGAAACATTTAATCATGTAAATATCAATCTCAATTAATATATATAAATATGGAAAAGTTCGGGTCACTACACATGTCGACCGATCTATATATATATTGCGGAACAACCATAGACACTCTATATGTGAATGTTGGAGTTAGCTATACAGGGTTAAGGTTGATTCCAAAATATATATATAGTTTGAGTTGTGATCAATACTGAGATACGTATACACTGGGTCGTGGATTGATTCAAGATAATATTTATCGATTTATTTCTGTACATCTAACTGTGGACAACTAGTTGTAGGTTACTAACCAGGACAGTTGACTTAATAAACTTAAAACATCAAAATGTATTAAAAGTTTTGTAAATATATTTTGAACATACTTTGATATATATGTATATATTGTTATAGGTTTGTGAATCAACCAGTGGCCAAGTCTTACTTCCCGACGAAGTAAAAATCTGTGAAAGTGAGTTATAGTCCCACTTTTAAAATCTAATATTTTTGGGATGAGAATACATGCAGGTTTTATAAATGATTTACAAAATAGACACAAGTACGTGAAACTACATTCTATGGTTGAATTATCGAAATCGAATATGCCCCTTTTTATTAAGTCTGGTAATCTAAGAATTAGGGAATAGACACCCTAATTGACGCGAATCCTAAAGATAGATCTATTGGGCCTAACAAACCCCATCCAAAGTACCGGATGCTTTAGTACTTCGAAATTTATATTTTATCCGAAGGGTGTCCCGGAATGATGGGGATATTCTTATATATGCATCTTGTTAATGTCGGTTACCAGGTGTTCACCATATGAATGATTTTTATCTCTATGTATGGGATGTGTATTGAATTATGAAATCTTGTGGTCTATTGTTACGATTTGATATATATAGGTTAAACCTATAACTCACCAACATTTTTGTTGACGTTTAAAGCATGTTTATTCTCAGGTGAATACTAAGAGCTTCCGCTGTTGCATACTAAAATAAGGACAAGATTTGGAGTCCATGTTTGTATGATATTGTGTAAAAACTGCATTCAAGAAACTGATTTCGATGTAACATATTTGTATTGTAAACCATTATGTAATGGCCGTGTGTAAACAGGATATTTTAGATTATCATTATTTGATAATCTACGTAAAGCTTTTTAAACCTTTATTTATGAAATAAAGGTTATGGTTTGTTTTAAAAATGAATGCAGTCTTTGAAAAAAAAAACGTCTCATATAGAGGTCAAAACCTCGCAACGAAATCAATTAATATGGAACGTTTTTAATCAATAAGAACGTGACATTTCAGATAGGACCTACCAATGGGGGTTGTATCTAACGCGGTTGTATAAAGTATTGAAATTAAAAAGTGTCCTAAAAGGTCATAAGATTATGAAACCGATGATCAGGTCCTATAATATAATTAACAACCACAAAGAAAGGTCCTTAAAATACATATTAGGAGTCACTTTTTGAAAATGAGACATACACAAGGTGTCCCAAAAAGTAAAAATATATGATATAAGTACCAACAAAAGTGTCCTAATAAAAAGTTGTAATTCGTATGGATCAAAATAATGGTCCTATTGTAAAAACAAATAGTACATTAATACCAATAAACAGAGTCCTAATCTAACGATATACTAGTTTGGTACTAAGGGAAAAAGTCCTAATATGTACAAATGTTAATTTAATACCACATAAAAGGTCCTAATAAAATTATTTTTTAAGATAGTACCACTAAAAAATGTCCTAATAAAAATATCTCGCACCTTAAAACCATAAAATGAGTCCTAATATATAATGATATGATACTTTAGTACCATGAAAAAAGGTCCTAAAATGATGTTATATCAAGTTAATTATGACATAATAATAGGGCGTCCTATGAAGTCATAGTATTTCAGTATCCGATTCGGATATTCGAATCTGGTGCAGATATTTGGTTCTGATTCGGATATTCAGATCTGGTTCCGGATCCAGATTTTCGGTTTGAGCGGTTTCTCTCAGATCCGGTTCTTATTTACATCACTAGAATATTTTGAATTTAAACTATATTAAAAAACAAATATGAAATAAAACATAATTATATTTCAATATTTCAATAGAGTATTCTCAAAACACAAAAACTAATACTAAATATAAAAAATTAATAAACGATCGAACATATAAAGACTTCGAATAACATTTAACAAAAATTTAAAATCAACAAGAAGCAAACGCATAACGTCTTGTGTCAGCATCTATCTTTATCAATCCTCATATATCACCTACAAATAAACCATACATGTAATGTATAAGCATAAAGGTGAACGTTATAAAAATCAATCTTATTTATTACAGGTTTACAAGGACATACAATGGTTAGATATACTTATTCTAACTCAATTTTAGGAAGAAAATTGAAAGATGGAGATGAAGATTATTATAGAGATCAACCATGAATCTCTTAAAATCATCAGACCTTTATAATCTTATTACCACTTTGTACCTGCCATAATTACTCTTCTAATACGATTTCGATCCATCATCCATGGAGCCAAAACTGTGCTCGAGTGCTTTAAACCCTTGCGTTGCAAATAGATACAAGTATAAAATATATTCAATGATGATGCACTGCAATCTTAAAAAATAAATATGATGATGATGATAGTGTATTCATCGTAGTAGTTTTAACTGCTTTCTTAATTAGCTATTTAAGCGTAAAACATATTCAACCGGTTAGTCACTTCCGCTTAGGCTAACTGTGCTATTCGTCAATAAAAATAATTAATTTGGAAATTACACACTTGACTAACAGAAAATCAACTTGTAAAAAGAAAAATAAATGTGAACATATGTACAAGTATGTACCTGTATGTGACTTGCAACCTCATTACGAGTGAGATCTGGTACGTTCATGATGTCTAAAATTAAGCTTGCATGAGCTTCTGCCAAATGAAAACATGAAATATTTAACAATTATGAAAGATTAATCATCATAAACGTACATCTTCAGCAAGTTAAATAAAGAACTTCTAATTAATAATGTGGGTCAATGTACAGTACTTTCCATGGCCTTTACATGGTTCTTTTGGGTTGTCATGTCCCATTATTGTGACCAGTGTTGCACAGCTCAAGCCAACTAACTTGTCCGAGAAGGATGCTTTGAGAGAATAGCTATGATTTTGTAATGTGAATAATGATATCAGAATGTTCAGATGATTTATTTTATAGATTCTATCAGGATATTAGACTATAGTTTTATGAAAAGGTGGTTCTGTGAGGTGGGTATAGTTTACTTTGTAAATAGTAAAAGTGCTCAGTGGACGAAGATAGCGTACGAATAATGGTATAGTTATTTTTTAAAAATATGTGGTACCTGATAATATATGGCCCTTTGACATCATGGTCTGGGTATTGTAGGCAAGGCAACTTTCCTTCAGTCTTCTTTTGCACGTTGGACACCAGTAATAGAACCAGTCTTTGTCCGTTATATGTTGCGAGTGTTCCTTCAGATGTAAAGAGACGTCCCTGCATATATGGGTTAAGATATAGTTACTGTTTGTATATATTTTTTCAATTTGTTATTGTACCTTGTACGCTGTTGGGTTGTATTCCAGCAGTAACAAAAGATAAATGAACAGATAAGTATAATGTAGTGTTGTATTCAAATAGAAACTACGTTACGAACACCACATTCGGAAAAACGATTTTGTTATAAAAAAAATAGAATAATAACAAAACCAACAGAACAGATAAATATAAGCAAAGATTTTGTAAATACAATAGAAACACTAAGCATAATGAAAGCACCAAGGACAGTGCAAGCCTACAAACATGTACCATTACATTCATCATGTCATAATGGACAATACACTTTGCAGGGGTAGCAGCCAAGCACCATCTTAGTTATCTACCATGGATGTAGTATGACCATCATCAATCTGAATATATATAAGTAAAAAAAAGGTCAATCATCTAAATCTTACTTATCTACCATATATGCTATTAAAAATTGAGCTTTTTTAGGCTGGAAAACCAACCAAATGACACGTACTTGATAAAAGATCTAAGACTGGATAATATTAATATATAAATCTTAGGAATCATTAAACATCAATACCATTAGCATAATCTACGTTACCAAATAGTTGTTGAGTTATTTACGACGGTTTGTTTTTAGGTGATTTACTTTATTCTAAATTCCCAACCAATTTCAGCCTAAACACACCAATTTCAGCTAAAACTGAGTGTCAATAACTTGCAAATTTCAACTTAAACACACAAATTTTAGTTTATTTAAAATTTGAACAAAGATCGTAAAGTTAACATGTACTACTATACGAAATTAAGGATTTCGTACAGCAAACGCAACATCTCAAATTCATTCACCAAATAAATCAAACAAATAATAAAATGTCATTAGCTCAGAAGCATACAATTAAATAAAAAGTGTAACCACATATATTAAAGCAAAGGAAGATGATAATGAAACTCACTGTTCATCGAATATGGCAGGCCAAAACCCTAATTTTTTGTTTAGTTCAATCGCAGCCAAAAATTACGGTTCACGTCCAATTTGGTGCAATCCCATAACAACTGATTAAAACTTCGAAGAATTATCTACTGAAATCAACTACAAATAATTCAATTTCAAATTAAATATAAATATAAAAAAAGTCTTTAATCAGAATAGTTACCAGCATCTTTGGGAAGTTCTTTTCACTCCAATGACCAAATTGATTGCACTCGACAAAAAATCATCAACCAAATTTATATTGAAATTTACTTCAATTAGGGTTTATAAAAACCCCCAAAATAGCCCAAATAAGAAGATGATGATCTTGAATTTAGGGTTTGATGAGAGAATGATGAAAGGGATTTACTAAAAACGATATGAGAATTTAGTAATGAATTTGGCGTTGCAAAAAAAAATTAGTGACGATTTTTAGATGAACCTGTATGCTCCTTTTCTTCTTCTCAGATCGAGACCAACAAAACACACAACCATTTTATTTTTTCTATCAAATAAGAAGGTTCTGGGCATTTTTATTCAAATTTATATTCAGAGCACTATATGGAGTAATCGTTTCAATTAGATCTCGTTGATGGTGTATGGAGACGGATCAGATAATAGTGGAGAGGATACCATACATATTTTAGAAAGTAAACCAAAATTAAGGGATTTGAAAATATTTATAAATTTTTAGAGGGAACACAAAAATAATAGTGGGCGCTATTTTTTTTCTTAGGTTATTATTTTTTGGATTTTTTTTTAAAATAGTAGATTTTCATGAATAACTTACAAAAATAAAAATTCAAATTTTTTTTAGACAAATAGTATATCCGAAGATTAAAACTTCGGATCTGTCAAAACCGAAGTTTGAACCTTCGGTTTTGATTCTTGAGCAGTTAATCATTGAATTTTTGAAATTTTCTTAATCATCAATTGATCGATTTAAACTTCAATATCACTTGAAACGTTATCATAAAGCAGTAGCAGAGCAAAAACATCTCCAAATCAGAATTTTTATGAAGAACAGCTAGCGACGGTTTCTTCATATGAAATTTGATTTTGCAATTTAGATGTTTTTAGACAACGATTTTCTCACAAAACTTACTGAAAATTGATCACTAAACACTCGAGTTTCATCAAAATAGTCTAAATCCAAACATAGAACTCGAATTTGATCCAGGATTCAAACAGTTGACTTTTTCAACGAACTTTGACATCGAAGTTCGAATTTGATTCTTCAAATTATAAGCTATAACCAAGGTTAGAGATCTCGGATCTCGAGGAGATCTCGTTTGGACATTTTTTGGGAGATCTCGGCATCTCGGAAAAAATCTCGGGGAGATCTCGAACGTTGACTTACGTTGACTTTTTAGTTTTTATAATATAAATAAATAAAATTAAATAAATATATGTATATTTATATACACTTTTACCAGATTTTACAAAAAAACCAAGAAATGAGAGAGAAAATTCAAAAATTACGTGATTTTATGAGAAAATTTGAGAAATGAGTGACAAAATTCGAGAAATCGTGACTTTGACCAAGTTTCATCCCGTTGGCCAAGAAATCTCGGGAGATGGACATCTCGTCTCGGTGGATTTTCAAAAACGAGATCTCGGGGAGATCTCGGGGAGAAATAAGGAGATCTACAACACTGGCTATAACTTTGCAAACACATTCACTTAAGGATTTAGAACAACTATGCATTTCTAGTTTTTATCAAATCATGCCAGGTTAATTCGGAGACTTCAACCATTTGACTTTTCTTATAACAAAAGATTTGAGTCGAATTGCTCCAAATCTACTGATGTAAACTGGAATTTTCGATTGACGAAGGTTAGGATTAGCACATAGATCGTGAATCTAAGCTTGATTAATGTTGAGATTCATTAATGAATATTTTCAAATTTTCAAACTTTGTTGGTCAAAAAGGGTCAAAAAGGAAGTTTCAAACTTCGGTTTCACCAAATCCAAAGTTTAAAACTTCGGTTTTACCATTTGTATAAAAAATTATGTTTAATTTCTATTTTGTAAGGTCTTATCCAAAATCTACTATTTTAAAAAAACTATTTTTTTTTGTTTTGCTATGATAAAAGATTATTATTATTATTATTATTATTATTGTTATTATTATTATTATTATTATTATTATTATAAAGATTATAATAGTGGGCATCTCGCATCGTTCGGTGCATCTTGGAGCCATTATAACGAAGGACGACCATCTTTGCTCTTTTGAGCTATGTTGATTTTCTTTTAGTTGTGTGGTTTCGGGGATGTCTACCGATGCATGAGTGATGTTTGGTTTGTTACGGGTGGTTGGCTCTTTGCTTCTGCAACAACTTCCACCAGGTATCCCTTTGCAGTTCCATTTTCAATGTCTTTCGACTCTATTAAGGCAGCAGCAAGCGTCAATATATTGACGACTTAACTGCCGCTAGCTTAGAGCCTAAATTGATGTTCAGGCAAACTTTAAAACACGTGAAAATCTGATTCTACCATTTTTATGTCATCTTTAACCCGAATTTTGAGAATTTATCGTGCTTAATGTTCATAATTGAGACTTGCAAGTGTTTAAACTCTCGATTGTGCAAAATTGGGGGTTTAAGGGTTGGTTGAAAGTGTAAGAAACCTAATAATGGTGATTTTGGATTGGTTGATGAAATTGCTAGTATTATGAACTAATATTAATATTGCTAGTATTATGTGCTACTAATTATATTTCTAAATTGATTAATTACATTTTATCTAAATGTATATTTATATCTATTAATAATAAATATAGAATATCTATCTATCTATATCTATATCTATATATTATATAAAGCGCGTGTCATTATGTTGACGTGTCAACTCCTCCTTCATTCTTGCAACGTGTCATTCTATCATCTTTCTCATCTATTTAATTGATTTTCTCAAATAAGGAAAGTAATCATATTCTAATAAAATACAATTAATTTAAATATCAAATTAAATAAATTAAAAAATAGAGGTAACAGGAGCAATAGAACTTCACATTTGACGTTAACAAAAATATAAAATAAAATAAAAAATCTAAATAAATAAATAAATAAAATAATATAAATATAAAAGTTAATATTGTTTGATCATATTCTAAGTACAATACATTTACTTAAATATTAAATCAGTTATTAGTAGGTATATACATAAAAAGTAGCAAACAAGATCTGCACCCTAATACATAAGATTATATTTGAGCATAAATTATACTCCACAACACAAACATGTGTGTGAAATGCACGAAAAATAAATGAATAAACATTAAATAAAATTAAGTATATAACTTAATTCAAATAAACAATCAAATATCTATACTAATTACAAATATGATATCTAAATAAATTTAAAGTATATCAACTTTTTGACATTTGCGATACATATTTTAACAGACGGGCTCGTAACGTATCACTCTATGTTCAAGAAACTTTGCGACATTGAACGAGAACAACGATTGTTGTATTGTAATTGTATGCAATACTAACGTTTATGATACTAATGTTTTCAATACCTCATACTCATGTTATCATACATTATATAAAGTGTGTGCAATACTAACGTTCTCGTATACAATGCTTTTGATATTAATACTTTCGATACAAATGTTATCGGCGATAAATGATTTTTTTATTATAATTGTATTATACATTTAGTGAGTGTCAATAGTAATGTAATTGTATACAAATTTATATAAGCGTCTTGCAATACACGGACTCATAAAACATCTTAAATTTGTTTTGTAAATATATGTGATTAAAAAGGTTAACTTAGTAGATAAAGATATGACATTAGTATATTTGTATTTTAATTAATTATAATTTATTGATAACCTACTCTTAAAGCCTTAATATCTATATCTATATTCTATATACGAGTAATAATAATAATAATAATAATAATAATAATAATAATAATAATAATAATAATAATAATAATTAATAATAATAATAATAATGCAGATTATGTGATTACCATATAAAGTAGATTCGATGAAAAAAATTGGCACTTATTGTTCCCCTTTTCAAAATCCCTAATCCGCTCAAATATATTAATTTGCTCTAACTTCCTAAATCGCCTTCCTTACTTCTAAAGTATAGAACCTAATGAAAAAAGGAATTTTAGAACCCTAATATCGACGATTACGTTATTCCATCCAACAGGGAACTAAATGGAGATGAACACATCATTTTTTTCATGTTTTGGTAGTATCAAGTTCGATTGAACACAAGTAAGTTTTTATTCATAACTGTACATTATATTTAATCTTCTTTGGAATTGATGATGTTTAATTTTTTGCGATGATGTTTAACTAATGATGTGAATCATTTTCTAAACATGTGAATTGAACCCCAAGTGTTCTGGTGTATTGTAATTGCTTCTAGTTGTTGCCATTTTATCATTTGTCACCATATACAAACGGTTTTGACATTGGACCACCTAGTGCTGCAACTCTACCTGGTGCAGTTAGTAATTTGTTCATCTGTTACCTTTTTTAGAACTTTGTATGCTTCTCACATTCATATTGGAACTAGCCTGCAATCCTTCTGACTTGTTATTGACCTTTTTCACACATTGCAAAAATCTCATTATTACCTTGTTTATAACTAACACCAATTGAAAATTTTAGAGGTTTTTTGGAGTTGGGTCATAATTCAACTTTAACTCATAATAATCAGATCTAAATGTTTGATACATATATTTTGTGAGTTATTAGCTTTGGATAAGCGGTTTGATACATGCTGCAAAAAAACTGATTGTTTAATGGTAAGCCAGACTTATGAAACTTGTAATTTTTTTTTAACATGGTTTGACTGTTGTAAGTGTCACTAGAAGTACCCCCATGGCCCCATGGTACTGAAATTAGTTTCACTTTTTAGGTGATTGAAATTAGCAAAGAGATCAAGCCATCAAGGTAAAGTATGAGCTCGAAAAAGGGCCACGACTTATCAAGGTAATTTGAAATGATAACTACGATGATTGCTTAACAGTTGAAGACTTCATATACATATGATTTACGCTATACTTTGTATCAGGTTGATCGTGTTTTATAGTCATCAATTTTGTAGCCTCACAACTATGGTTTTCTCCCTCATACTATGTAGAGACAATGATCCATTTGATGTCTCGGTAATTATGCATGTATGTGTTATTTTAAAATATATTATCCTATATACTAAAACTCCTCCCAAAATTTGTCGTCCTATTTATTAAAAAACCCAAAACGACATTCCCTGCCCTACACAATCAACTGATATTTGCTCCACTCTAAAAAATCCATACACACCGCTTACAACCCAATCGTCACTTCTCCTTCCAAATTTTTCACGCCCGTCACCATCGGTCACCAGCAGCGCCGCCACCGACTGCACTATCGCTGCTGCTCATCTGATTCCTCCACACGCCGCCAACAACACTGCCTCCAATCATCCCATTGTGCCCCAAAAACACCGTCAAACCTGATTTCAGGAATGAACAAACAAATGGACTTTGAGTTGGCGATGGTTGGACTGATTCTCCAAGGCACAAGAATTTTGCCGCAAAAAAATTGTAACGAGGTAACATTTTTTTATTTAATTAAAATCGTGGACGGTGGTGGTAGGTTTAGTATTTGAATGTACATAAAGATAATGAAAGCTACCTGCTGAGATTTGTAATTCTTGAGTGAGTGGATTATTGATCTTTTTGTTGTTGTTGAAAACTAATTTTGTATGAAGAAGAAGATGACTGATTTGTACGAAAAAATATGATGGCCTTTTTGAGCGAGAAAGTGAGAATTATAGTTTATGTATTTTTAGATACTGAAGGTGAACTTAAGTGTGTTGTGTTTATATATGCTAGCTACTGATTATATTCTTATTTGATCCCGTTGTTGAAAGAAACTAGAGCGACAAGGTTAAATCATATTTGACACATTTTTATTATCAAGGTTATATAATTTCCCCAAGAAAAAGAAATTTTTGTGTGTGTAAATGATTCATTGTTTTGTTGCACTTGCAGATATTCACCTCATCATATTTCTATCGTTGTTAAAATATGTGTCAACAAAACCAAAACCTTACGTCCAGGTAATACAGTTACTTTTGCATTTGTTATATATGATTTTCTATCACATGCAAAATCAGTGTAATCGTATGTCAATAAATACGTTAAGTTGTTAGTATTGTATGACATGGTGTTTGGTTGGTAACAAATGGAAACGGACTTACAAAGCTAGGAGGGTTGTTATATAAAGAGAGAAGGTTGGGAGGATGCAAGTTAAATGAAGCATAGTTAGTCATGCATGTTGTAGCCTTATTTTACGGGTCATCGTCTTATAAGTTGTAATAAGTCAAGATTATCAACCGTGGTAGGGTTTGGCTAGAGAAGGAGTTGTTTAGCTACATCAAGATTGTCAAACGAACTAAATGAGTGAGATGGGCTGTGTCCATAACTCACTATATATAAGGTTTTATAGTAAAAATTGTAGAAATGAGAAGGGCTGTTGTAGCCTTATTCTACTATAACATTGTTAGTTGATTGCATCTTTTATTATCCGATTTTTGATTTCAGGACAACCAATTTATACATGTGGGTTTTTCTAGGTTTTTAACCGTACTAACTGTGACTCAGATGCAATGGTTGTGGCCTTCTGCTGCGTAAGACAGTAAGTATCGTTTGTTGTTTGTTCATTCTCTGTTTTGTGCCTTAGAGTACAATCATCTGCAAATCCATCTTACACTTTATCGTTTCCTGTTTTGTGCTCAAAATAGCATTTGTTTATGTAGAAAACCATTTATTGGCTGCTTATGAAAACAGAGAACGCTTGTGCACTCATTTGGTTGCATGTGCACTTCAGAACTAAAGAACACCTTACTTTATTATCAGTCCCCACGTCCGCTTTTCTCCGCCTGAAACCCAATAAGTTGGATTTGTCAACGCGACGTTAGGGTCGTCCCCTTCATATGGCAAATCATGTCCTCTTGCCTGATTTTATACACATGTTTGATCGTAACATGTACAAACTGAAGGTACCTACTTGCACGTTTGCCATCTGTTGCTGCTTGATGTGCTACGTTTCTTTGTTACAAGGTGATGCTACTTCTCTTCATTCTTTTTGTGTTTTCTGATGCCGTTAACTCATTTGCTTTCATTTTTTTGTTAATTGAATTCTTTGTAGGTTGAAGGTAGAGGTGCACAAACCGGATAAAAAACCGGATTCGGACAAAAAAAACCGGATTTTTTTTGTCCGGATTTTCAAGATCCGGTTCCGGTTCTCGGCGTCGGATTATTTTTCGGATTTTTTTTGGAATCGAATTTTTTTCGGTTCTCGAACGGATTTTTTTCGGATTTTTTTTCGGACTAGGATTCGATTTTGCCGGTTATATTTTCAAATTTCAATGATTCAATTTTTTTTCAACGTTTGAAATTTGAACAACAAAAATATAATAAATATAAACAAAAGTTATAACGCTTAACACAATAAATAATATAAATAACAACATTTTTATTTATAACGATAAACACTATAAATAATATAAATAACAACACTTTTATTCGAACGATAAAATTATAATTTATACAAAAGCTAATACATTTCGAGCTTCGGCATGACCATCACCCGATAATGTATTAAGACTAAAGTATACCGAGCTTTGGCATTGCCATCACCCGTTATACTTTAGTCGTCAAATGAGTCAAATAAGTTTTGTTGTTGTCGACCAGCGTTCCTTCGTTCTTATTCTTGAAATTCGGGGTCATCAATTAGAGCCATTAAAACTCGTTGGTTATTTGCTTCATGATCTTCCTCCAACACAATCGTTTCATACTCACCTTCATCCAATTCGTTGTCGGTATTCTCTTCGGTTGATGTAGGTGATAATCCCTCTTGATTTTCTTCCATCTCTATAACTTCTTCAATGTCATTCTCTAATGGACCTTCTAATGACGTTTGATCTTGTATCCTATCTTCCCCGTCCAAATAATCCTTCAAACATACACATACTTTCACGGATTCGGGGGTAAGTCTTGACCTTCTATTCGATATAATTCGACCACTTAAAGAAAAGGCCGATTCGGAAGCTACGGTTGAAGCTTGAACGGTAAATAAGTCACGAGCCATAATGGATAATATTGAATATGTGTCTTCTTTTGATTGCCAACATTTCAAAACGTCAAGGTTGTGAAATTCATGCTCATCACGAAAGAGTAGTGCAAAGTTTGCCATCTTATAATTTCCCAATTCGCTTGTGGGTGCCGATGTTCGTGCACGCTTGGTAGCGTCTTCACGTACTAAGTTAAAAAGACTTATATTGAGGTCTCGGGCCCTTCGAGAAGATGATGAGGCCGCCCTTTGATCAACAATTGGGTTTGCTTGTCGACCATATTTTGTTGCATAAATACCGAACATTCTCTCAAAAACGTCATTAAATTCGTGTACTTGGTTATTTAGATAGCTTGGTTGGTTTTCTTCGGGACCATACGTACAATCAAAGTTGCTATATATTGTTGTCATCAATCGTTCCACCCCATTAAAATTTAACCGTGGGTCAAGTGCGGCCGCACATAAAAATACCTTAGGTATCGCTCCAAAATATTTTTTTAGTTTTTTTCTTATATGAAAAATGGCTTGTCTAAAAAGAATATTATTTGAGTTTGCAAATTCGCATATTTTTTCCGTCATTATATAAAATTGTTGTAAAACTAGTACGCTAGTTGGGTAATAAACACCTGATAATTTTGTCGTCGCTTCTTTAAAAACTTGTAAAAAACTTGTTAATGATTCCAAGTCATCCCATTCTTGGGGTGATATTGGTTCCGAAAATCCATTTCTAAGTAGTCTATTATTAAAACCGATTAACGTATCTTTTTGACGTAAAATATTTTCGAACATTAAACAAGTAGAATTCCATCTAGTATTATTATCAAAATAAGGACCTAACCAAGTGCCATTACAATTTTTAACGAACTTTTTATAGTTATGATGTCGTTGGTTGCTCGTACGATAAATCGTTATTAATAATCTTCTAAATTTGCTTTTTAAATCGCTACAAAAAGCTAAACAATCTTGAATTCCCAAGTTTATGATATGAGCAACACAACGTGTATGAATAAATGCACCATCTAAAATCGGTTTAATTGCTATTTTTAACATATCAATGGCCGCATCATTATTAGACGCATTATCTAGCGAAATTGTAAAAACTTTATCCATTAAATTATATTCTTCTAAAGTGTCTTGTACGGCTTTTCTTATATTAGTACCGTTATGCGGATAAGCAAATATTTTAAAATCGATAACTCGTTTCATTAAAAGCCACGAATCGGGATGAAACCAATGAGCGGTAACGGCTAAATAAGAATTTGCCGTTCCATGTGGTGCGCTCCAAACATCACAAGTTATAGAAACACTATATTTATATGTTCGAAAACCTACAATTATATCATTTTTAGCTTTTTTCCATAATTTAAAGGCGTCACGTCTTAAGGTAGTACGACTTACATTGTTATATCGCGGTTGTAGTCGATCCCGAATTAGCGCCGTAAGCCTTGGATTGTCGAAGTGGTTGAAAGGAAGCCCTTGTTGAATGACGAACCTTGACAAATCTTGCCTAAGAGCTTCGGCATCGTATACAAAAAGCGTACCATCTGGACGAATTGTTTGTTGTGTCGGGTCTCCGTTTCCTTTACAACTTTTTTCAAGATGTTTTCTTAATGTAGTATTACCCGTAATACCAAGGAACTTCGAACATTGTATACAACGAGCTCTTTCTTGACCATCTTTCATTTCACACAATTCAAATCTTGACCAAACGTCACCTTTTCGACTAGTACTTTTAATGCTTTTAACATCGTCGATGGTGTAACCTTTTGAAGAGGTTCCAACCGAAGCGGAACCGGTAGCGGAAGCTTATGAATTATCCATTATAGAGAATAATTAAGTAAAGTTTAGAGCGTAATTAGAGAATAGAGAGTAATTGTTTGTTGGTGTGTTTTCAACCTCAACAGTCAACACCTAACATCTATTTATACTACAAAAACAATTCAAATGAATACAAAAAAAAAAAGGTGATACAGGTACAAACGGGCAACGGCTAGAATGTGTAACATAAAGTAAGTCAGTAGTAAAAATGGCTTCAAATTAATACAAAAAAAAAAAAAAAAATTGATACAACTACAAACGGATAATATGCAAGAGTGGCCCCACACTCCAAGTTTCCAAAGTCCAACAATAATATATCCTGATATAAGAGTGATACAAAGTCAAAAAGTTACTTTTCATGATATTTGAAATATCCGGATAAATCCGGTTCCAAAAATATCCGGATAAAATCCGGGTTTTATCCGGTTTCCTTTTTGATCCATGTCCGGTTCTGTCCGGTTCAGATCCCACCGGATCGGATCGGATTTTTTAGATCCGGTTTTTCTTGTATCCGGTTCCTGATCGGTTTTCGGATTTCGGATCGGATTGGATTTTTTGCGCACCTCTAGTTGAAGGTATGTATATGAAATGTCCCGTTCTTATTGATTAAAAACGTTCCATATTAATTGATTTCGTTGCGAGGTTTTGACCTCTATATGAGACGTTTTTCAAAGACTGCATTCATTTTTAAACAAACCATAACCTTTATTTCATCAATAAAGGTTTAAAAAGCTTTATGTAGATTATCAAATAATGATAATCTAAAATATCCTGTTTACACACGACCATTACATAATGGTTTACAATACAAATATGTTACAACAAAATAAGTTTCTTGAATGCAGTTTTTACATAATATCATACAAGCATGGACTCCAAATCTTGTCCTTATTTAAGTATGCGACAGCGGAAGCTCTTAATAATCACCTGAGAATAAACATGCTTAAAACGTCAACAAAAATGTTGGTGAGTTATAGGTTTAACCTATATATATCAAATCGTAACAATAGACCACAAGATTTCATATTTCAATACACATCCCATACATAGAGATAAAAATCATTCATATGGTGAACACCTGGTAACCGACAATAACAAGATGCATATATAAGAATATCCCCATCATTCCGGGACACCCTTCGGATATGATATAAATTTCGAAGTACTAAAGCATCCGGTACTTTGGATGGGGTTTGTTAGGCCCAATAGATCTATCTTTAGGATTCGCGTCAATTAGGGTGTCTGTTCCCTAATTCTTAGATTACCAGACTTAATAAAAAGGGGCATATTCGATTTCGATAATTCAACCATAGAATGTAGTTTCACGTACTTGTGTCTATTTTGTAAATCATTTATAAAACCTGCATGTATTCTCATCCCAAAAATATTAGATTTTAAAAGTGGGACTATAACTCACTTTCACAGATTTTTACTTCGTCGGGAAGTAAGACTTGGCCACTGGTTGATTCACGAACCTATAACAATATATACATATATATCAAAGTATGTTCAAAATATATTTACAACACTTTTAATATATTTTGATGTTTTAAGTTTATTAAGTCAGCTGTCCTCGTTAGTAACCTACAACTAGTTGTCCACAGTTAGATGTACAGAAATAAATCGATAAATATTATCTTGAATCAATCCACGACCCAGTGTATACGTATCTCAGTATTGATCACAACTCAAACTATATATATTTTGGAATCAACCTCAACCCTGTATAGCTAACTCCAACATTCACATATAGAGTGTCTATGGTTGTTCCGAAATATATATAGATGTGTCGACATGATAGGTCGAAACATTGTATACGTGTCTATGGTATCTCAAGATTACATAATATATAATACAAGTTGATTAAGTTATGGTTGGAATAGATTTGTTACCAATTTTCACGTAGCTAAAATGAGAAAAATTATCCAATCTTGTTTTACCCATAACTTCTTCATTTTAAATCCGTTTTGAGTGAATCAAATTGCTATGGTTTCATATTGAACTCTATTTTATGAATCTAAACCAAAAAAATATAGGTTTCTAGTCGGAAAAATAAGTTACAAGTCGTTTTTGTAAAGGTAGTCATTTCAGTCGAAAGAACGACGTCTAGATGACCATTTTAGAAAACATACTTCCAC
The DNA here is from genome assembly GCF_046630445.1 of Rutidosis leptorrhynchoides. Classification (NCBI taxonomy): domain Eukaryota; kingdom Viridiplantae; phylum Streptophyta; class Magnoliopsida; order Asterales; family Asteraceae; genus Rutidosis; species Rutidosis leptorrhynchoides. The sequence continues at coordinate 695,572,094 of NC_092335.1, forward strand.
TTTGAGTTTAACCATAATTTTTGGATATAGTTTCATGTTCATAATAAAAATCATTTTCTCAGAATAACAACTTTTAAATCAAAGTTTATCATAGTTTTTAATTAACTAACCCAAAACAGCCCGCGGTGTTACTACGACGGCGTAAATCCGGTTTTACGGTGTTTTTCGTGTTTCCAGGTTTTAAATCATTAAGTTAGCATATCATATAGATATAGAACATGTGTTTAGTTGATTTTAAAAGTCAAGTTAGAAGGATTAACTTTTGTTTGCGAACAAGTTTAGAATTAACTAAACTATGTTCTAGTGATTACAAGTTTAAACCTTCGAATAAGATAGCTTTATATGTATGAATCGAATGATGTTATGAACATCATTACTACCTTAAGTTCCTTGGATGAACCTACTGGAAAAGAGAAAAATGGATCTAGCTTCAATGGATCCTTGGATGGCTCAAAGTTCTTGAAGCAAAATCATGACACGAAAACAAGTTCAAGTAAGATCATCACTTGAAATAAGATTGTTATAGTTATAGAAATTGAACCAAAGTTTGAATATGATTATTACCTTGTATTAGAATGATAACCTACTGTAAGAAACAAAGATTTCTTGAGGTTGGATGATCACCTTACAAGATTGGAAGTGAGCTAGCAAACTTGAAAGTATTCTTGATTTTATGAAACTAGAACTTTTGGAATTTATGAAGAACACTTAGAACTTGAAGATAGAACTTGAGAGAGTTCAATTAGATGAAGAAAATTGAAGAATGAAAGTGTTTGTAGGTGTTTTTGGTCGTTGGTGTATGGATTAGATATAAAGGATATGTAATTTTGTTTTCATGTAAATAAGTCATGAATGATTACTCATATTTTTGTAATCTTATGAGATATTTCATGCTAGTTGCCAAATGATGGTTCCCACATGTGTTAGGTGACTCACATGGGCTGCTAAGAGCTGATCATTGGAGTGTATATACCAATAGTACATACATCTAAAAGCTGTGTATTGTACGAGTACGAATACGGGTGCATACGAGTAGAATTGTTGATGAAACTGAACGAGAATGTAATTGTAAGCATTTTTGTTAAGTAGAAGTATTTTGATAAGTGTATTGAAGTCTTTCAAAAGTGTATAAATACATATTAAAACACTACATGTATATACATTTTAACTGAGTCGTTAAGTCATCGTTAGTCGTTACATGTAAGTGTTGTTTTGAAACCTTTAGGTTAACGATCTTGTTAAATGTTGTTAACCCAATGTTTATAATATCAAAAGAGATTTTAAATTATTATATTATCATGATATTATGATGTACGAATATCTCTTAATATGATATATATACATTAAATGTCGTTACAACGATAAACGTTACATATATGTCTCGTTTCAAAATCATTAAGTTAGTAGTCTTGTTTTTACATATGTAGTTCATTGTTAATATAATTAATGGTATGTTTACTTATCATAATATCATGTTAACTATATATATAACCATATATATGTCATCATATAGTTTTTTTTACAAGTTTTAACGTTCGTGAATCACCGGTCAACTTGGGTGGTCAATTGTCTATATGAAACCTATTTCAATTAATCAAGTCTTAACAAGTTTGATTGCTTAACATGTTGGAAACATTTAATCATGTAAACATCAATCTCAATTAATATATATAAACATGGAAAAGTTCGGGTCACTACAGTACCTACCCGTTAAATAAATTTCGTCCCGAAATTTTAAGCTGTTGAAGGTGTTGACGAATCTTCTGGAAATAGATGCGGGTATTTCTTCTTCATCTGATCTTCACGCTCCCAGGTGAACTCGGGTCCTCTACGAGCATTCCATCGAACCTTAACAATTGGTATCTTGTTTTGCTTAAGTCTTTTAACCTCACGATCCATTATTTCGACGGGTTCTTCGATGAATTGGAGTTTTTCGTTGATTTGGATTTCATCTAACGGAATAGTGAGATCTTCTTTATCAAAACATTTCTTCAAATTCGAGACGTGGAAAGTGTTATGTACAGCCGCGAGTTGTTGAGGTAACTCAAGTCGGTAAGCTACTGGTCCGACACGATCAATAATCTTGAATGGTCCAATATACCTTGGATTTAATTTCCCTCGTTTACCAAATCGAACAACGCCTTTCCAAGGTGAAACTTTAAGCATGACCATCTCTCCAATTTCAAATTCTATATCTTTTCTTTTAATGTCAGCGTAGCTCTTTTGTCGACTTTGGGCGGTTTTCAACCGTTGTTGAATTTGGATGATCTTCTCGGTAGTTTCTTGTATAATCTCCGGACCCGTAATCTGTCTATCCCCCACCTCACTCCAACAAATCGGAGACCTGCACTTTCTACCATAAAGTGCTTCAAACGGCGCCATCTCAATGCTTGAATGGTAGCTGTTGTTGTAGGAAAATTCTGCTAACGGTAGATGTCGATCCCAACTGTTTCCGAAATCAATAACACATGCTCGTAGCATGTCTTCAAGCGTTTGTATCGTCCTTTCACTCTGCCCATCAGTTTGTGGATGATAGGCAGTACTCATGTCTAGACGAGTTCCTAATGCTTGCTGTAATGTCTGCCAGAATCTTGAAATAAATCTGCCATCCCTATCAGAGATAATAGAGATTGGTATTCCATGTCTGGAGACGACTTCCTTCAAATACAGTCGTGCTAACTTATCCATCTTGTCATCTTCTCTTATTGGTAGGAAGTGTGCTGATTTGGTGAGACGATCAACTATTACCCAAATAGTATCAAAACCACTTGCAGTCCTTGGCAATTTAGTGATGAAATCCATGGTAATGTTTTCCCATTTCCATTCCGGAATTTCGGGTTGTTGAAGTAGACCTGATGGTTTCTGATGCTCAGCTTTGACCTTAGAACACGTCAAACATTCTCCTACGTATTTAGCAACATCGGCTTTCATACCCGGCCACCAAAAATGTTTCTTGAGATCCTTGTACATCTTCCCCGTTCCAGGATGTATTGAGTATCTGGTTTTATGAGCTTCTCTAAGTACCATTTCTCTCATATCTCCAAATTTTGGTACCCAAATCCTTTCAGCCCTATACCGGGTTCCGTCTTCCCGAATATTAAGATGCTTCTCCGATCCTTTGGGTATTTCATCCTTTAAATTTCCCTCTTTTAAAACTCCTTGTTGCGCCTCCTTTATTTGAGTAGTAATGTTATTATGAATCATTATATTCATAGATTTTACTCGAATGGGTTCTCTATCCTTCATGCTCAAGGCATCGGCTACCACATTTGCCTTCCCCGGGTGGTAACGAATCTCAAAATCGTAATCATTCAATAATTCAATCCACCTACGCTGCCTCATATTCAGTTGTTTCTGATTAAATATGTGTTGAAGACTTTTGTGGTCGGTATATATAATACTTTTGACCCCATATAAGTAGTGCCTCCAAGTCTTTAATGCAAAAACAACCGCGCCTAATTCCAAATCATGCGTCGTATAATTTTGTTCGTGAATCTTCAATTGTCTAGACGCATAAGCAATCACCTTCATTCGTTGCATTAATACACAACCGAGACCTTGCTTTGATGCGTCACAATAAATCACAAAATCATCATTCCCTTCAGGCAATGACAATATAGGTGCCGTAGTTAGCTTTTTCTTCAATAACTGAAACGCTTTCTCTTGTTCATCATTCCATTCAAATTTCTTCCCTTTATGCGTTAATGCAGTCAAGGGTTTTGCTATTCTGGAAAAGTCTTGGATGAACCTTCTGTAGTAACCAGCTAGTCCTAAAAACTGGCGTATGTGTTTCGGAGTTTTCGGGGTTTCCCACTTTTCAACAGTTTCTATCTTTGCCGGATCCACCTTAATACCTTCTTTGTTCACTATGTGACCGAGGAATTGAACTTCTTCCAACCAAAATGCACACTTTGAAAACTTAGCGTACAATTCTTCCTTCCTCAATACTTCTAACACCTTTCTCAAATGTTCACCGTGTTCTTGGTCATTCTTTGAGTAAATAAGTATGTCATCAATGAAAACAATGACAAACTTGTCAAGGTATGGTCCACACACTCGGTTCATAAGGTCCATGAACACAGCTGGTGCATTAGTTAAACCAAACGGCATGACCATAAACTCGTAATGACCGTAACGTGTTCTGAAAGCAGTCTTTGGAATATCATCTTCTTTCACCCGCATTTGATGATACCCGGAACGTAAGTCAATCTTTGAATAAACAGACGAGCCTTGTAGTTGATCAAATAAGTCGTCGATTCTCGGTAGTGGGTAGCGGTTCTTGATGGTAAGTTTGTTCAACTCTCGGTAGTCGATACACAACCTGAATGTACCATCTTTCTTCTTGACAAACAAAACAGGAGCTCCCCACGGTGATGTGCTTGGTCGAATGAAACCACGCTCTAAAAGTTCTTGTAATTGGCTTTGCAGTTCTTTCATCTCGCTGGGTGCGAGTCTGTAAGGAGCACGAGCTATTGGTGCAGCTCCTGGTACAAGATCTATTTGAAATTCAACGGATCGATGTGGGGGTAATCCCGGTAATTCTTTCGGAAATACATCGGAAAATTCTTTTGCAATGGGAACATCATTGATGCTCTTTTCTTCAGTTTGTACTTTCTCGACGTGTGCTAGAACAGCATAGCAACCTTTTCTTATTAGTTTTTGTGCCTTCAAATTACTAATAAGATGTAGCTTCGTGTTGCCCTTTTCTCCGTACACCATTAAGGGTTTTCCTTTTTCTCGTATAATGCGAATTGCATTTTTGTAACAAACAATCTCCGCTTTCACTTCTTTCAACCAGTCCATACCGATTATCACATCAAAACTCCCTAACTCTACTGGTATCAAATCAATCTTAAATGTTTCGCTAACCAGTTTAATTTCTCGATTCCGACATATATTATCTGCTGAAATTAATTTACCATTTGCTAATTCGAGTAAAAATTTACTATCCAAAGGCGTCAATGGACAACTTAATTTAGCACAAAAATCTCTACTCATATAGCTTCTATCCGCACCCGAATCAAATAAAACGTAAGCAGATTTATTGTCAATAAGAAACGTACCCGTAACAAGCTCCGGGTCTTCCTGTGCCTCTACCGCATTAATATTGAAAACTCTTCCACGGCCTTGTCCATTCGTGTTCTCCTGGTTCGGGCAATTTCTAATAATGTGGCCTGGTTTTCCACATTTATAACAAACTACGTTGGCATAACTTGCTCCGACACTACTTGCTCCGCCATTACTCGTTCCGACACCATTTGTTCCTTTCGTTCTATTAACCCCTGGTCCGTAGACCTCACACTTCGCCGCGCTATGACCATTTCTTTTACACTTGTTGCAAAATTTGGTGCAGAACCCCGAGTGATTCTTTTCACACCTTTGGCATAGTTGCTTCTGATTGTTGTTGTTGTTGCGGTTATTATTGTTGTTGGGATGATTGTTGTAGTTGCTGTTGTTGTTGTTGTTGTTGTTGGGCCGTTTGTTGTAGTTGCGATTGATGTTGCGATTGTTGGGATAATTGTTGCGATTATTGTTGTAATTGCTGTTGTTGTTGTATTGGTGATTCTTATCACCGTTTTCCTCCCACTTTCTTTTGACTTGCTTCACATTGGCCTCTTCAGCAGTCTGTTCTTTAATTCTTTCTTCAATCTGGTTCACTAGTTTGTGAGCCATTCTACATGCCTGTTGTATGGAGGCGGGCTCGTGTGAACTTATATCTTCTTGGATTCTTTCCGGTAATCCTTTCACAAACGCGTCGATCTTCTCTTCCTCATCTTCGAATGCTCCCGGACACAATAGGCACAATTCTGTGAATCGTCTTTCGTACGTGGTAATGTCAAATCCTTGGGTTCGTAACCCTCTAAGTTCTGTCTTGAGCTTATTGACCTCGGTTCTGGGACGGTACTTCTCGTTCATCAAGTGCTTGAATGCTGACCACGGTAGTGCGTACGCATCATCTTGTCCCACTTGCTCTAGATAGGTATTCCACCATGTTAACGCAGAACCTGTGAAGGTATGCGTAGCGTACTTCACTTTGTCCTCTTCAGTACACTTACTTATGGCAAACACCGATTCAACCTTCTCGGTCCACCGTTTCAATCCGATCGGTCCTTCGGTTCCATCAAATTCCAAAGGTTTGCAGGCAGTGAATTCTTTGTAGGTGCATCCTACACGATTTCCTGTACTGCTAGATCCAAGGTTATTGTTGGTATGTAGCGCAGCCTGTACTGCGGCTATGTTTGAAGCTAGAAAAGTACGGAATTCCTCTTCATTCATATTCACGGTGTGTCGAGTAGTCGGTGCCATTTCCTTCAAAATAGTTAAATGGAACAAGTTAATCATACAGAATATTAAGAGTAGTTAATAGTATTTCGTAGCATAATATGAACTCATTTATAAAAGCTTTTTCTTCATATTAGCGTTTTATAAGTTTAAATTCGGGTAGTACCTACCCGTTAAGTTCATACTTAGTAGCTAATATACAATTCAACTACTACAATTCTATATGAAAAACTGATTATAATAATATTTCGCGTTCAAACTTTTATACAATATTTTACAAACTTACAATACCGCTTATTTTACATAAAGCATGAAATATAGCACACAATAACTTTGATACAAGATAGTTGTGAAGACAATTCTAGCTAGTACACAAGTCGTTCAGCAAAGGCAATAAAGACACGTAATTCATACGTCCAGAAACAAGTCATGCATTCTGGTTTTACTAGGACTACTTCCCATCCTTGGTCTTGTGCAACATAACCGTTATGGCCGTTGATAAGACAGCGTGTTGTAACGTCATCAAAGGGACGAGGGTTACGTAATGTCCAACAGTCCCGTAATAATCTAAAAACCTCATTTCTTACCCCAATTACCGACTCCGTCACTTGTGGAAACGTTTTGTTTAATAGTTGTAGCCCGATGTTCTTGTTCTCACTTTGGTGAGAAGCGAACATTACTAATCCGTAAGCATAACATGCTTCTTTATGTTGCATGTTAGCCGCTTTTTCTAAATCACGAAGTCCAATATTCGGATATATTGAGTCAAAATAATTTCTTAACCCGTTGCGTAAAATAGCATTTGGGTTCCCCGCAATATATGCGTCAAAGTAAACACATCGTAACTTATGGGTTTCCCAATGTGATATCCCCCATCTTTCAAACGAAAGTCTCTTATAAACCAAGACATTCTTGGAACGTTCTTCGAATGTCTTACAAACTGATCTCGCCTTAAATAGTTGTGCCGAAGAATTCTGGCCGACTCTAGACAAGATTTCATCAATCATGTCTCCGGGTAGGTCTCTTAAAATATTGGGTTGTCTATCCATTTTGTGTTTTTAAACTGTAAAATAGACAAGAGTTAGATTCATAAAAAAAATACTTATTAATACAAGCAATTTTTACATATATCATAAAGCATAAGAACACTATATTCCATATATTACACCACACGAATACAACTATCTTATTCCGACTCGCTCGTTTCTTCTTCTTCGGTTTTGGTTCGTTTTGCCAAGTTTCTAGGGATATATGATGTTCCCCTAATACGAGCCGTCGTTGTCCACATTGGTTTAGAAAAACCTGGTGGTTTAGAGGTTCCCGGGTCATTGTTACAACTTAAGGACTTCGGGGGTTGACGATACATATAAAGTTCATCGGGGTTGGAATTAGATTTCTCTATTTTTATGCCCTTTCCCTTATTATTTTCTTTTGCCTTTTTAAATTCAGTTGGGGTAATTTCTATAACATCATCGGAATTCTCGTCGGAATCCGATTCATCGGAGAATTGGTAATCCTCCCAATATTTTGCTTCCTTGGCGGAAACACCATTGACCATAATTAACTTTGGTCGGTTGGTTGAGGATTTTCTTTTACTTAACCGTTTTATTATTTCCCCCACCGGTTCTATTTCTTCATCCGGTTCCGATTCTTCTTCCGGTTCCGATTCTTCTTCCGGTTCCGACTCTTCTTCCGGTTCCTCTTCGGGAACTTGTGAATCAGTCCACAAATCATTCCAATTTACATTTGACTCTTCATTATTATTAGGTGAGTCAATGGGACTTGTTCTAGAGGTAGACATCTATCACATAATATCAAACACGTTAAGAGATTAATATATCACATAATATTCATATGTTAAAAATATATAGTTTCCAACAAAAATGTTAAGCAATCATTTTTAAAGAAAACACGGTCGAAGTCCAGACTCACTAATGCATCCTAACAAACTCGATAAGACACACTAATGCAAATTTTCTGGTTCTCTAAGACCAACGCTCGGATACCAACTGAAATGTCCCGTTCTTATTGATTAAAAACGTTCCATATTAATTGATTTCGTTGCGAGGTTTTGACCTCTATATGAGACGTTTTTCAAAGACTGCATTCATTTTTAAACAAACCATAACCTTTATTTCATCAATAAAGGTTTAAAAAGCTTTATGTAGATTATCAAATAATGATAATCTAAAATATCCTGTTTACACACGACCATTACATAATGGTTTACAATACAAATATGTTACAACAAAATAAGTTTCTTGAATGCAGTTTTTACATAATATCATACAAGCATGGACTCCAAATCTTGTCCTTATTTAAGTATGCGACAGCGGAAGCTCTTAATAATCACCTGAGAATAAACATGCTTAAAACGTCAACAAAAATGTTGGTGAGTTATAGGTTTAACCTATATATATCAAATCGTAACAATAGACCACAAGATTTCATATTTCAATACACATCCCATACATAGAGATAAAAATCATTCATATGGTGAACACCTGGTAACCGACAATAACAAGATGCATATATAAGAATATCCCCATCATTCCGGGACACCCTTCGGATATGATATAAATTTCGAAGTACTAAAGCATCCGGTACTTTGGATGGGGTTTGTTAGGCCCAATAGATCTATCTTTAGGATTCGCGTCAATTAGGGTGTCTGTTCCCTAATTCTTAGATTACCAGACTTAATAAAAAGGGGCATATTCGATTTCGATAATTCAACCATAGAATGTAGTTTCACGTACTTGTGTCTATTTTGTAAATCATTTATAAAACCTGCATGTATTCTCATCCCAAAAATATTAGATTTTAAAAGTGGGACTATAACTCACTTTCACAGATTTTTACTTCGTCGGGAAGTAAGACTTGGCCACTGGTTGATTCACGAACCTATAACAATATATACATATATATCAAAGTATGTTCAAAATATATTTACAACACTTTTAATATATTTTGATGTTTTAAGTTTATTAAGTCAGCTGTCCTCGTTAGTAACCTACAACTAGTTGTCCACAGTTAGATGTACAGAAATAAATCGATAAATATTATCTTGAATCAATCCACGACCCAGTGTATACGTATCTCAGTATTGATCACAACTCAAACTATATATATTTTGGAATCAACCTCAACCCTGTATAGCTAACTCCAACATTCACATATAGAGTGTCTATGGTTGTTCCGAAATATATATAGATGTGTCGACATGATAGGTCGAAACATTGTATACGTGTCTATGGTATCTCAAGATTACATAATATATAATACAAGTTGATTAAGTTATGGTTGGAATAGATTTGTTACCAATTTTCACGTAGCTAAAATGAGAAAAATTATCCAATCTTGTTTTACCCATAACTTCTTCATTTTAAATCCGTTTTGAGTGAATCAAATTGCTATGGTTTCATATTGAACTCTATTTTATGAATCTAAACCAAAAAAATATAGGTTTCTAGTCGGAAAAATAAGTTACAAGTCGTTTTTGTAAAGGTAGTCATTTCAGTCGAAAGAACGACGTCTAGATGACCATTTTAGAAAACATACTTCCACTTTGAGTTTAACCATAATTTTTGGATATAGTTTCATGTTCATAATAAAAATCATTTTCTCAGAATAACAACTTTTAAATCAAAGTTTATCATAGTTTTTAATTAACTAACCCAAAACAGCCCGCGGTGTTACTACGACGGCGTAAATCCGGTTTTACGGTGTTTTTCGTGTTTCCAGGTTTTAAATCATTAAGTTAGCATATCATATAGATATAGAACATGTGTTTAGTTGATTTTAAAAGTCAAGTTAGAAGGATTAACTTTTGTTTGCGAACAAGTTTAGAATTAACTAAACTATGTTCTAGTGATTACAAGTTTAAACCTTCGAATAAGATAGCTTTATATGTATGAATCGAATGATGTTATGAACATCATTACTACCTTAAGTTCCTTGGATGAACCTACTGGAAAAGAGAAAAATGGATCTAGCTTCAATGGATCCTTGGATGGCTCAAAGTTCTTGAAGCAAAATCATGACACGAAAACAAGTTCAAGTAAGATCATCACTTGAAATAAGATTGTTATAGTTATAGAAATTGAACCAAAGTTTGAATATGATTATTACCTTGTATTAGAATGATAACCTACTGTAAGAAACAAAGATTTCTTGAGGTTGGATGATCACCTTACAAGATTGGAAGTGAGCTAGCAAACTTGAAAGTATTCTTGATTTTATGAAACTAGAACTTTTGGAATTTATGAAGAACACTTAGAACTTGAAGATAGAACTTGAGAGAGTTCAATTAGATGAAGAAAATTGAAGAATGAAAGTGTTTGTAGGTGTTTTTGGTCGTTGGTGTATGGATTAGATATAAAGGATATGTAATTTTGTTTTCATGTAAATAAGTCATGAATGATTACTCATATTTTTGTAATCTTATGAGATATTTCATGCTAGTTGCCAAATGATGGTTCCCACATGTGTTAGGTGACTCACATGGGCTGCTAAGAGCTGATCATTGGAGTGTATATACCAATAGTACATACATCTAAAAGCTGTGTATTGTACGAGTACGAATACGGGTGCATACGAGTAGAATTGTTGATGAAACTGAACGAGAATGTAATTGTAAGCATTTTTGTTAAGTAGAAGTATTTTGATAAGTGTATTGAAGTCTTTCAAAAGTGTATAAATACATATTAAAACACTACATGTATATACATTTTAACTGAGTCGTTAAGTCATCGTTAGTCGTTACATGTAAGTGTTGTTTTGAAACCTTTAGGTTAACGATCTTGTTAAATGTTGTTAACCCAATGTTTATAATATCAAAAGAGATTTTAAATTATTATATTATCATGATATTATGATGTACGAATATCTCTTAATATGATATATATACATTAAATGTCGTTACAACGATAAACGTTACATATATGTCTCGTTTCAAAATCATTAAGTTAGTAGTCTTGTTTTTACATATGTAGTTCATTGTTAATATAATTAATGGTATGTTTACTTATCATAATATCATGTTAACTATATATATAACCATATATATGTCATCATATAGTTTTTTTTACAAGTTTTAACGTTCGTGAATCACCGGTCAACTTGGGTGGTCAATTGTCTATATGAAACCTATTTCAATTAATCAAGTCTTAACAAGTTTGATTGCTTAACATGTTGGAAACATTTAATCATGTAAACATCAATCTCAATTAATATATATAAACATGGAAAAGTTCGGGTCACTACAGTACCTACCCGTTAAATAAATTTCGTCCCGAAATTTTAAGCTGTTGAAGGTGTTGACGAATCTTCTGGAAATAGATGCGGGTATTTCTTCTTCATCTGATCTTCACGCTCCCAGGTGAACTCGGGTCCTCTACGAGCATTCCATCGAACCTTAACAATTGGTATCTTGTTTTGCTTAAGTCTTTTAACCTCACGATCCATTATTTCGACGGGTTCTTCGATGAATTGGAGTTTTTCGTTGATTTGGATTTCATCTAACGGAATAGTGAGATCTTCTTTAGCAAAACATTTCTTCAAATTCGAGACGTGGAAAGTGTTATGTACAGCCGCGAGTTGTTGAGGTAACTCAAGTCGGTAAGCTACTGGTCCGACACGATCAATAATCTTGAATGGTCCAATATACCTTGGATTTAATTTCCCTCGTTTACCAAATCGAACAACGCCTTTCCAAGGTGAAACTTTAAGCATGACCATCTCTCCAATTTCAAATTCTATATCTTTTCTTTTAATGTCAGCGTAGCTCTTTTGTCGACTTTGGGCGGTTTTCAACCGTTGTTGAATTTGGATGATCTTCTCGGTAGTTTCTTGTATAATCTCCGGACCCGTAATCTGTCTATCCCCCACCTCACTCCAACAAATCGGAGACCTGCACTTTCTACCATAAAGTGCTTCAAACGGCGCCATCTCAATGCTTGAATGGTAGCTGTTGTTGTAGGAAAATTCTGCTAACGGTAGATGTCGATCCCAACTGTTTCCGAAATCAATAACACATGCTCGTAGCATGTCTTCAAGCGTTTGTATCGTCCTTTCGCTCTGCCCATCAGTTTGTGGATGATAGGCAGTACTCATGTCTAGACGAGTTCCTAATGCTTGCTGTAATGTCTGCCAGAATCTTGAAATAAATCTGCCATCCCTATCAGAGATAATAGAGATTGGTATTCCATGTCTGGAGACGACTTCCTTCAAATACAGTCGTGCTAACTTATCCATCTTGTCATCTTCTCTTATTGGTAGGAAGTGTGCTGATTTGGTGAGACGATCAACTATTACCCAAATAGTATCAAAACCACTTGCAGTCCTTGGCAATTTAGTGATGAAATCCATGGTAATGTTTTCCCATTTCCATTCCGGAATTTCGGGTTGTTGAAGTAGACCTGATGGTTTCTGATGCTCAGCTTTGACCTTAGAACACGTCAAACATTCTCCTACGTATTTAGCAACATCGGCTTTCATACCCGGCCACCAAAAATGTTTCTTGAGATCCTTGTACATCTTCCCCGTTCCAGGATGTATTGAGTATCTGGTTTTATGAGCTTCTCTAAGTACCATTTCTCTCATATCTCCAAATTTTGGTACCCAAATCCTTTCAGCCCTATACCGGGTTCCGTCTTCCCGAATATTAAGATGCTTCTCCGATCCTTTGGGTATTTCATCCTTTAAATTTCCCTCTTTTAAAACTCCTTGTTGCGCCTCCTTTATTTGAGTAGTAATGTTATTATGAATCATTATATTCATAGATTTTACTCGAATGGGTTCTCTATCCTTCCTGCTCAAGGCATCGGCTACCACATTTGCCTTCCCCGGGTGGTAACGAATCTCAAAATCGTAATCATTCAATAATTCAATCCACCTACGCTGCCTCATATTCAGTTGTTTCTGATTAAATATGTGTTGAAGACTTTTGTGGTCGGTATATATAATACTTTTGACCCCATATAAGTAGTGCCTCCAAGTCTTTAATGCAAAAACAACCGCGCCTAATTCCAAATCATGCGTCGTATAATTTTGTTCGTGAATCTTCAATTGTCTAGACGCATAAGCAATCACCTTCATTCGTTGCATTAATACACAACCGAGACCTTGCTTTGATGCGTCACAATAAATCACAAAATCATCATTCCCTTCAGGCAATGACAATATAGGTGCCGTAGTTAGCTTTTTCTTCAATAACTGAAACGCTTTCTCTTGTTCATCATTCCATTCAAATTTCTTCCCTTTATGCGTTAATGCAGTCAAGGGTTTTGCTATTCTGGAAAAGTCTTGGATGAACCTTCTGTAGTAACCAGCTAGTCCTAAAAACTGGCGTATGTGTTTCGGAGTTTTCGGGGTTTCCCACTTTTCAACAGTTTCTATCTTTGCCGGATCCACCTTAATACCTTCTTTGTTCACTATGTGACCGAGGAATTGAACTTCTTCCAACCAAAATGCACACTTTGAAAACTTAGCGTACAATTCTTCCTTCCTCAATACTTCTAACACCTTTCTCAAATGCTACAGTAACTTTGCTACAGTGGTATAGTTTATGGATAACTTAAGGCTATATTTTGACAAAGGTACGTGTCACGAAACGTAAAATGCAAGTTTTCTCAGCGTACGAAAGGACATTCGAAAAACCAGAACCGGGACATAAGTCGAGTGATGACGTACGACTTATCGGAACAAAAATTACAAGTCAACTATGCACGTGAATTTAATATAATATATAATTAATTATTTAAATTATATATATTATATTAATATTTAATTATGTCGACGAGCTAAATTACAAAACAATGTGAGCTGTCCCTGGTCCTCATGCGAGTCGCATGGCCAGAAGGCCATTTCCATGCGAGTCGCATGACTCCAGATTCCAGGCCAGGTACTATAAATTCAGGTGTTTTACTCGAATGAAAAATCAAACACACATACACAAATATATATTACTCCGTATAATATTTATTATTATTATTATTATTATTATTATTATTATTATTATTATTATTATTATTATTAAGATTATTATTAATCTTATTAATCTTATTATTAGTATTATTATTTTTGCGATACAAAAATAATAATGTACATAAAATATTACGACAGAGTACTGTCCAAGTAATTTTCAAAACGAGTTTTCGAGCGAGCTAGAGCTAAGGAAAATATGGGTTATTGCCAAGGAGGTTATGGGTAATGTTCGGGGGTATTTTTGTGAATCAAACCTCGTGTTTATTATTTCCGATACGTCTACATGCTTTCCTACAATATTGTATATCAATATTAAACAGTGAGTTTCATATGATCCCTTTTACTCAATATATTTTTGGGCTGAGAATACATGCGACTGTTTATAAATACTGAAAATACTAGATTTATATGCGTGAGTTTCATATGATCCCTTTTACTCTCTACATTTTTGGGCTGAAAATACATGCAAATGCTTTATTAACCGATATACAATATTTATATGTGTGAGTTTCATATGATCCCTTTTACTCTCTACATTTTTGGGCTGAGAATACATGCAAATGCTTTACTAACTGATTTACAATATTTATATGCGTGAGTTTCATTTGATCCCTTTTTACATATATTTTTGGGCTGAGAATACATGCACTTTATTTTAAACGCAATGGATACAAGTACATACTAAATTCTACACTGAGTTTGAACCGAAAATCCCTTAGCTTTGGTAACTGTTAACTGCCAGTTATAAGAACTGGTGGGCGCGAGTAGTTATATATGGATCCATAGGGCTTGATATCCCCGTCCGAGCTAGAGCGCTAGCCTTTTAACGGACGTATGCTATTTGAGAAGCGTACACGTTGGTTTGCGTGTATTATTAAGATGATTATACAAAGGGTACAAATTATATAAGCATTAAAGTTTAGTTACCAGGGTGCTCAATTTGTAGAACCGATTGATAAACGTTTCGGATGAAACAACTGAAATCTTGTGATCCACCTTTTATGTAAAACCTATTGATAAACGTTTCGGATGAAACAACTGAAATCTTGTGATCCACCTTTTATGTAAAACCTATTGATAAACGTTTTGAATAAAACAACAGAACTTTTGTAAATCCACATTGATATACGGATTATGTGTAATATTAAAACTATGAACTCACCAACCTTTGTGTTGACACTTGAAGCATGTTTATTCTCAGGTTTCTAGAAGTCTTCCGCTGTTTGCTTATATGTTAGACAAGTTATGTGCATGGAGTCATACATGGCATATTTTTCAAGGAAACGTTGCATTCACCAAATCATCACCATGTATCTTATTTTGACTGTACTGTCAACGGAAGTACTATTGTAAACTATTATTTACAGTGATTGTCTATATGTAGAAATCATCAGATGTTGAAAACCTTTGATTTAAATATTCATTTATGGTGTGCCTTTTCAAAAGAATGTAATGTTTACAAAACGTATCATATAGAGGTCAAATACCTCGCAATGAAATCAATGAATGACGTATTGTCCATATGGATTTGAAGCGATCGTCACAGTTGGTATCAGAGCGTTGGTCTTAGCGAACCAGAATTTGCATTAGTGTGTCTAACTGGTTATTGTTAGGATACATTAGTGAGTCTGGACTTCGACCATGTCTGCATGATAAAAGTTGTTGCTTATAATTTTTTTTTGTTAGAAATTACCTGCTTATCATTCCTTGTGTGGAAAATTACCTGCTTATCATTTGTAGTCTAGACACACCCTATTGCATGGATTGCATGACTAGTGTATAGACAAAATGAATATCTTAGCGTATCTGTTACTGTTACCTTTACTTGACAGTTTCCGAAAGTTTCTCCATAATTTACGGATCCTTTGTACTATATAAAGGTATTCTATGTAATTAAAATATCATCCGATATCCGAAAATCATTTCACATCGAAAATTATTTATCTAACCGTGTAAGATGAATTCTGCAAGTAATTCGAGTTCTTCGGATTCCGATATGAATTTCCACCTGAGTTCCGAAAGCAGTGTAACCGGAATGAATCAAACAATCAGTCATCACCAATTCTGGATGAATTGGGGATGGGTTCGTAGCCTACTTAATTATTGGAGACAAGAAGAAGGCTATCCCTTCCATCCACCACATTGCCCTCTTGGCGAAGAACCTGAAGCACTTACCGGCGAACCTGTTCGTAATACCATTTTCTCTCTCATCTCCAGAATATCTCGTCATGATCATATACTCTCTCAAATTCTAGATCTTATTCATCCGCTCGTCCGAACCGCCAATCATCCCGATGTAGTAGAAGAAGTCAACGAGCTTCGCGCTAGGGTAGTGGCTTTGGAGAATATGGTGCAAAGGTTACAAGCACCAGCAGAATCTCCGGCATCAACAGTACCACCGACAACAACACCAACAGTACCATTACCACCACCAACAACATCCGCACCGCAAGCCTCAACATCACAATATGTACCTTGAACATCAACGTCATACGCATCGTAGTTACCAAGAAATACCAGCAACAATAACCGATGAAGTATTAACTCATTTCCCCTGAAGAAATTTTATGTATATTTAATATATATGAATTTTGAAATCAAAATAAATCTTTTCGTACCAAGTTATTACGTGTAAGTCTTAACTGGTAGGTACTACTCGATTAATTCATATTACTAATACGCTATGATGTACATCCTTCGTTAATGACTTAACCATCGTTAACTACAATCTCTGTTTCTAACTCAATGAATTCCATTTCATAATAAACTAAGTATATTATTCAATTATATGGTTGATTTTATACTTTCATCTTCGATGTATTCGAAACTTTCTAGAACACATTATTCGTACCTTGCGAAGTTAGCAAGAGTTCCATGAGCACCAACATGATTTACTGAGAAAATATCAATAAAACTGAGTATTGATTACATTAGTGAAATACTCCGTAAAGATTATTAAATCTTTAATGTTTTAGAGATTATTCATTTCTAATTCAAGTCAAAAATCAAATGAGCTTAATATGATATTAACTCATCAAATCTGTATTACATCTGAAGAAAATATACATACATATATTTTCATAAAGACGGTAATAAAAATTCTTTTGTACAAAATATTACTTGTGAAATCTTTAACGGGTAGGTAATTCCCGGGAAATATATAAGTTCACAATTAATATGTTATACTGTACATTCTTCAACTTTGATTCAAAAATTATTAACTATGCTCACAGCGATATACAATCGTTTCCATACAAATTCAATTACATATTCTGATATTGACGGATCAGAATCCAAGTCAAGATTTAACGGGTGACATCATTCTTAAATCTCTACATCTTTCAAAGCTATACTTTGACTTCAAAAATGTGAAAGATCCTTTAGCATTGTTATTACTGAAAATAACCTTGCAATTCCTTTTTAAAAGTATCCAGTATTATCACCCATTCAGGTAGTCAACGACGACCTTTCAGACTTATAACTTTGGCATATACGTTTTTGTTACTGGGGAACCTTTTATGTTCCACCATATTAGCAGTAAATGTACCAGCGACTCCGTCACTCTGCTATTTGAAACTCTCCGGAAATCACTATATATACATTGAAACCCTATCATGTACTCATCCACATCTTGTAACGGCAATTGCCATACCAACTATCGGGAATTAGCAATCAATATTTCGAAATCTTGTAGCACGTCTACGCCAACAGTTATATGTATACATATAACGTCTACCTCCTGGATTTACATACTTCGAATGTGAAGTTTCCGAAAAACACCCCAAACTACGAAACTAGTTCTCTGAATTTTGGAAAAATGTTGATGAAGCAGTAAAAACTATAAACGACCTTAACAGTAAAAAGTTTGATGATAAAGGATAGTGTGCTGGCAAAGCTCAGAAAAAGAGAAAGTTTGGAACTGGAAAACGGATTGAGCAAACCATAAAGGAGACTGTGGACAAGTCACGGGGACTAAACTTATACATAAAGAATCTAGATGATTCTGTTTTTGATGAAATATTTAGCGAATATCTTGCTCCTTACTTATTTCAAATTCTTGCGGAACATATTCTTCATCATCCTTCGATATTAGAAATTCTAAGATATTATCATATCTTTCATTATAAATATCTTCGATATTTCTGAAGATATCTTCATAACTATTATCATCCGAAATTATTTATCTCTTCACACTATCTGTGTTAAATCATAAAAGAAACTATTTTAGTTTCTAAAATCTGAAAAATTCGAAAAAAAAAATGGATGTTTTGAAGTAATGTTGGGAACTGAAGCATGAGTTAGTATAATATAATGACACTTGATCAACGTGATTATATTACAGTAAGTCATGCTGAGTTTCTAATGGAACGTGATAAAGGTTCACAGATCCCACCCTCATAATGAACCATGTTACATAACTCTTTTATTCTATTTAACCTCTAAACATATCAAGAAAATATTTTCTTGATGATTCGGTCTTTTCCGGATATTTTGGTAATTTGACAAATCAAGATTGTGCCATTACGATTACCTTCTTAGAACATTAACTATGTTCATTCTGAAATGTATAGCTACGAATTCTGGACCATTATTCGCTTGACTTAAAGTCGGGAAGAGAACGAAAGCATGAAGCTCCAAAATATAATGGAAAATATGAAGCCCGAAAACAACCCCGAAATTACAAACCGTGTATATCAATGCGTATAGCAATATAAAGACACGGGAGAATGAAAAACAATATAACCCCAAGGTAATAGTAGAAGAAGATAACCTCCTCTGGTGGCATATGAAAAAGAAGAATGAAGGATATGATAGCCAAGAAAATATCAAGAATCAGAACTGGATGAAGCATTTTCACAAATCTTTTGTAAGTATGAAATAAGGAAGAAGATTATAGGAATGGTGAAAATAAATGAAACGGAAGTGGTCAATTTATAAGCGAAATATCAGACATAGCAATCGAGGCAGATTACGCATTTAATCAAAGAAAATCCTAATTTTCGCAAATTTTGAAGAATCAAATCTTATTTAGATTATGAAGATTTTCTATTCCTTAAAATCCGGAAATCAATTGTTACTACATCAAGAGATAAGACGCATCTATATTCTTCATTTCACTTGATTACGATAACTTCTCTCATACGCTTCGAGTAATTGGATTATTTTATCCATATTATTCAAACATAGATAAAACTCTATTATCAACTCATATTCGTCATTAAAACATTTTTATTGTTAGCCATGACGACCTCACTCAAATTTCGGGACGAAATTTCTTTAACGGGTAGGTACTGTGATGACCCAGAAATTTCGACTAAATTTAAACTTAATCTTTGTATGATTAACATTTCCGACACGATAAGCAAAGTTTGTAAAACTGAATCTCAAAATTTTTGAATTACTTTTATATATTTAAATACCCTTCGGTTGTTTTCGATGATTCGCGAACAATTATATGTAAATAGATACATATATACTATAACATGAAAAGGTAACAATGTATTAATTGTTTGATACCGTACATTAAACTTATTGGTTTAAATATCTATTTGAATGTATATGATAAGTTGAAATATTTATTATTAAAATTTATTTATAAATAACTTCCAATGTGTATTTAAAAACTGATTTATGTATATTAAAAAGATATATACATATATATAATAAACGATAGTAACATTCGTTTATTGATTCAATTGATATTTAGATAAGTTAACTAAAGCGTTTAAGATGAACCAGTTAAACACTAATTTGTTACAGTGTTTTCAAATTGCCACATTACTCAAAATGCTACAGTATTTTCGAAAATCACTATTTGCTACAGTGAAATTGACTTTGCTACAGTGAATTGCTACAGTAAAAATTGGGCTGAGAATACATGCACTTTATTTTAAACGCAATGGATACAAGTACATACTAAATTCTACACTGAGTTTGAACCGAAAATCCCTTAGCTTTGGTAACTGTTAACTGCCAGTTATAAGAACTGGTGGGCGCGAGTAGTTATATATGGATCCATAGGGCTTGATATCCCCGTCCGAGCTAGAGCGCTAGCCTTTTAACGGACGTATGCTATTTGAGAAGCGTACACGTTGGTTTGCGTGTATTATTAAGATGATTATACAAAGGGTACAAATTATATAAGCATTAAAGTTTAGTTACCAGGGTGCTCAATTTGTAGAACCGATTGATAAACGTTTCGGATGAAACAACTGAAATCTTGTGATCCACCTTTTATGTAAAACCTATTGATAAACGTTTCGGATGAAACAACTGAAATCTTGTGATCCACCTTTTATGTAAAACCTATTGATAAACGTTTTGAATAAAACAACAGAACTTTTGTAAATCCACATTGATATACGGATTATGTGTAATATTAAAACTATGAACTCACCAACCTTTGTGTTGACACTTGAAGCATGTTTATTCTCAGGTTTCTAGAAGTCTTCCGCTGTTTGCTTATATGTTAGACAAGTTATGTGCATGGAGTCATACATGGCATATTTTTCAAGGAAACGTTGCATTCACCAAATCATCACCATGTATCTTATTTTGACTGTACTGTCAACGGAAGTACTATTGTAAACTATTATTTACAGTGATTGTCTATATGTAGAAATCATCAGATGTTGAAAACCTTTGATTTAAATATTCATTTATGGTGTGCCTTTTCAAAAGAATGTAATGTTTACAAAACGTATCATATAGAGGTCAAATACCTCGCAATAAAATCAATGAATGACGTATTGTCCATATGGATTTGGAGCGATCGTCACAGTTGGTATCAGAGCGTTGGTCTTAGCGAACCAGAATTTGCATTAGTGTGTCTAACTGGTTATTGTTAGGATACATTAGTGAGTCTGGACTTCGACCATGTCTGCATGATAAAAGTTGTTGCTTATAATTTTTTTTTGTTAGAAATTACCTGCTTATCATTCCTTGTGTGGAAAATTACCTGCTTATCATTTGTAGTCTAGACACACCCTATTGCATGGATTGCATGACTAGTGTATAGACAAAATGAATATCTTAGCGTATCTGTTACTGTTACCTTTACTTGACAGTTTCCGAAAGTTTCTCCATAATTTACGGATCCTTTGTACTATATAAAGGTATTCTATGTAATTAAAATATCATCCGATATCCGAAAATCATTTCACATCGAAAATTATTTATCTAACCGTGTAAGATGAATTCTGCAAGTAATTCGAGTTCTTCGGATTCCGATATGAATTTCCACCTGAGTTCCGAAAGCAGTGTAACCGGAATGAATCAAACAATCAGTCATCACCAATTCTGGATGAATTGGGGATGGGTTCGTAGCCTACTTAATTATTGGAGACAAGAAGAAGGCGATCCCTTCCATCCACCACATTGCCCTCTTGGCGAAGAACCTGAAGCACTTACCGGCGAACCTGTTCGTAATACCATTTTCTCTCTCATCTCCAGAATATCTCGTCATGATCATATACTCTCTCAAATTCTAGATCTTATTCATCCGCTCGTCCGAACCGCCAATCATCCCGGTGTAGTAGAAGAAGTCAACGAGCTTCGCGCTAGGGTAGTGGCTTTGGAGAATATGGTGCAAAGGTTACAAGCACCAGCAGAATCTCCGGCATCAACAGTACCACCGACAACAACACCAACAGTACCATTACCACCACCAACAACATCCGCACCGCAAGCCTCAACATCACAATATGTACCTTGAACATCAACGTCATACGCATCGTAGTTACCAAGAAATACCAGCAACAATAACCGATGAAGTATTAACTCATTTCCCCTGAAGAAATTTTATGTATATTTAATATATATGAATTTTGAAATCAAAATAAATCTTTTCGTACCAAATTATTACGTGTAAGTCTTAACTGGTAGGTACTACTCGATTAATTCATATTACTAATACGCTATGATGTACATCCTTCGTTAATGACTTAACCATCGTTAACTACAATCTCTGTTTCTAACTCAATGAATTCCATTTCATAATAAACTAAGTATATTATTCAATTATATGGTTGATTTTATACTTTCATCTTCGATGTATTCGAAACTTTCTAGAACACATTATTCGTACCTTGCGAAGTTAGCAAGAGTTCCATGAGCACCAACATGATTTACTGAGAAAATATCAATAAAACTGAGTATTGATTACATTAGTGAAATACTCCGTAAAGATTATTAAATCTTTAATGTTTTAGAGATTATTCATTTCTAATTCAAGTCAAAAATCAAATGAGCTTAATATGATATTAACTCATCAAATCTGTATTACATCTGAAGAAAATATACATACATATATTTTCATAAAGACGGTAATAAAAATTCTTTTGTACAAAATATTACTTGTGAAATCTTTAACGGGTAGGTAATTCCCGGGAAATATATAAGTTCACAATTAATATGTTATACTGTACATTCTTCAACTTTGATTCAAAAATTATTAACTATGCTCACAGCGATATACAATCGTTTCCATACAAATTCAATTACATATTCTGATATTGACGGATCAGAATCCAAGTCAAGATTTAACGGGTGACATCATTCTTAAATCTCTACATCTTTCAAAGCTATACTTTGACTTCAAAAATGTGAAAGATCCTTTAGCATTGTTATTACTGAAAATAACCTTGCAATTCCTTTTTAAAAGTATCCAGTATTATCACCCATTCAGGTAGTCAACGACGACCTTTCAGACTTATAACTTTGGCATATACGTTTTTGTTACTGGGGAACCTTTTATGTTCCACCATATTAGCAGTAAATGTACCAGCGACTCCGTCACTCTGCTATTTGAAACTCTCCGGAAATCACTATATATACATTGAAACCCTATCATGTACTCATCCACATCTTGTAACGGCAATTGCCATACCAACTATCGGGAATTAGCAATCAATATTTCGAAATCTTGTAGCACGTCTACGCCAACAGTTATATGTATACATATAACGTCTACCTCCTGGATTTACATACTTCGAATGTGAAGTTTCCGAAAAACACCCCAAACTACGAAACTAGTTCTCTGAATTTTGGAAAAATGTTGATGAAGCAGTAAAAACTATAAACGACCTTAACAGTAAAAAGTTTGATGATAAAGGATAGTGTGCTGGCAAAGCTCAGAAAAAGAGAAAGTTTGGAACTGGAAAACGGATTGAGCAAACCATAAAGGAGACTGTGGACAAGTCACAGGGACTAAACTTATACATAAAGAATCTAGATGATTCTGTTTTTGATGAAATATTTAGCGAATATCTTGCTCCTTACTTATTTCAAATTCTTGCGGAACATATTCTTCATCATCCTTCGATATTAGAAATTCTAAGATATTATCATATCTTTCATTATAAATATCTTCGATATTTCTGAAGATATCTTCATAACTATTATCATCCGAAATTATTTATCTCTTCACACTATCTGTGTTAAATCATAAAAGAAACTATTTTAGTTTCTAAAATCTGAAAAATTCGAAAAAAAATGGATGTTTTGAAGTAATGTTGGGAACTGAAGCATGAGTTAGTATAATATAATGACACTTGATCAACGTGATTATATTACAGTAAGTCATGCTGAGTTTCTAATGGAACGTGATAAAGGTTCACAGATCCCACCCTCATAATGAACCATGTTACATAACTCTTTTATTCTATTTAACCTCTAAACATATCAAGAAAATATTTTCTTGATGATTCGGTCTTTTCCGGATATTTTGGTAATTTGACAAATCAAGATCGTGCCATTACGATTACCTTCTTAGAACATTAACTATGTTCATTCTGAAATGTATAGCTACGAATTCTGGACCATTATTCGCTTGACTTAAAGTCGGGAAGAGAACGAAAGCATGAAGCTCCAAAATATAATGGAAAATATGAAGCCCGAAAACAACCCCGAAATTACAAACCGTGTATATCAATGCGTATAGCAATATAAAGACACGGGAGAATGAAAAACAATATAACCCCAAGGTAATAGTAGAAGAAGATAACCTCCTCTGGTGGCATATGAAAAAGAAGAATGAAGGATATGATAGCCAAGAAAATATCAAGAATCAGAACTGGATGAAGCATTTTCACAAATCTTTTGTAAGTATGAAATAAGGAAGAAGATTATAGGAATGGTGAAAATAAATGAAACGGAAGTGGTCAATTTATAAGCGAAATATCAGACATAGCAATCGAGGCAGATTACGCATTTAATCAAAGAAAATCCTAATTTTCGCAAATTTTGAAGAATCAAATCTTATTTAGATTATGAAGATTTTCTATTCCTTAAAATCCGGAAATCAATTGTTACTACATCAAGAGATAAGACGCATCTCTATTCTTCATTTCACTTGATTACGATAACTTCTCTCATACGCTTCGAGTAATTGGATTATTTTATCCATATTATTCAAACATAGATAAAACTCTATTATCAACTCATATTCGTCATTAAAACATTTTTATTGTTAGCCATGACGACCTCACTCAAATTTCGGGATGAAATTTCTTTAACGGGTAGGTACTGTGATGACCCAGAAATTTCGACTAAATTTAAACTTAATCTTTGTATGATTAACATTTCCGACACGATAAGCAAAGTCTGTAAAACTGAATCTCAAAATTTTTGAATTACTTTTATATATTTAAATACCCTTCGGTTGTTTTCGATGATTCGCGAACAATTATATGTAAATAGATACATATATACTATAACATGAAAAGGTAACAATGTATTAATTGTTTGATACCGTACATTAAACTTATTGGTTTAAATATCTATTTGAATGTATATGATAAGTTGAAATATTTATTATTAAAATTTATTTATAAATAACTTCCAATGTGTATTTAAAAACTGATTTATGTATATTAAAAAGATATATACATATATATAATAAACGATAGTAACATTCGTTTATTGATTCAATTGATATTTAGATAAGTTAACTAAAGCGTTTAAGATGAACCAGTTAAACACTAATTTGTTACAGTGTTTTCAAATTGCCACATTACTCAAAATGCTACAGTGTTTTCGAAAATCACTATTTACTACAGTGAAATTGACTTTGCTACAGTGAATTGCTACAGTAAAAATTGGGCTGAGAATACATGCACTTTATTTTAAACGCAATGGATACAAGTACATACTAAATTCTACACTGAGTTTGAACCGAAAATCCCTTAGCTTTGGTAACTGTTAACTGCCAGTTATAAGAACTGGTGGGCGCGAGTAGTTATATATGGATCCATAGGGCTTGATATCCCCGTCCGAGCTAGAGCGCTAGCCTTTTAACGGACGTATGCTATTTGAGAAGCGTACACGTTGGTTTGCGTGTATTATTAAGATGATTATACAAAGGGTACAAATTATATAAGCATTAAAGTTTAGTTACCAGGGTGCTCAATTTGTAGAACCGATTGATAAACGTTTCGGATGAAACAACTGAAATCTTGTGATCCACCTTTTATGTAAAACCTATTGATAAACGTTTCGGATGAAACAACTGAAATCTTGTGATCCACCTTTTATGTAAAACCTATTGATAAACGTTTTGAATAAAACAACAGAACTTTTGTAAATCCACATTGATATACGGATTATGTGTAATATTAAAACTATGAACTCACCAACCTTTGTGTTGACACTTGAAGCATGTTTATTCTCAGGTTTCTAGAAGTCTTCCGCTGTTTGCTTATATGTTAGACAAGTTATGTGCATGGAGTCATACATGGCATATTTTTCAAGGAAACGTTGCATTCACCAAATCATCACCATGTATCTTATTTTGACTGTACTGTCAACGGAAGTACTATTGTAAACTATTATTTACAGTGATTGTCTATATGTAGAAATCATCAGATGTTGAAAACCTTTGATTTAAATATTCATTTATGGTGTGCCTTTTCAAAAGAATGTAATGTTTACAAAACGTATCATATAGAGGTCAAATACCTCGCAATGAAATCAATGAATGACGTATTGTCCATATGGATTTGGAGCGATCGTCACAGTTGGTATCAGAGCGTTGGTCTTAGCGAACCAGAATTTGCATTAGTGTGTCTAACTGGTTATTGTTAGGATACATTAGTGAGTCTGGACTTCGACCATGTCTGCATGATAAAAGTTGTTGCTTATAATTTTTTTTGTTAGAAATTACCTGCTTATCATTCCTTGTGTGGAAAATTACCTGCTTATCATTTGTAGTCTAGACACACCCTATTGCATGGATTGCATGACTAGTGTATAGACAAAATGAATATCTTAGCGTATCTGTTACTGTTACCTTTACTTGACAGTTTCCGAAAGTTTCTCCATAATTTACGGATCCTTTGTACTATATAAAGGTATTCTATGTAATTAAAATATCATCCGATATCCGAAAATCATTTCACATCGAAAATTATTTATCTAACCGTGTAAGATGAATTCTGCAAGTAATTCGAGTTCTTCGGATTCCGATATGAATTTCCACCTAAGTTCCGAAAGCAGTGTAACCGGAATGAATCAAACAATCAGTCATCACCAATTCTGGATGAATTGGGGATGGGTTCGTAGCCTACTTAATTATTGGAGACAAGAAGAAGGCGATCCCTTCCATCCATCACATTGCCCTCTTGGCGAAGAACCTGAAGCACTTACCGGCGAACCTGTTCGTAATACCATTTTCTCTCTCATCTCCAGAATATCTCGTCATGATCATATACTCTCTCAAATTCTAGATCTTATTCATCCGCTCGTCCGAACCGCCAATCATCCCGGTGTAGTAGAAGAAGTCAACGAGCTTCGCGCTAGGGTAGTGGCTTTGGAGAATATGGTGCAAAGGTTACAAGCACCAGCAGAATCTCCGGCATCAACAGTACCACCGACAACAACACCAACAGTACCATTACCACCACCAACAACATCCGCACCGCAAGCCTCAACATCACAATATGTACCTTGAACATCAACGTCATACGCATCGTAGTTACCAAGAAATACCAGCAACAATAACCGATGAAGTATTAACTCATTTCCCCTGAAGAAATTTTATGTATATTTAATATATATGAATTTTGAAATCAAAATAAATCTTTTCGTACCAAGTTATTACGTGTAAGTCTTAACTGGTAGGTACTACTCGATTAATTCATATTACTAATACGCTATGATGTACATCCTTCGTTAATGACTTAACCATCGTTAACTACAATCTCTGTTTCTAACTCAATGAATTCCATTTCATAATAAACTAAGTATATTATTCAATTATATGGTTGATTTTATACTTTCATCTTCGATGTATTCGAAACTTTCTAGAACACATTATTCGTACCTTGCGAAGTTAGCAAGAGTTCCATGAGCACCAACATGATTTACTGAGAAAATATCAATAAAACTGAGTATTGATTACATTAGTGAAATACTCCGTAAAGATTATTAAATCTTTAATGTTTTAGAGATTATTCATTTCTAATTCAAGTCAAAAATCAAATGAGCTTAATATGATATTAACTCATCAAATCTGTATTACATCTGAAGAAAATATACATACATATATTTTCATAAAGACGGTAATAAAAATTCTTTTGTACAAAATATTACTTGTGAAATCTTTAACGGGTAGGTAATTCCCGGGAAATATATAAGTTCACAATTAATATGTTATACTGTACATTCTTCAACTTTGATTCAAAAATTATTAACTATGCTCACAGCGATATACAATCGTTTCCATACAAATTCAATTACATATTCTGATATTGACGGATCAGAATCCAAGTCAAGATTTAACGGGTGACATCATTCTTAAATCTCTACATCTTTCAAAGCTATACTTTGACTTCAAAAATGTGAAAGATCCTTTAGCATTGTTATTACTGAAAATAACCTTGCAATTCCTTTTTAAAAGTATCCAGTATTATCACCCATTCAGGTAGTCAACGACGACCTTTCAGACTTATAACTTTGGCATATACGTTTTTGTTACTGGGGAACCTTTTATGTTCCACCATATTAGCAGTAAATGTACCAGCGACTCCGTCACTCTGCTATTTGAAACTCTCCGGAAATCACTATATATACATTGAAACCCTATCATGTACTCATCCACATCTTGTAACGGCAATTGCCATACCAACTATCGGGAATTAGCAATCAATATTTCGAAATCTTGTAGCACGTCTACGCCAACAGTTATATGTATACATATAACGTCTACCTCCTGGATTTACATACTTCGAATGTGAAGTTTCCGAAAAACACCCCAAACTACGAAACTAGTTCTCTGAATTTTGGAAAAATGTTGATGAAGCAGTAAAAACTATAAACGACCTTAACAGTAAAAAGTTTGATGATAAAGGATAGTGTGCTGGCAAAGCTCAGAAAAAGAGAAAGTTTGGAACTGGAAAACGGATTGAGCAAACCATAAAGGAGACTGTGGACAAGTCACAGGGACTAAACTTATACATAAAGAATCTAGATGATTCTGTTTTTGATGAAATATTTAGCGAATATCTTGCTCCTTACTTATTTCAAATTCTTGCGGAACATATTCTTCATCATCCTTCGATATTAGAAATTCTAAGATATTATCATATCTTTCATTATAAATATCTTCGATATTTCTGAAGATATCTTCATAACTATTATCATCCGAAATTATTTATCTCTTCACACTATCTGTGTTAAATCATAAAAGAAACTATTTTAGTTTCTAAAATCTGAAAAATTCGAAAAAAAATGGATGTTTTGAAGTAATGTTGGGAACTGAAGCATGAGTTAGTATAATATAATGACACTTGATCAACGTGATTATATTACAGTAAGT
Source organism: Rutidosis leptorrhynchoides (assembly GCF_046630445.1). Taxonomy (NCBI): domain Eukaryota; kingdom Viridiplantae; phylum Streptophyta; class Magnoliopsida; order Asterales; family Asteraceae; genus Rutidosis; species Rutidosis leptorrhynchoides. Next base: position 695,601,171 of record NC_092335.1, read on the forward strand.
CATGCTGAGTTTCTAATGGAACGTGATAAAGGTTCACAGATCCCACCCTCATAATGAACCATGTTACATAACTCTTTTATTCTATTTAACCTCTAAACATATCAAGAAAATATTTTCTTGATGATTCGGTCTTTTCCGGATATTTTGGTAATTTGACAAATCAAGATCGTGCCATTACGATTACCTTCTTAGAACATTAACTATGTTCATTCTGAAATGTATAGCTACGAATTCTGGACCATTATTCGCTTGACTTAAAGTCGGGAAGAGAACGAAAGCATGAAGCTCCAAAATATAATGGAAAATATGAAGCCCGAAAACAACCCCGAAATTACAAACCGTGTATATCAATGCGTATAGCAATATAAAGACACGGGAGAATGAAAAACAATATAACCCCAAGGTAATAGTAGAAGAAGATAACCTCCTCTGGTGGCATATGAAAAAGAAGAATGAAGGATATGATAGCCAAGAAAATATCAAGAATCAGAACTGGATGAAGCATTTTCACAAATCTTTTGTAAGTATGAAATAAGGAAGAAGATTATAGGAATGGTGAAAATAAATGAAACGGAAGTGGTCAATTTATAAGCGAAATATCAGACATAGCAATCGAGGCAGATTACGCATTTAATCAAAGAAAATCCTAATTTTCGCAAATTTTGAAGAATCAAATCTTATTTAGATTATGAAGATTTTCTATTCCTTAAAATCCGGAAATCAATTGTTACTACATCAAGAGATAAGACGCATCTCTATTCTTCATTTCACTTGATTACGATAACTTCTCTCATACGCTTCGAGTAATTGGATTATTTTATCCATATTATTCAAACATAGATAAAACTCTATTATCAACTCATATTCGTCATTAAAACATTTTTATTGTTAGCCATGACGACCTCACTCAAATTTCGGGACGAAATTTCTTTAACGGGTAGGTACTGTGATGACCCAGAAATTTCGACTAAATTTAAACTTAATCTTTGTATGATTAACATTTCCGACACGATAAGCAAAGTCTGTAAAACTGAATCTCAAAATTTTTGAATTACTTTTATATATTTAAATACCCTTCGGTTGTTTTCGATGATTCGCGAACAATTATATGTAAATAGATACATATATACTATAACATGAAAAGGTAACAATGTATTAATTGTTTGATACCGTACATTAAACTTATTGGTTTAAATATCTATTTGAATGTATATGATAAGTTGAAATATTTATTATTAAAATTTATTTATAAATAACTTCCAATGTGTATTTAAAAACTGATTTATGTATATTAAAAAGATATATACATATATATAATAAACGATAGTAACATTCGTTTATTGATTCAATTGATATTTAGATAAGTTAACTAAAGCGTTTAAGATGAACCAGTTAAACACTAATTTGTTACAGTGTTTTCAAATTGCCACATTACTCAAAATGCTACAGTGTTTTCGAAAATCACTATTTACTACAGTGAAATTGACTTTGCTACAGTGAATTGCTACAGTAAAAATTGGGCTGAGAATACATGCACTTTATTTTAAACGCAATGGATACAAGTACATACTAAATTCTACACTGAGTTTGAACCGAAAATCCCTTAGCTTTGGTAACTGTTAACTGCCAGTTATAAGAACTGGTGGGCGCGAGTAGTTATATATGGATCCATAGGGCTTGATATCCCCGTCCGAGCTAGAGCGCTAGCCTTTTAACGGACGTATGCTATTTGAGAAGCGTACACGTTGGTTTGCGTGTATTATTAAGATGATTATACAAAGGGTACAAATTATATAAGCATTAAAGTTTAGTTATCAGGGTGCTCAATTTGTAGAACCGATTGATAAACGTTTCGGATGAAACAACTGAAATCTTGTGATCCACCTTTTATGTAAAACCTATTGATAAACGTTTCGGATGAAACAACTGAAATCTTGTGATCCACCTTTTATGTAAAACCTATTGATAAACGTTTTGAATAAAACAACAGAACTTTTGTAAATCCACATTGATATACGGATTATGTGTAATATTAAAACTATGAACTCACCAACCTTTGTGTTGACACTTGAAGCATGTTTATTCTCAGGTTTCTAGAAGTCTTCCGCTGTTTGCTTATATGTTAGACAAGTTATGTGCATGGAGTCATACATGGCATATTTTTCAAGGAAACGTTGCATTCACCAAATCATCACCATGTATCTTATTTTGACTGTACTGTCAACGGAAGTACTATTGTAAACTATTATTTACAGTGATTGTCTATATGTAGAAATCATCAGATGTTGAAAACCTTTGATTTAAATATTCATTTATGGTGTGCCTTTTCAAAAGAATGTAATGTTTACAAAACGTATCATATAGAGGTCAAATACCTCGCAATGAAATCAATGAATGACGTATTGTCCATATGGATTTGGAGCGATCGTCACAGTTGGTATCAGAGCGTTGGTCTTAGCGAACCAGAATTTGCATTAGTGTGTCTAACTGGTTATTGTTAGGATACATTAGTGAGTCTGGACTTCGACCATGTCTGCATGATAAAAGTTGTTGCTTATAATTTTTTTTGTTAGAAATTACCTGCTTATCATTCCTTGTGTGGAAAATTACCTGCTTATCATTTGTAGTCTAGACACACCCTATTGCATGGATTGCATGACTAGTGTATAGACAAAATGAATATCTTAGCGTATCTGTTACTGTTACCTTTACTTGACAGTTTCCGAAAGTTTCTCCATAATTTACGGATCCTTTGTACTATATAAAGGTATTCTATGTAATTAAAATATCATCCGATATCCGAAAATCATTTCACATCGAAAATTATTTATCTAACCGTGTAAGATGAATTCTGCAAGTAATTCGAGTTCTTCGGATTCCGATATGAATTTCCACCTAAGTTCCGAAAGCAGTGTAACCGGAATGAATCAAACAATCAGTCATCACCAATTCTGGATGAATTGGGGATGGGTTCGTAGCCTACTTAATTATTGGAGACAAGAAGAAGGCGATCCCTTCCATCCATCACATTGCCCTCTTGGCGAAGAACCTGAAGTACTTACCGGCGAACCTGTTCGTAATACCATTTTCTCTCTCATCTCCAGAATATCTCGTCATGATCATATACTCTCTCAAATTCTAGATCTTATTCATCCGCTCGTCCGAACCGCCAATCATCCCGGTGTAGTAGAAGAAGTCAACGAGCTTCGCGCTAGGGTAGTGGCTTTGGAGAATATGGTGCAAAGGTTACAAGCACCAGCAGAATCTCCGGCATCAACAGTACCACCGACAACAACACCAACAGTACCATTACCACCACCAACAACATCCGCACCGCAAGCCTCAACATCACAATATGTACCTTGAACATCAACGTCATACGCATCGTAGTTACCAAGAAATACCAGCAACAATAACCGATGAAGTATTAACTCATTTCCCCTGAAGAAATTTTATGTATATTTAATATATATGAATTTTGAAATCAAAATAAATCTTTTCGTACCAAGTTATTACGTGTAAGTCTTAACTGGTAGGTACTACTCGATTAATTCATATTACTAATACGCTATGATGTACATCCTTCGTTAATGACTTAACCATCGTTAACTACAATCTCTGTTTCTAACTCAATGAATTCCATTTCATAATAAACTAAGTATATTATTCAATTATATGGTTGATTTTATACTTTCATCTTCGATGTATTCGAAACTTTCTAGAACACATTATTCGTACCTTGCGAAGTTAGCAAGAGTTCCATGAGCACCAACATGATTTACTGAGAAAATATCAATAAAACTGAGTATTGATTACATTAGTGAAATACTCCGTAAAGATTATTAAATCTTTAATGTTTTAGAGATTATTCATTTCTAATTCAAGTCAAAAATCAAATGAGCTTAATATGATATTAACTCATCAAATCTGTATTACATCTGAAGAAAATATACATACATATATTTTCATAAAGACGGTAATAAAAATTCTTTTGTACAAAATATTACTTGTGAAATCTTTAACGGGTAGGTAATTCCCGGGAAATATATAAGTTCACAATTAATATGTTATACTGTACATTCTTCAACTTTGATTCAAAAATTATTAACTATGCTCACAGCGATATACAATCGTTTCCATACAAATTCAATTACATATTCTGATATTGACGGATCAGAATCCAAGTCAAGATTTAACGGGTGACATCATTCTTAAATCTCTACATCTTTCAAAGCTATACTTTGACTTCAAAAATGTGAAAGATCCTTTAGCATTGTTATTACTGAAAATAACCTTGCAATTCCTTTTTAAAAGTATCCAGTATTATCACCCATTCAGGTAGTCAACGACGACCTTTCAGACTTATAACTTTGGCATATACGTTTTTGTTACTGGGGAACCTTTTATGTTCCACCATATTAGCAGTAAATGTACCAGCGACTCCGTCACTCTGCTATTTGAAACTCTCCGGAAATCACTATATAAATATTGAAACCCTATCATGTACTCATCCACATCTTGTAACGGCAATTGCCATACCAACTATCGGGAATTAGCAATCAATATTTCGAAATCTTGTAGCACGTCTACGCCAACAGTTATATGTATACATATAACGTCTACCTCCTGGATTTACATACTTCGAATGTGAAGTTTCCGAAAAACACCCCAAACTACGAAACTAGTTCTCTGAATTTTGGAAAAATGTTGATGAAGCAGTAAAAACTATAAACGACCTTAACAGTAAAAAGTTTGATGATAAAGGATAGTGTGCTGGCAAAGCTCAGAAAAAGAGAAAGTTTGGAACTGGAAAACGGATTGAGCAAACCATAAAGGAGACTGTGGACAAGTCACAGGGACTAAACTTATACATAAAGAATCTAGATGATTCTGTTTTTGATGAAATATTTAGCGAATATCTTGCTCCTTACTTATTTCAAATTCTTGCGGAACATATTCTTCATCATCCTTCGATATTAGAAATTCTAAGATATTATCATATCTTTCATTATAAATATCTTCGATATTTCTGAAGATATCTTCATAACTATTATCATCCGAAATTATTTATCTCTTCACACTATCTGTGTTAAATCATAAAAGAAACTATTTTAGTTTCTAAAATCTGAAAAATTCGAAAAAAAATGGATGTTTTGAAGTAATGTTGGGAACTGAAGCATGAGTTAGTATAATATAATGACACTTGATCAACGTGATTATATTACAGTAAGTCATGCTGAGTTTCTAATGGAACGTGATAAAGGTTCACAGATCCCACCCTCATAATGAACCATGTTACATAACTCTTTTATTCTATTTAACCTCTAAACATATCAAGAAAATATTTTCTTGATGATTCGGTCTTTTCCGGATATTTTGGTAATTTGACAAATCAAGATCGTGCCATTACGATTACCTTCTTAGAACATTAACTATGTTCATTCTGAAATGTATAGCTACGAATTCTGGACCATTATTCGCTTGACTTAAAGTCGGGAAGAGAACGAAAGCATGAAGCTCCAAAATATAATGGAAAATATGAAGCCCGAAAACAACCCCGAAATTACAAACCGTGTATATCAATGCGTATAGCAATATAAAGACACGGGAGAATGAAAAACAATATAACCCCAAGGTAATAGTAGAAGAAGATAACCTCCTCTGGTGGCATATGAAAAAGAAGAATGAATGATATGATAGCCAAGAAAATATCAAGAATCAGAACTGGATGAAGCATTTTCACAAATCTTTTGTAAGTATGAAATAAGGAAGAAGATTATAGGAATGGTGAAAATAAATGAAACGGAAGTGGTCAATTTATAAGCGAAATATCAGACATAGCAATCGAGGCAGATTACGCATTTAATCAAAGAAAATCCTAATTTTCGCAAATTTTGAAGAATCAAATCTTATTTAGATTATGAAGATTTTCTATTCCTTAAAATCCGGAAATCAATTGTTACTACATCAAGAGATAAGACGCATCTCTATTCTTTATTTCACTTGATTACGATAACTTCTCTCATACGCTTCGAGTAATTGGATTATTTTATCCATATTATTCAAACATAGATAAAACTCTATTATCAACTCATATTCGTCATTAAAACATTTTTATTGTTAGCCATGACGACCTCACTCAAATTTCGGGACGAAATTTCTTTAACGGGTAGGTACTGTGATGACCCAGAAATTTCGACTAAATTTAAACTTAATCTTTGTATGATTAACATTTCCGACACGATAAGCAAAGTCTGTAAAACTGAATCTCAAAATTTTTGAATTACTTTTATATATTTAAATACCCTTCGGTTGTTTTCGATGATTCGCGAACAATTATATGTAAATAGATACATATATACTATAACATGAAAAGGTAACAATGTATTAATTGTTTGATACCGTACATTAAACTTATTGGTTTAAATATCTATTTGAATGTATATGATAAGTTGAAATATTTATTATTAAAATTTATTTATAAATAACTTCCAATGTGTATTTAAAAACTGATTTATGTATATTAAAAAGATATATACATATATATAATAAACGATAGTAACATTCGTTTATTGATTCAATTGATATTTAGATAAGTTAACTAAAGCGTTTAAGATGAACCAGTTAAACACTAATTTGTTACAGTGTTTTCAAATTGCCACATTACTCAAAATGCTACAGTGTTTTCGAAAATCACTATTTGCTACAGTGAAATTGACTTTGCTACAGTGAATTGCTACAGTAAAAATTGGGCTGAGAATACATGCACTTTATTTTAAACGCAATGGATACAAGTACATACTAAATTCTACACTGAGTTTGAACCGAAAATCCCTTAGCTTTGGTAACTGTTAACTGCCAGTTATAAGAACTGGTGGGCGCGAGTAGTTATATATGGATCCATAGGGCTTGATATCCCCGTCCGAGCTAGAGCGCTAGCCTTTTAACGGACGTATGCTATTTGAGAAGCGTACACGTTGGTTTGCGTGTATTATTAAGATGATTATACAAAGGGTACAAATTATATAAGCATTAAAGTTTAGTTACCAGGGTGCTCAATTTGTAGAACCGATTGATAAACGTTTCGGATGAAACAACTGAAATCTTGTGATCCACCTTTTATGTAAAACCTATTGATAAACGTTTCGGATGAAAAAACTGAAATCTTGTGATCCACCTTTTATGTAAAACCTATTGATAAACGTTTTGAATAAAACAACAGAACTTTTGTAAATCCACATTGATATACGGATTATGTGTAATATTAAAACTATGAACTCACCAACCTTTGTGTTGACACTTGAAGCATGTTTATTCTCAGGTTTCTAGAAGTCTTCCGCTGTTTGCTTATATGTTAGACAAGTTATGTGCATGGAGTCATACATGGCATATTTTTCAAGGAAACGTTGCATTCACCAAATCATCACCATGTATCTTATTTTGACTGTACTGTCAACGGAAGTACTATTGTAAACTATTATTTACAGTGATTGTCTATATGTAGAAATCATCAGATGTTGAAAACCTTTGATTTAAATATTCATTTATGGTGTGCCTTTTCAAAAGAATGTAATGTTTACAAAACGTATCATATAGAGGTCAAATACCTCGCAATGAAATCAATGAATGACGTATTGTCCATATGGATTTGGAGCGATCGTCACAGAAGGACATCGCCAAGATTTGTAATTATATGTTTTCTTTATATTATATCACCTTTTATTCTAACCACTATGTTGATTATGTCCTATTGTAACAAAATCTTGTTGTTTTATGTCTAAATCGTTTGCATTGATTTGTTTCATAGGTTTCTATGTTTGATGGATCTAATACATGTATTGAACTCTAGCGATACATACTATAGATTATAGATTGTTAATTGATCTTTCTTTTCGTAGTATAAACATGTTTTCTATGTTTTATAAAAAACCATTTTGTTCGATATTGTAACATTGTTCAATTATAACATCGTCAAAATTAGTATAACTCATAATGAAAAATAAAGGTTTATTAGTGTCTGATCATTATTTGTCATGACCATGAATTGGTTCATTACAGTTACAACAACACTCACAACTATTCATGGAGGTGATGGGTAGATTGTATAATAAATATTGCAACTAAAATGTTATTTTGCATGACGTTCCACTATAATAATTTACAATTAAAGTGTCATATGAAATCATATGATAATTCAGACCCTCAAAACTCCTCCATCATATTAAAGATTCAAAGTATCCTAAAAATTTACAATTAAATGTCCTATGATATTTTATTTCATATGACTCTTTTATAAAGTGTCCTATTAAATAAACAAATATTGCAACACAAAATCGTTAAATGTCTTATAAAGTTCCATTTGATGATTCACAATTAAAGTGTCCTATGAAATCATATGCTATTTAGGACCCCAACAACTCATCCGTCACATTAAAGAATCAAAGTGTCCTAAATATTTATAATGATACAACATATATTTCACATGTCCTATTAGCTTATTATATAATACGACTATGAAAAAAATGTCCTATGATAGTTTATTTCATATGACCTTTTTATAAAGTGTTCTATTAAATTCACACATAATGCGACATTAAATCGTTAAATGTCTTATAAAGTTCCATTTGATGATTCACAATTAAAGTGTCCTATGAAATCATATGATAATTATAACCCCAAAAACTCCTCCATAATATTAAATAATTAAAGTGTCCTAAAATTTTACAATGATACAACATAAATATCATATGTCCTGTTAGCTTATGTTATAATACGACTATGACAAATAAATGTCCTATTAGAGTTTATTTCATATGACTTTTATATAAGGTGTTCTATTAAATTAACATGTAATACTACACTATGCCGTTAAATGTCTTATAAAGTACTATCTTATAGTTCACACTTAAAGTGTCCTATGAAATCATATGACCATTAAGACAGAAAAATATCAATCAGTCCTATTATGTTCTACTATGACACGACTCACAAAAATAAACGTCCTATAAAGGTACATTTCATATGACCGTCATATAATGTGTCTTAATAACATAAGTTTATAGGACATAAGTACCAAAAGTCCTAACATGATACAATTTAATAAGACTCTCAGAAATAATTGGCATCTAAAGATATATTTAATATGACGTTCATATTAAGTGTCCTATTACATAAACGTATAATGAGACTCTATCAAATAAATGTCTTATAAGATCCTCTATTAGGATCTACTTTTTAATTGTCATATGAAAATATATAATTATGGGACCTACTCTAAAAGCGTATCTCATCATAGGACCCTATTCTAAAAGAGTACCTCATAATAGGACCATACTCTAAAAGCGTAGCTCATAAAAGGACCTAAATATTGTTTGGTCCTATGTAAGTAGCATTTAGGACCATATTTTACTAGGTCCCAGAAAAAAAGGTCCTATAGGAGCATTTTTCTTGTAGTGTATTCGAAGATTTAAACTTGTAATCACTAGAACATAGTTTAGTATATTCTAAACTTGTTCGCAAACAAAAGTTAATCCTGTTAACTTGACTTTTAAAATCAACTAGACACATGTTCTATATCTATATGATATGCTAACTTAATGATTTAAAACTTGGAAACACGAAGAACACCGTAAAACCGGATATACGCCGTCGTAGTAAAACCGGGGGCTGTTTTGGTTTGAATAATTAAAAACTATGATAAACTTTGATTTAAAAGCTATTCTTCTGGGAAAATGATTTTTCTTATGAACATGAAACTATATCCAAAAATCATGGTTAAACTCAAAGTGGAAGTATGTTTTTCCAAAATGGTCATCTTGACGTCGTTCTTTCGACTGAAATGACTACCTTTACAAAAATGACTTGTAACCTGTATTTTCGACTATAAACTTATACTTTTTTGTTTATATTCATAAACGTAAGTTCAATATGAAACCATAGCAACTTGAATCACTCAAAATGGATTTAAAACGAAGAAGTTATGGGTAAAACAAGATTGGATAATTTTGCTTGTTGTAGCTACGTGAAATTTGTAACAAATTTATACAAATCATAACTTAACTAACTTATATTGTATTATACATGTATTCTAACATATATTATATAATTTTGGGATACCATAGACACGAATACAATGTTTTGACATATCATATCGACCCATCTATATATATATATATTTCGGAACGACCATAGACACTCTATATGCAGTAATGTTGGAGTTAGCTATACAGGGTAGAGGTTGATTCCAAAATATTATATATACTTTGAGTTGTGATCTAGCCTGAGACTTGTATACACGAGGTCGTGGATTGATTCGAGATAATATATATTGCTTTATTTATGTACATCTAACTGTGGACAACTAGTTGTAGGTTACTAACGAGGACTGCTGACTTAACAAACTCAAATCATTAAAATATAATAAAAAATGTTGTAATTATATTTTGATCATACTTTGATACATATGTACATATTTGTTATAGGTTCGTGAATCGACCAGTGGCCAAGTCTTATTTTCGGCAAAGTAAAAATCTGTGAAAGTGAGTTATAGTCCCACTTTTAAATCTAATATTTTTGGGATGAGAATACATGCAGTATTGTAAATGTTTTACAAAATAGACACAAGTACTTGAAATTACATTCTATGTTGGATTATGAATACCGAATATCACCCTTTTAGCTTGGTAGCCTAAGAATTAGGGAACAGACACCTAGTTGACGCGAATCATAAAGGTAGATCTACGGGCACTAACTCCCCCCATACTAGAAAATGGTATGCTTTAGTACTTCGAGTTATTAATACAGATGGATTTCTGTTTTGGCGATATTCTATATGCATTTTGTTAATGTCGGTTACCAGGTGTTCAACATATGAATGATTTTTATACAGATTGTATGTTATTGAAAGATGAAATCTTGTGGTCTATTATTACGATTTGATATATATAGGTTAAACCTATAACTCACCAACATTTTTGTTGACATTTAAAGCATGTTTATTCTCAGGTGATTATTAAGAGCTTCCGCTGTTGCATGCTAATTTATGGATAAGAGTTGGAGTCAGCATGCTTGTATAATAATGTTTAAAAACTGCATTCGAAGATTTAAATTGATGTGTAATATTATTGTAAACCAATATGTAATAATCGTGTGAAAACGCTATATTTTAGATTATCATTATTTGATAATCGTCGTAATTTTTTTAAACCTTTATTGATAAAATAAAGGTTATGGTTTGTTTAAAAATCGAATGCAGTCTTTGAAAAACGTCTCATATAGAGGTCAAAACCTCGCAACGAAATTAATTAATATGGAACGTTTATAATTGATATGAACGGGACATTTCAGGGGCTGCCATACGGGCTGCCAGTATGGAGTAAGACCTGCCACACGGCCCAGCAAATGCCCCCAAGAAACGGCCTACCAGCCATACGGCCTGCCAAATACGGGCCACCATATGGCCTGCCATACGGCCTGTCAGGCGTTTTTGGGCAAAATTCTGGTCTATTTAAAGGGCCTTCTCCATCCATTCCAACACACACTCAACTTGCAATTCAATTTATATTTTCAATCTTTTAGTTAGTTTTTAGTAGTAGTTAGCTTAGCTTTTATTTTCCGGATTATATCCCGGCGAGTCCCTGCGATCTCGGGCAGATTTGTTCGGCCTTTTCAGGGTTTTATCCGAAACGCTTGTCTTTTGTATTAAACATGTATTCTTACTTTTTATGTTTAATAATGTGTTCCGATATTGCCATGATAGCTTAACTTATCTGTATGTTTCCATGATAGAAGTTTGGGTTAGCGTAATTATGTTAATTTAGTACGATTACTGTTATAATACTGAACTAGGAAGTCTGATAGATTTGTATGCTAGCATCTTAAGGATTGACCAACTTAGGTTGTGATCAAGACTTATACACCTATATGAAATTAGCTACTTCATAGGATTAAGACCCCTGGTTATACTGTATCTGAAGATTCTATGAACTCGGTATGGCCGGAGTTCCCGAGAGGCATCTAATGTACTTTTAGGACACGGAACCTAGGAATTGAGACATGAATGACCTAGTATACCTATTGACTGTTCCAAAGAGACCTCTTAGGAGCTGTTAAGATCTAGTTAAGTTCCTTTACTGTATGACCCAAGCCTATTGCATGTTCTTGTCTGATTGTTGCCTTAGGTCTTAGTCATATCAACTGTTTAGGTACTCATTAGGTTTCTATCTGCTTTACTATCAGTATATTAACTGTAATACTGTATAATGTTTGATTTGTTGAGATCTCATTAGTATGATGAAATGGTTGTTAGTTTTCATTTAAGGTTTTGCCAACTTAAACCGACGGACTCCTTCCGTTTGTGATCAGTGTTCAATCAACACGGCACGTTGTTATTCAGATACCTAAACTGATAACGAGGGTTAGGATTAGAGCTTAACTCACTAATAAACCTAGTACTTTACTGAGGATAACCTCCGAGATATTGCTACACTTCAGTTATACGACCAAGTGACATACTTCTCACTGCTCAAAGAGAACTCCGAGAGTTCAGAGATAAGTTGGTCTGTGTAATTGGCTCATCCAACCAGATCTACGTCAATCCAAGCATAGTCTTAACATAAGCATAATTACCTTTCCCTAACCCAATACTGATGTCTTGGTCAACATTTCCCTGATCTGCATACTCCGGATATCCTTCCACTTTATTTACTTTTCTGCATTTAGGACCTTTAGCTAAAATTAACTACTATCTTTTATCCAGGTAATTTAACTAAAAGACAATTATCCACTTGATCTTCAATTCGTTAATCAGCATAAAATTCGACACTAGGTTAACTTACACCTTCTACACCTTAGAAAGTAAAAGTAAATTTAGGCCCCGCAAAATATAAATAAACGGAGACGATGTGTGCTACCAAATCGGACATCGTGTGACCTAATGACACCGCACAAAACAAAACCATCCGTTAGTGGCATATCAGGTGGCTATGATACCATTTGGGTGATTGTAGATCGACTCACTAAGTCAGCTCACTTTTTTCCGATTAAGGAAACGAATTCGATGGAGAAGCTTACTCGTTTGTATTTGAAGGAGATTGTTTCTAGACATGGTGTTCCTGTATCAATCATTTCAGACCGAGACAGTCAATTTATATCGAGGTTTTGGCGATCCTTACAGGAAGACGGATGGTCAGAGTGAAAGGACCATTCAAATGTTAGAAGATATGTTACGAGCGTGTGTTATTGATTTTGGTAGTGGGTGGGATAAATCTTTGCCGCTAGCTGAATTTTCTTATAATAACAGTTATCATGCAAGTATTAAAACCGCACCGTTTGAAGCTCTGTATGGTAGGAAGTGTAGGTCTCCTGTTTGTTGGAATAAGGTTGGGGATGCTCAACTCACCGGCCCAGAGATTATTCATGAGACTACCGAAAAGATAGTACAGATTAAGGAAAGATTGAGAACTGCCAGAAGTAGGCAAAAGAGTTATGCCAATAAGAGAAGGAACGATATTGAATTTCAGGTCGGTGATCGTGTTATGTTGAAGGTATCGCCTTGGAAGGGCGTGATACGTTTTGGTAAAAGGAGAAAGTTGAGTCCTCGTTTTTTTTGGATCATTTGAGATTATTGAGAGAGTTGGACCAGTGGCTTATCGTTTGAAATTACCACAAGAACTCAGTGCTGTTCATGACATTTTTCATGTATCGAACTTAAAGAAGTGTTTGGCCGAAGCCGATGAGACTACTGTAAAGACCCGTCCTAATCCATCCGGACGAAGTCCATATCAATTATAAACGATTCACAACAGTTGATTACATCGTGAGGTATTTGACCTCTATATGATACATTTTACAAACATTGCATTCGTTTTTGAAAAGACAATATTTCATTTCATCGAAAGTGGACGGCATGCATACCATTTTATAATATCTAACTATAATTGACTTAATAATAATCTTGATGAACTCAACGACTCGAATGCAACGTCTTTTGAAATATGTCATGAATGACTCCAAGTAATATCTTTAAAATGAGCAATTGCACAGCGGAAGATTTCTTTCACACCTGAGAATAAACATGCTTTCAAGTGTCAACCAAAAGGTTGGTGAGTTCATTAGTTTAACATAAATAATCATTTTCATCATTTTAATAGACCACAAGATTTCATATTTCCATTTCTCATAAACATACGTCCCATGCATAGAGACAAAAAAATATCATTCATATGGATTGAACACCTGGTAACCGACATTCATAATATACATATAAGAATTTCCCCATCATTCCGGGATCCTCCTTCGGACATGATATAAATTTCGAAGTACTAAAGCATCCGGTACTTTGGATGGGGCTTGTTGGGCCCGATAGATCTATCTTTAGAGTTCGCGTCAATTAGGGTGTATGTTCCCTAATTCTTAGATTACCAGACTTAATAAAAAGGGGCATATTCGATTTCGATCATTCAACCATATAATGTAGTTTCAATTACTTGTGTCTATTTCGTAAAACAGTTATAAAAACAGCGCATGTATTCTCAGTCCCAAAAATATATATTGCAAAAGCATTTAAAAAGGGATTAATGAAACTCACGCATATAAATATTGTAAAACAGTTAATAAAGCATTTGCATGTATTCTCAGCCCAAAAACGTAAAGAGTAAAAGGGAGCAAATGAAACTCACCCTACTGTATTTTGTAGCAAAAATACATATGACAATATTGAACAACGCAGGGTTGGCCTCGGATTCACGAACCTATATTGATTATATATATTTATATGTTGGTCAATATTTGTCTAACAATTTAGGTTATGTCATAGTGTACCACAATTCTAATGCTCGAGACTAATATGCAAAAGTCAGTTTGACTCAAAATGATTTCCAAAATTTATACATGATTACTATATAGTTTAAATATCGTCGTTCGATATTTTTAAATATTTTTAAAAGATTTATTAGAGTAAATAATATAATAATAATAATAATAATAATAATAATAATAATAATAATAATAATAATAAAAAAATAAAAAAAATATGGTTATACCCTTTAGTAAGCCCCCTAAAAAGAATTTCCCACGACGGGGCTTGAACCCGTGACCTCTCGTTCCTCAACATTTCCTTTTAACCATTTAGCCATATCTGTTTTTCTTGCTTTATATTACGCCCAAACATATATAACCCAACTTCCATATCAACTAGTTAAGGAACTCAGTTAACCGTGGCCCCATTCCTTCGGCCCAACAAATAATAACAGCCCAGGTAATAGCTAACGGCCCAACAGCAGCAAAAAAACAAAATTCGGCCCAACTACTGAATGAGTCTCGGTCCAATTAAAATTATTTAGACCCAAACTGTAAACTAAATTAATTAAATGAGATGTGATTTGTCTTGGTCCACCATGGAAATAAATTAAAACACAGCAACAAATATGTCGGCCATATTTAATCCCAAATGATTATTTCTTGAACACCGTATATTATTATTTGTGATTCATTATCATAATCTTTTGTTCATCATCTTCTCAATATCATCATCATCGTATTACAGTAACAGTAGTATCATTCTTCATTTCGTTTCATCGTCCATTACTTTGTCGACCACCACCAATCATTCGTTAATCATCATCGTTATATCACTCGAACGGAAACAGAAACATAAACACAGTAGTGACTATAAAGATGGGTTTGCAGGCTGAATGGTTTACGAGGGTTTCACAGAAAACAAAAGATCAAAATTTGTAGTAGTAGCAACCAACGATGAAGAAAATAAAATAGCGGTCTGATCGAATATGCAGAAATGGAAAAACGTAGATAATGATGGTGAATGTCTGGGTTTGAGTTCGATCTAGCACGGCAAGTAACCAGAAAGCCATCGTGTATATATATATATATATATATATATATATATATATATATATATATAGTTGAGATGAGGGTGAATGTTAATGGTGTTTAATGGTTGTTCTCAAACAAGAGAAAGAGAGAGAGAGAGAGAGAGAGAGAGAGAGAGAGAGAGAGAGAGAGAGAGAGAGAAATTGGATATAGTGGTGTTTCGAGGTGATGCTCCGGTGGTGGATAGCAACATCAAGCTAGGTGGCTGCAGGTGATCGAAAAAATTGATGATGGTTATTGAGCTATAAAAGTAGAAGAGAGAGAATAATTGTGTAGTGGTTTATGATGGTTACCGGGGTGATGGGTGATGTATGATGATCGTAGTTGGTGGATGGTGGTTCATGGTATTGATTGGTGGTGATATCGAAAGGAAGCAGGAGCAGAAACATCTTGCAGTGTTCGATGATTATTTGTAAATGGGGTTTGATTATCATAACGCCAAAATACAATACACAAAGATCCTCAAAATTATGTAATAGTAGTGGGTTTGTTCGGGTTTGGTGTTTGACAATCGTAGCAACAAAGAAATGGTTTGTGTGATGTTTTTCGAATAAACCTCAACAGAATATAAGAATAGAAGTTGCAGTATGAATATCCAGTAGCTAATAGTTGATGAATGTTTGACGATGACTGTGTTGGTTGGTTAGTCGATGGTGTTTTTATTGGATTATTGATTGATAAAATGTAAAAGGATTATGGAACACAGAAAAGCCTCTCTATCCATGTGTATGTAGGAGTATATGTAGTATATAGATAAAAAAGATAATAGATAGGTAGTGGAGAAAGATAGCACATCCTTCATCATCTTTTTAAGTTCACGGATGTAATAATAATAATAATATATACATATATCAAATGAATGAATGAATGGAACGTATAACAGATAAAGTAGGCACAACAAAAATTAATAGTAAACGAATAGTAAATTCAAAAGTAGCAGCCGGGTGTTTTGGAATGTTATTACCGACAGTTTTCAGGGACTGCAATTTCGTACTCCATTGTTACTCAATGGTGAAAAAAAGTGTTCAGAGAAATTCCATATATTTATAACAATTATCTTTATTTATTTCAGTCATTATTGTATCAAATTCAATCATTAATTATTAAAAAAAATACATCAACTGTTCCTCTCAATTTTGGGTAAAATATAAAAAGTGTTAAAATTTAATAACTAGATCCTAAATATATTTTTAATAATCCTAAAATTTATAGAATACATTTTCGGATCACCGTTTATCTTAAAATTACATAAGTTGGAATTTAACTTGCTTAAATAATCACTGAATGATATCAAATGCTTCTATCGTTTACTAATTGAATTCAAAACTATATAAATTTATTCAATATACTTTATTTATATATGTAGATATGTTTTAAATAATAACTATTATATATTATTTTATTTTACATAACAAATTCTAATAATTAAATCATATAATATTTCAAATTATATCTCATAATATTTTTATATATTCATATATTTAAATATATATGTACCTATTTACAAATAATGGTTCGTGAATCGTTGAGAGCAGTAGAAGGTCAATAGAACACATAAACATAGTTTCAAAAATTTCGAGACTTAATATTACAGACTTTGCTTATCGTGTCGGAATTATATAAAGATTAAAGTTTAAATTTGGTCGGAAATTGCCGGGTCGTCACAACTATTCCTCTGGAGGAACTTCATGTTGATAAGCAACTTCATTTTATTGAGGAACCTGTTGAAATTATGGATCGAGAGGTTAAGACTCTTAAGCAGAGCAGAATTCCTATTGTTAGAGTTAGATGGAACGCCAGACGTGGTACCGAGTTCACTTGGGAGCATGAAGATCAGATGAAGCAGAAGTACCCACATTTGTTCCCAGATGCTAAGTCAACCCCTGCACCTGCTTAAATTTCGGGACGAAATTTCCGTAACGGGAAGGTACTGTAACGACCATACTTTTTCCTTTATCTTTTACCGTTAATTATCTAACGACCGTTAACTGTTATTCGTGCCACGTCATATATTATGTGTTAAATGAATACTTGTATTCATATATTAAGTTATACGTTTCTACGTGTCGCGGATCTTTTCGGTTTTCAAACCAACGGTCAAGCTTTTGGGATTTTTAAATCCAATTTATTTTAAATATGATATTTTGATGTCATATGATTATATATAGTGTTTATATATTTTATTCTTCGCGTATTTGTTATCTCTCCGAAAAATCAATCGCGTAGTAGCGTTTTTGCTTTTCGGGTTTCGTTCTAGCATTTGGGCCACAAGCAATTATACATTTTATCAAATTTGGGCCAAAGGGGGGCCCACCCCATGAGGATTTCGGCTGAACCCCTTTTAGGGAGGGTGTTATGTGCATTTTTTTTTATAATTAGTACTAATTAGAAGGAAACCTCATTTCTCCATTTTCACTTAAACAATTTATTTCACTTTTCCTCTCCTCTTTCTCTCCCTTTTTGGCCGCCATTTTTCTCATCATCATCATCTTTAATGGATCATCATCTAGAGCTTTGATCAAAGGGCTTTTAACATCAACGCATTCCTCTCGTTCTCCTCTACACGTTCATATCCTTCAATTCTTGATTAGGGTATAAACCCTAACCCTAACTTTTTGATTTTTCTTTAATTTTACTGTTTTTATATGTTATTATGATAGTATGATGATTGTATGTTGTTGTATTGTTGATTGTATGCATAGAAACACTTGTTATAACATGATTTCGGTTTGATTATTTTGGGACAGCAGCATTTTCGACCATTTCTGTAAACTTGACTGTTTTAAATATGAAATTAAAGTGTCTAGATGAGTTCCTCTCATCAAGACATTAATTTTAGACTCCGGATTCATGTTATTTCGATTTCCGGAACATAAGTTATGATCAAAATGGTGTTTAATTGAAATTAAAATGTGAAAACGAATTGGTACAGGTATGGTTCGACTTTGTGACCATTTTTAGAGTCTTTAGGGTGTACTAGTATGTTAGGAATGATGATTGGATGAACTTTCATGTTCGAGTCATCGAAATCCGAGCCACGGATCACCCGTTATGACTAAAACATGTTTTTGAACGGATTAAAGCTCCAAGTTGAATAATGGCTGTAGGTCATGACTTGGTGGCTGTTCTTGGTATTTTCTTGAGCACACTAATGTGTCGGGTGAGTTGGTTAGGCGAATATATATATAAGGCTCGCCGAAAACTGATTCCCGGGGCTCAAGTTATGACCCGATGAACTTTTAATTAAAACTTATGGTTATTAAATAAGACTTATGATAAAAATAATGATTTTCATTATTAATAAATTACTTATGATAGAAAAAGTAATTATTTTAATTTAAGACTTATGATATACATATTTATTATATCATTTATTAATTAACTATGATTAATAAAACTTTAATTAAACTTATGATTAATAATACTTTTATTATTAATGAAAAATACTTATGGTAAGTATTAAACTTATATTATGAGATTATTATAATAAGACTTATAATAAGGGTTAATTAATTATTTAATTATTATAAGGCTTAGTTATTATTTAATTATACTTTAATTATAAAATACTTATGATTTAATAATTATAATGAGAAACTTATGATATGATTAAAAATTCATTATTAATTAATAATACTTATGATATGATTTAAAACTTATTATTAATTAATAATACTTATATTATGATTAATATTTAATTAATTAATTAAATACTTATGTTATACTAATTATATCATTTAAACTTATGTTAACTTTAATAATTCGTTTTAATTTAATTAAACTTATGTTATGACACAATTATACATAATTGACTTTAATTAACATTATAACTTATATTATTAATATAATTTACATTTTAACTTCAATGATGACTATGTTTGACCAAGGTTGACTTTTGAGTTGACTTTCTATTGACTTTGACTTTCAGTTGACTTTTATTGACTTTCTAATTAAGGAAACTTTCTTAACTTATAAACTTTCCAAAAATAGCAACTTTCTAAATATGGAAACTTTCCAAAAAATAGAAACTTTCTAAAAATAGAAACTTTCCAAAAATAGAAATTTTCTTAAAATAGAAACTTTTCTAAAATAGAAACTCTTTCCTAAAATAGAAACTTTCCAAAAATGGAAACCTGCTAAAAATAGAAACTTTCTAAAAATAGAAAGTGTGAGTCCGTACGCTGTTCTGATCATACCGATGCATGTTGCGTGTTGTTCTATGTCTACTTGCAACCTGTACAATAGCTATCATACTAAGACTTGACCTAAGTTAGTTATTTATATCGACCTGCTTTATTTATAGGTCGGCGTTGTGATCATTCCTGATCACTTTACTTCATTTGCTGTTCGCATTTTTGTGTGGTTACTTCGTTTGCTATTAAGGTGAGTTATAGTCCCGTTTTTACATACTTTTCAAAGTATATTTTTGGGATGTGATTACATGCATTTTAATTTACGTTTAGACACAAGCGGCAATTAAAGGTAAATTATTCATTATGATTTGAACAAAAATATTCCCTAGTCTGGTAACTGTAATCACTGGTTTCTACTAGTGAACGCGAATCCTACGGATAGTTCTATCGGGTTTGACAACCCCATTTCGAGCTAGTCGCACTAGCAATTTATAATCGGAATGTTTAGTACTTCGTATTTAGTTAAAGATACACTTGTTCAGTGTATATTATTTATTGTGTTTGGCAAGGGTAAATAAAGGGTTAAGTGGTTACCAGGTGGCTCATTGATAATGGAATAATGTTTTATGTTTTCTAACATTTTAAATCTTGTGGTCTAAAGCTTATAAGTTTATTTAAACCTATAATTCACTCAACATTTTTGTTGACAGTTTACTCGCATGTTTTCATAGGTACTTGAGTTTGTTTGATGCTTCCGCTGTGTTAGAAGAGTCTGCATGCAGTTGGGCAGATTTTGTTAAACAATTATGAAACTTTGCACTTGCATTCTATTTTGAAACAATTTAAAACTTGTGGGTTTTGTTGACAATGTTTTAATGTCAACTTTGGTATTTAATATGTTGGGTTATTTAAACTACATATTTTTGGTATATTTCCTTTTTGGGAAACTTTTAAAATAAAAGAATGCAATGTCGTTTATTAAATTCATTTAAGTTCGATCAAGCTGTGGGACCAAGTGACGGAGCCGTCAAGTGTACTTTGACGGGTCATTTCAGACACTCCCCCTCAAGTTGAACAGTGGGGTTTCCAATATTCAACTTGCCAAGAACTTCGCTGAAGAGTCTTTCGTTGACTGATTTGGTGAGGATATCGGCTACCTGATCTTCTGTTCTGATTGAAGGAAGTGAAATAATTTCGATATCTAACTTTTCTCTGATAAAATGTCTATCTATTTTAACATGTTTTGTTCGGTCATGTTGAATGGGGTTTTTTGAAATAGCGATTGCTGATTCATTGTCGCATAGGATTTGAATTGCTTCTTGTGGTGGAAAACCAATCTCTGTCAGTAGCATCTTAATCCACAATGCCTCGACTACCCCTTTGGCTATTCCTCTGAATTCTGATTCGGCACTTGAAAGGGAGACAACCTTTTGTTTCTTACTTCTCCATGCAACTAAATTACCCCCGATAAGTGTGAAGAATTCAGACGTAGATTTTCTATCCCCTTTTTCTCCAGCCCAGCTCGCATCTATATATATTTGAGTCTTTAGGTGTCCATTTCTTTTAAAAACAACTCCATGATCCACTATTTTCTTCAAATATCTGAGGATTCTCATTACAGCTTCCATATGGTGAACCTGTGATTGATGCATGAATTGACTCACGACTCCAACTGCATGTGCTATATCAGGACGTGTGTGAGCAAGATAGATGAGTTTTTCCACCATCCTTTGGTATTGCCCTTTATCAGCAAGATCAGCTTCATCTTCCATATATAGTTTCTGGTTTGGAATCATTGGAGTATCAGCTGGTTTGCAATCAATCATACCTGTTTCTGCAAGAAAATCAAGAACATACTTCTTTTTTACAGATAAATATTCCCTTTTGGGATTGTAATACCTCAATCCCCAAAAATTATTTAAGTCTTCCCAAGTCTTTCATTTCAAATTCTTTAAATAAGTTCATTTTTAAGTTAGAAATTTTCTCTTTATCATTTCCTGTTATTATCATATCATCAACATAAAATGATTAAGTATGTAATTAAATTTCCTTTTCGTTTAAAAAGGAGAGTATGATTCGAGTTACTTTGTTTGAAATCATATTTTTTCATAAATAAAGTAAATCTCCTAAACCAAGCCCGTGGGGATTGTTTTAACCCATATAAAGATTTCTTAAGTCGACAAGCCCTTCCCCATTTTTGAAGTTTTCAGAGAATCCTGGAGGAGCTTCCATATAAACTTCTTCTTTTAGTTCCCCATGTAGAAAGGCATTCTTCACATCAAATTGGTGAAGTGGCCATTCTTCATTTGCGGCAACTGAGAAAAGAACCCTGATGGTATCAATCTTCGCAACTGGAGAGAAAGTCTCGAAATAATCTATTCCATATGTTTGAGTATATCCCTTATCAACTTACCAGACTTTGTATCTTTCAATGGTACCATCTTGAAAGGACCCGTTCATATACATCATAAACGATTCACAATAGTTGATTACATCGCGAGGTATTTGACCTCTATATGATATATTTTACAAACATTGCATTCGTTTTTAAAGGACAAACTTTCTTTACAACGAAAGTTGACGGCATGCACACCATTTCATAATACATCCAACTATAATTGACTTAATAATAATCTTGATTAACTCAATGACTCGAATGCAACGTCTTTCAAAATATGCCATGAATGACTCCAAGTAATATCCTTAAAATGAGCTAATGCACAGCGGAAGATTTCTTTAATACCTGAGAATAAACATGCTTTAAAGTGTCAACCAAAAGGTTGGTGAGTTCATAGGTTTATCATAACAATCATTTCAATATATTAATAGACCACAAGATTTCCGTTTATAAATATATGTACACTCGCAAGTATATAAAAGTATTCTATAAGTTGTAGGCACCCGGTAACAAGCCTTAACGTTCATGTTTTACCCTCTGAAGTACACCAGATCAGGTGTGTTTAAAATAACCTCGAAGTACTAAAGCATCCCATAGTCAGGATGGGGTTTGTCAGGCCCAATAGATCTATCTTTAGGATTCGCGCCTACCGTACATAGACAAGTAGTTTAATGTTACCAAGCTAAGGGTATATTTCTGGTTTAAACCCACGTAGAATTAGTTTTAGTACTTGTGCCTATTTCGTAAAACATTTATAAAAACAGCGCATGTATTCTCAGTCCCAAAAATATATATAAAAGGGAGCAAATGAAACTCACCATACTGTATTTCATAGTAAAAATACATATAACGTCATTTAACAAGTGCAACGTTGGCCTCGAATTCACGAACGTATCAATATTGTGATTCAATATTGCAGGAAAGTACGTAGACGCAATGAAAATGATAAACGTTAGGTTGACCTCACGAGCAATACTCTCGAACAATACCCATAACCTCCATAGATATAACCCCTAATTTCCTTAGCTCTATCCCGTTTGAAAACTTATTTTGAAATCGTCTGAATATAACTCCATCGTAGTATTTTATGTATACTAATAATATCTTGAAATAATACTAAGTAAATATATATATGTAATTTGATTGAGAGAGTTTAGAGAAATATATTTTCAAATTTCTATGAAATAATGAAACCTATTGAATTCTATTTATAATAGATTTTTGAATTATTAAAGTGAATTATTAAAGTATGAATTATTAAAGTGAATTATTAAAGTATGAATTATTAAAGTGAATTATTAAAGTGAATTATTAAAGTATGAATTATTAAAGTGAATTATTAAAGTGAATTATTAAAGTTAAAGTAAAGTAAAAGTAAAGTAAAAGTAAAGTAAAGGTAAAGTTAAAGTATAGTAAAAGTATAAAACTATGTACGTATAATACGCGTATAAATATATTTAATATTAATTTAAATCGTTATATCATAAAACATTTTAGAAAAGTAGAATTATATATATTCATAATAGGTTTCAATTTTTTAAATTACAGTCTGTTGGTGAAGCATGGGATAAAGTCCAAAGGTTTAATAAACGTATGAAATCATCTTAATGAAAAATGTCGAGTTACTTAACTTGTCGATATCCAACATCTAAGTTATTTACACTCCACGTTCTTACTTATAGATCACTTTACCATTTTCCGAATATTGTCAAAAAGAATAGATTTCTTAAATCACAGTGGACCTCATAACATTGGCCCGTAATCATATCATAATGTATCTGATAATTCAATCATTTGATATTATCTCTTAATTCTGTCGATAAATATATCGAAACAAATACGTTCATGTAAAGTATCATATATATCAAATACTTTGTTAATGTTTTCAGTTATTATATATTATATATACATATCTATATACACATAATTGTTCGTGAATCGTCGAACACGGTCAAAGGGTAATTGATTACATGAATGTAGTTCCAAACTTTTTGAGATTCAACATTACAAATTCTGCTTATCGTGTCGGAAACATATAAAGGTTAGGTTTAAATTTGGTCGGAAATTTCCGGGTCGTCACAGTACCTACCCGTTAAAGAAATTTCGTCCCGAAATTTGATCGAGGTCGTCATGGCTAACTTTAAAAATGTTTTCATGACGAATATGAGTTGATAAATAGAGTTTTATCATCATTGAGTAATATAGATAAAACAATTTGATTACGCGAAGAGTATAAGTGAAGTTATCGCAAGAGAGTGAAATGAGTAAACGTATATTCGTTTTAACCGATGACGTAGTTATGATTGATTTTCGGAATTCATGGAATTTAAAGAAAATCTTTGCAATAAGATTTGGTTCTTCGGCGATTAAGGAAATCATGATCTTGATTGATTAAATGCGATAATCTGTCTCGATTTCTCTGTCTGATATTTTACTATAAATCCACCCCCTTCGTTTCTTTATTTCCACAGCTCACACCTTCTAGTCTTTCTCCCCAATTCATACTTTAAAGCATTCGTTAATATGCTTCATCCAGTATTGATTCTTGATATACTCTTAACTTTCATATCTGTCATTCTTCTTTTTCATCTACCACCAGAGGAAGTTATTTTCTTCTACCATTACCTTGGGGTTATTGTGTTTTTCATTCTCCCGTGTCTTTATATTGCTATACGCATTGATATACAAGGTTTGTAATTTCGGGGTTGTTATCGGGCTTTATATTCTCCATTATATTTCGGAGCTTCATGCTTTCGTTTTCTCTTCCCGACCTTAAGTCAAGTGGATAATGGTCCAGAATTTGTAGATATGAATTTTTGGATGAACATAGTTAATGTTCCAAGAAGAAAATCGTAATGGCACGATCTTGATTTGGCAAATTACCAGAATATCCGAAAATATAGAGCTATCAAGATGATATGTTCTTAATATGTTTGGAAATTGGGTAGAATGTAAGAGTCGTGTAAATAGTACATGATGACGGTATGTTCTGTGAATCATCACGTTCCATTAGAAACTCAGTATGACTTACTGTAATATAATCACATTGATCAAGTGTCATTATATTATACTAACTCATGCTTCAGTTCCCAACACTACTTCAAAAACATCCCTATTTTAAATTCGAATTTTTTTTTCTTTCAGAATTTAGAAACTAACACAGTTTCTTTTTATGTTGTAACGCAGATATTGTGAATAGATAGAATATTTCGGATAAGAATAGTTGTGAAAATATCTTCAGGAATATCGAAGATATTTATAATAAAAGATACGATGATATCTTAGAATTCTTAACATAGATGGATGATGAAGAAGATTTGTCTGTGAAGGTTTAGAATAAGAAGTAAGGTGTTTGCTAACGATTTCAGTAGACACTGAATCATTTGGATCCTTTGAAGGCAGGTTTAGTCTTTGTGATTTGTCCACAGCCTCCTTCATGGTCCGCTCAATCCGTTTTCCAGTATCAAACCTTCTCTTTTTCTCAGCTTTACCACCATACTATTCTTTATCATCAAACTTTTGACTGTTAAAGTCGTTTACAGTTTTTGCTGCTTCATCAGCATTTTTCAAATTTCGGAGAACTAGTTCATAGTTTGGGATGTTTTTCAGAAAATTCACATTCGAAGTATGTAAGTCTAGGAGATAGACGTTATATGTATACATATAACTTTTGACGTAAAATTGTCGCGGAATTCAAAATACTGATTGCTAATTCCCAGTAGTTGGTGTGACAATTATTGTTACAGGATGTAGGTGAGTACATGATGGGGTTTTAATGAATAAGTATAGTGGCTTTTCGGAGAGGCTTAAGTCGAAGGTTAATGAAGTTGTTGATAAGTTTACTGCTAATGTGGCGAGATATGAAAGGTTCCCCGGTAACAATGATGAAGGGGTAATTGTTATAATAAAGTTTATTCGTATAAACAAATGAAGGTGATTTGTTGAAGCTATGACAAAACTGTCTATTTTGGAAAGAGATTGAAAAATTATATTTAGTAATAAATATCAAAGGATCTGACAAGGATACGTGTTAAACTATAACTTTGGTTTCGAGAGCTTTTCAGGTGCATGACAGTGGGTAATGTGTGGTTGGATCATCATCTCGCATGTCTTTAAGAATTTTGAAGTGTTTGAACACATATTGTAATTGTTAATATACATATGATCTTCTAAGATTTTGAATGATACAAATATTTTGTGAGTTCCATGAATAGAAATGAGGTTCTAGGACAGTTTTGAAGTCAAAGTATAGTTTTGAAAGATGTAGAAATCTAAGAGTGATGATTTCGGTTATATCTTGAATCGAATTCTGAGATTTCAAAATCAGAATATGTAATTAGATTTTGAATGAGTATGGTTGTTTTGATTTCTATAAAAGAATGTATATTGTTGTGAAAGAAGGGAGTATAATGGATGATTTGCTGAATCTGATTCGAAGAATGTAACATATTAATTGTGAATTTATATATCTCTCGGGTATTACCTACCTGTTAAAAAAATATTTCACAATTAATATTTTGTACAAAAGAATTTTATTACAGTCTTTATGGAAATATATATGTGTATATTTCTTCAGATGTAATATAGATTTAATGAGTTAATATTAAATTAAACTCATTTGATTTATGGTTAAGGCTAGGATAGATAATTTCTAAACTTTAGAAATTACATAATCGTCGTAGAATGTTTTCCCAATGAAGTTATGAATCAATACTTCATCGTTGTGGTATTCCTTGGTATCTACATGGCGTATGACATCGATGCTCGTGGGACAGATTGTGAAGTTGAGGTTTGCGATGCGGTTGTTGTTGGTGGTGGTAATGGCACTGTTGATGTTGTTGATGGTGGTACTTGTTATGCTGCTGGTGCTGCTGCTGGTGTTTGTAACCTTTGCACCATATTCTCCAAAGCCACTACCCGAGCGCGAAGCTCGTTGACTTCTTCTATTACACTGGGGTGATTGTCGGTTCGGACGAGCGGATAGATAAGATCTAGAATTTGGTGTAGTATATAATCATGACGAGATACTCTGGAAATGAGAGAGAAAATGGTGTTTCGGACAGGTTCGCCGGTAAGTGCTTCAGGTTCATTGCCAAGAGGGCAATGTGGTGGATGAAAGGGATCACCTTCTTCTTGTCTCCAATGGTTAAGTAGATTACGAACCCATCCCTAATTCATCCAAAATAGATGATGGATAATTGGTTGATCCATTCCGGTCACACTGCTTTCGAAACTTGAGTGGAATTTCATTTCGGAATCCGAGGGACTTGAACTAATGACGAATTCCATTTCGTACGATTGAATAAAGAATTTTTTTCGATATGAAATGATTTTCCGGCTATCGAGTAGTATTCTAATTATATAGAGCAAAAGGTTTCGTAGATTACGGAGGAATTTACGAAATATGTCAGTCAAAGTTTACAGTAACAGATACGCTAAGATATGAATTAGCAGATACGCTAAGATATGAATTTTGTCTATACACTAATCATGCAATCAATGCAATAAGATGTGTCTAGACTAAGAATGATAAGCAGGTAATTTCCGATAAAAATGATGAGCAAAACTTTTGACATGCAAACACGGTCGAAGTCCAGACTCACTAATGCATCCTAACGACTATCAGTTAGACACACTAATGCAGACCTGGTTCGCTAAGACCACCGCTCTGATACCAACTGAAAGGACCCGTTCATATACATCATAAACGATTCACAATAGTTGATTACATCGCGAGGTATTTGACCTCTATATGATATATTTTACAAACATTGCATTCGTTTTTAAAGGACAAACTTTCTTTACAACGAAAGTTGACGGCATGCACACCATTTCATAATACATCCAACTATAATTGACTTAATAATAATCTTGATTAACTCAATGACTCGAATGCAACGTCTTTCAAAATATGCCATGAATGACTCCAAGTAATATCCTTAAAATGAGCTAATGCACAGCGGAAGATTTCTTTAATACCTGAGAATAAACATGCTTTAAAGTGTCAACCAAAAGGTTGGTGAGTTCATAGGTTTATCATAACAATCATTTCAATATATTAATAGACCACAAGATTTCCGTTTATAAATATATGTACACTCGCAAGTATATAAAAGTATTCTATAAGTTGTAGGCACCCGGTAACAAGCCTTAACGTTCATGTTTTACCCTCTGAAGTACACCAGATCAGGTGTGTTTAAAATAACCTCGAAGTACTAAAGCATCCCATAGTCAGGATGGGGTTTGTCAGGCCCAATAGATCTATCTTTAGGATTCGCGCCTACCGTACATAGACAAGTAGTTTAATGTTACCAAGCTAAGGGTATATTTCTGGTTTAAACCCACGTAGAATTAGTTTTAGTACTTGTGCCTATTTCGTAAAACATTTATAAAAACAGCGCATGTATTCTCAGTCCCAAAAATATATATAAAAGGGAGCAAATGAAACTCACCATACTGTATTTCATAGTAAAAATACATATAACGTCATTTAACAAGTGCAACGTTGGCCTCGAATTCACGAACGTATCAATATTGTGATTCAATATTGCAGGAAAGTACGTAGACGCAATGAAAATGATAAACGTTAGGTTGACCTCACGAGCAATACTCTCGAACAATACCCATAACCTCCATAGATATAACCCCTAATTTCCTTAGCTCTATCCCGTTTGAAAACTTATTTTGAAATCGTCTGAATATAACTCCATCGTAGTATTTTATGTATACTAATAATATCTTGAAATAATACTAAGTAAATATATATATGTAATTTGATTGAGAGAGTTTAGAGAAATATATTTTCAAATTTCTATGAAATAATGAAACCTATTGAATTCTATTTATAATAGATTTTTGAATTATTAAAGTGAATTATTAAAGTATGAATTATTAAAGTGAATTATTAAAGTATGAATTATTAAAGTGAATTATTAAAGTGAATTATTAAAGTATGAATTATTAAAGTGAATTATTAAAGTGAATTATTAAAGTTAAAGTAAAGTAAAAGTAAAGTAAAAGTAAAGTAAAGGTAAAGTTAAAGTATAGTAAAAGTATAAAACTATGTACGTATAATACGCGTATAAATATATTTAATATTAATTTAAATCGTTATATCATAAAACATTTTAGAAAAGTAGAATTATATATATTCATAATAGGTTTCAATTTTTTAAATTACAGTCTGTTGGTGAAGCATGGGATAAAGTCCAAAGGTTTAATAAACGTATGAAATCATCTTAATGAAAAATGTCGAGTTACTTAACTTGTCGATATCCAACATCTAAGTTATTTACACTCCACGTTCTTACTTATAGATCACTTTACCATTTTCCGAATATTGTCAAAAAGAATAGATTTCTTAAATCACAGTGGACCTCATAACATTGGCCCGTAATCATATCATAATGTATCTGATAATTCAATCATTTGATATTATCTCTTAATTCTGTCGATAAATATATCGAAACAAATACGTTCATGTAAAGTATCATATATATCAAATACTTTGTTAATGTTTTCAGTTATTATATATTATATATACATATCTATATACACATAATTGTTCGTGAATCGTCGAACA
This sequence comes from Rutidosis leptorrhynchoides, assembly GCF_046630445.1. Lineage (NCBI taxonomy): Eukaryota > Viridiplantae > Streptophyta > Magnoliopsida > Asterales > Asteraceae > Rutidosis > Rutidosis leptorrhynchoides. Next base: position 695,631,172 of record NC_092335.1, read on the forward strand.
CGGTCAAAGGGTAATTGATTACATGAATGTAGTTCCAAACTTTTTGAGATTCAACATTACAAATTCTGCTTATCGTGTCGGAAACATATAAAGGTTAGGTTTAAATTTGGTCGGAAATTTCCGGGTCGTCACACATCTGGTTTGTATTTTATTGTAAACACCCATCGATTCCCTACTGATTTTTTTCCTAGAGGAATGACACATTTTTTCCATGTGTCACTTTTCTGGAGTGCTTCCATTTCTTCTTCCATGGCCTTCTTCCGTTTTTCAGATTTCATGGCTTGATCAACACTTGTTGGGATTTCTTCAGAATATAAACCAGAATTGAATTTTTGTGCTTCACTGGATAGGTTTCCTTGTGCAATGTTAGCCATATGATACCTTGACCTTTGAGCTCCTTTATTCGGAGAGTATTTTTCTGGTGGTATTCCACTATTGACTCTTTATGGTAGGACATATCTTTGTGTGGTTTCAGTGGGAGTTGAACTATTTTGTTCTCCTTATTCTTTGTGTAGTTTCATTTGGTTCAATGTTGGGTGTTTCGGGACCAGGGTTTGGTGATTCAGGATCAAGATTCGAGGATTCGGGATCAGGATTTGGGGATTCGAGATCAGGGTTGGTGATTCGGGACCAGGGTTTGGTGATTCGGGATCAAGATTTGAGGATTCGGGATCAGGATTTGGTGTGGATGTTTGAATATTATCGGAATTGGGTGTTGGTGTTTGAATGTTACCAGTTTTAGGTATACATGTTATTCAACTGAGAGTGTCATTATCCTTTTTCTCCCCCTCACTCGTGAGTTAGATATCATAAAAATATTCGGTTTCAACAAAGTCACGGTTCATTGTAGTAAAAACATCACGTCTTTTGGGACTATAACATCGATACCCCTTTTGGTTAATTCCATAGCCCATCATGACACATTTTTCCGCACATAGATCTAGTTTAGTACGTTCTTGGGAATGTGAACAAAGACCGTGCACCCAAATATTCGAGGTTCAATGCTAAATGAAGTCGAAAGGGTATGAAATTGAGAAAGAGTATCTTTCGGGGTTTTCGTGCCCAAAACTTTAGTAGGTAGTCGGTTAATAAGGTAGGTAGCGGAAGCAAGAGCTTCGGGCCAAAAACATTTTGGAACTTTTGATTCAATTATTAATGCTCTTTTCATTTCTAAGAGTAGTCGATTTTTCCGTTCGGCTACTCCATTTTGTTCGGGAGTATGAGCACAAGATGTTTGGTGAATAATTCCTTTATCTTCACAAAATTGTTTCATAGATGTATTGACAAACTCACCCCCATTATCGGATCTTAAAATTTGTATATTTTTGTTAAATTGAGTTTGTATCATTTTATAAAAAAGAGAAAATTTTTCAAAAACTTCTGACTTGTGAGTTAAAAAATAAATCCAGGTCATGCGTAAATAGTCATCAATAAATAAGACAAATTACCAAAAATTTCTTCCCCCAAAAACCGGTCCAGGACCCCACACATCAGAATGGACTAAAGCAAAAGGGACTTCTTTTCTAGTGTTATTAGGTTTAAACGTTCGGTGACTTTTAGCCAAAATACAAGTTTCACAATTTAAAGTAACATTAGATGGAAAAAGACTTGGAAATAAAGAGTGTAAGTATCCAGCAGGTGGGTGACCAAACCTCCTATGTCATAGCCAAGCTTCCCTTATAGGTGTTCCGTTAGTAAGCATCACGGTACCTTGTTGGGTTACTTCGTTCACATAGTACAACCCACCCCGTTCGGTACCACGTCCAATAATCACCCAAGTCCTGATATCTTGAACGATACAGAAAGTGGGGTGTAATAAAATGGAACAATTTAATTCCTTTGTAACGTGACTAACAGATAATAATTTGTGAGATAGGGTTGGAATATATAAACAATTGGATAATTTCATAGTCGGAGTAATCTCGATTTTCCCTCCCCCTTCTACTTGTACAATGCCCCCGTTAGCCATTTGAATATTATTAACCCGAGGTTTTGATGTGGAACAAAATCCGATTTTTCAAAGGTCATGGTGTGAGTAGCACCACAATCAAAAATCCATTCATTACTCTTTTCGTTGTTTGAAATCATATTAGCTTTTCCAGTAGAACCCGAGCTATTGATTAAATGTTTAAAAAATAGTGTTTTGGGCTGGTCTAAAAAGGTCTTGGGTCTGAGCCTGAATATTTTTGGCCAAATCATTTGTATTCATAAGCCCATCAGTATTGATTTTATCAATCCTACTTGTTTTAAGGCCCACCTGTTTCATGTCCATACCACCCTTTTTCTTTCCTTTATTAGTTAGAAAATGTTTCTTTTCTTTATTTAATGAAAAACCGTAAGTATTGGAACCAGAAGTCTATTTGTTTCCTTTATTTATTAAAAAAATCTTCCTTTTTATTTATCTCATAATACGCGCGACTCTTGGGAACACAAGCAGGCACAGCTTTTTGAAGCTTCTCTTTGGGGGTCGTTCCATCTATGGTCTCACCTACAATCTCATCTAAAACTTGCAAACGGTAAAACCGACTCTGGTTCCTACAATTTTGTTTCTCCCCTTTTTCGATTGATGGATTCCGGTTCCTCCCATCGATTGAGTGTTTCAAATTAGGGTTTAAGGGATTTATCCCTTTCACCCTTTTGGTCGATTTTTGCAAAGAACGGGAGTTAAAGGGTAGAGGTTTACCTCTTGTAGTGCCGTTGCCGCCAGTGACTTCATGATTGTCGTCGGTAACTTCATGGTTGCTGCGAGCTGCCTCTGCCATCACAACTCTACCAAGTTTCGATTTGTACCACCAATTGGGATACCCAAGAAGCTTATAACAGTTAATTATTGTGTGTCCTGGTATTCTACAATAGACACAACTCAGTGGTTGTGGTGGTCGATGGTGGTTCATGGTGATGGTTTTTGATTCGATACAAGCAGGTGTTTGACACAGAACATCCAGGTAAGTTACTTTGCTACCGTCTTTATTTGACATGGCAGCTTGATTAGTAACTTTAACCTGATTTAAGAAGCCAATTTTTTGCTTCTTCAATATTAAGCTACCGTCGATTATCGACATGGCAGCTTGATTTTGATTCTGGTAGATGATTGAAGCTAAAAACGGTTGTATTGATCCCTTGATCTACACCGTTAGCTCTGATATCATGTTAATTAAGATAAATGAAAGCTGTAAATTTGTTATATATACACTTAGAGATGTAACAGCAAATTCTAGTTTGAGGTTAGACTCCATTATACTTTATGGAACTACCTTTACAAATAAGGAAAAAGGCCGTTTTGTCTTGGTGCTTGTAGCCGTTGATCCTGTGCAGTTTTGTATGCTTCCAATTGAGGAGATGATGAAGTGCAGCTTCTGATCCCATAAGTCAAATTACCAAAAATGGTAATTTGACTATTGTTGACGTTTTGGTGAATCATTCTGACATTTTGGACAAAATATGTATTTGGATGACTTATAAAATCATTTTTAAAAAACATATTACTCCTTAATATATATATATATATATATATATATATATATATATATATATATATATATATATATATATATATATATATATATATATATATATATATATATATATATATATTGTTTTAATCAAGAGGGAAGCACTTTTTTCGGGAAAGTGAGGGAAGCAATTGTTTATTTTTTTTTTTGAATTTTTTTCAAACATTAAGATTACATGAAAATATGAACATTTAAAAACGATACTTTGTGACGAATGTTATTATTTTGGTGGGAAATCGCTCGAAGAAATAAATGACAACATTCATTGCAATGAATGTTTTGCTTCTAAGTTTTTTTTTTAAAGGGTAAGAAAATTAGGGTTTAGAAATTAGGGGGTTAAAACTAGAGTTTAGCAATTGGGGTTTAAAAATTAGGGTTTTGGGTTTATAAACTAGGGTTTAGAAAGTAGGGTTTGAATTGAATTTTTAACACGAATTGTTTAGAGTTTTGGGTTTTGGGTTTAAGAACTAAACCCAAAACACTTAACCCTAAACCCTAAACTCTAAATCGGGCTAAATTTTAAAAAAAAAAATACTTCACACAAGATGAAAATAAAACGATGCAAATAAACTCCAATTAAAACATTACTCAAGACAAATGTTATCATTTATTTTCTTCGAGCGATTTCCTGCCAAAATAATAACATTCGTCACAAAGTGTTTTTTCTAAATGTTCATATTTTCATGTAATCTTAATGTTTGAAAAAAAAATCAAAAAAAAATAAAAAAAAATTACTCCCACCACTTCCCCACAAAAAAGTGCTTCCCGATGGTCATATATATATATATATATATATATATATATATATATATATATATATATATATAGTGGCGAGTTTACGTGAAGACCCATGGGGTCACGGGCAGTGGCGGACCCATGAAAATTTTTCACCGGGGAAAAAATTTAAAACGTGTGGATTTTTTTGGACAAAATATGGAGGTTTGGGGCAAAATATAGAGTTTTTTGAGCAAAATTTGAAGGATTTTTAGGCAAAATACGAAGGCTTTGAGGCAAAATATGGAGGTTTTGAGGCAAAAAAAATTCCACCGGGGCAAAATCGAAAAATCAAAAAAAATTGCACTAATAATTACAAATCTACTGGGGGGCGCCCCACCATGCCCTTCTTTGGTCCGCCCCTGGTCACGGGACACCGCTAGTTTGAAAATTATTAGTAGAAAATACCCTGTAAATTATATAGGACACCATTAAATTTAACTGGAGGACCCCATATCTTTTTTGAATTTATAATTTTTCTTTAAAATGCGTAGGGCACCATTATATTTAACTAATCGGACTCAATATATTTTCCGAACTTGTAGTTTTTTGAAAGTAAACAACCACTAAAATTACATTCAAATATAATTAGGACTAAAAAAAATTTCAGGACCCCACTGAATTTTCATTATGGAATCGCCACTATATATATATATATATATATATATATATATATATAAAAAGAGGGAAGTAACTAATCGGGGGGAAGCGGGGGGAAGCAAAATTTATTTTATTTTTTTCATTTTTTGAAAAAATTTTGTTCACGAACATTATAGATTGGATGAAAATATGAACATTTAATAAAGACACTTTGTGATAAATGTTTTTATTTTGGCGGGAAAACGCTCGAAGAAGTAATATATAACAATTATCGTGTTTTTCGAGCGTATATTGAGGTTTTAGATATTAGGGTTTAGATATTAGGGTTTATAGGGTTTAGATATTAGGGCTTAGAAATTTAGGGTTTAGGGTTTAGATTTAGGATCTAGATTGAGTTTTTAACACAAACGGTTTAGAGTTTAGGGTTTAGGGTTTTGGGTTTAGGGACTAAACCCAAAACACCAAACCCTAAACCCTAAACTCTAAATCGGGCTAAATTTTACTTCACAAAACATGGAAAAAAAACGTTAACATTCTTCACAATCAATATTATCTTTAATGTTATTTTTGTAGATCGTTTTCCTATCGAAATAATAACATTCATCACGAAGTGTCTTTTTTAAATGTTCATATTTTCGTGTGATCTTGATGCCTGAAAAAAAAAATCCAAAAAAAAAATGAAATTTTTTATTTTTTTTGCTTCCCCCGCTTCCCCCCGATTGGTTATTTCATAAGTTATTTTCATATCAACCATCCGTTAACTGTTTTGCTAATATCACTCAATTTAATATTCGCACATGTGTATATAATCATATATATCTATTTACACATAATTGTTCGTGAATCGTCGGGCATGGTCAAAGTGTATTTGATTACATGAACATAGTTTCAAAGCTTTCGAGACTCAATCATTACAGATTTTGCTCATCGTGTTGGAATCATATAAAGATTAAAGTTTAAATTTGATCGGAAATTTCCGGGTCATCACAGTACCTACCCGTTAAAAGAAATTTCGTCCCGAAATTTGATCGAGGTCGTCATGGCTAACTATAAGAATGTTTTCATGACGAATATGAGTTGATAAATAGAGAAAAAAGGATATAGTTTCTGGGGGTTTTACCTTATCTTGTTCATTTAGTGATACCCAAGGCAATAATTCTCCTACTATCTAAAACCTCAAATGACTCAGAAGCAGGAACAAGCAACATTAGTTTGGAAGCAGATTCCTGAGCTCCAAGGACAACCATTTTCTCTATCATTATTATCCAACCAAAACATTAATCATGACTTAATGGTATTTCCTACTACACGAGCTGCTGGTGGTGGGGGTGGTTTTGCTACGGTTTCAATGTTGGATGAGAGGTCATTAGAATTGGAACCAAGTGTGGCACAACTACTGAAACATCCGTTGGCAATTGTTGCTTTGGTTCCTAAAGATGCAGCCGTGTTTACTGCTGCTGCCTTTTCTGGTGCTGCTGCTAAAACCCTTACTGCTCCTCTTGACCGGATTAAACTCATCATGCAGGTACTCCTACTTCTACTCCTACCTACCTACTAATTAAAGATTACTCCGTAATTCCTCGCTTTTCATTTCATTTTTAATTATTAAATCTTACGAGTAATATTTATAATTTGTAATTTGTAATTTTAATTAATTATGTTACGTTTATTCATTTTTAATTGCTACTAGATAACAAAATGAAAGTACGTGCATATATAGATGCTTTTAAGTTGCAAAATTCTTCATGTTACATTGGGACGACAGTAATATTATTATAAGGTAAATGTATATAATAATTGAACATGTGAAAATGAAACATAATTTTGAGTAAGTGAACTTTTTGTGTAATAAAAGATAGACTAAAAGGGCTCATAAATTGACTCTGTTTCTGCAAGGGAAGATATATCTCATTCATACTAATACAACAAGTGAATCCGTTTAATAATTAACTCTTTGCAGACTCATGGTCTAAGAGTAGGCCAAGAAAGTGCAAAAAAAGCTATTGGATTCATACAGGTATCTATCTATCTATCTATCTATCTATCTATCTATCTATCTATCTATCTATCTAAGTAGTCATATATGGATGTCTTTTTTACTTTATATCTCCTCATACATACATATACATACATACATTAATATAATATTGCGCGCCTATGTTTATTATTCATATTTGCAGGCGTTCGTATCAGTAGGGAAGCAAGAAGGCATCAAAGGTTATTGGAAGGGTAACTTGGCGCAGGTACTTATACAAGTCCTATCACTTAAATTCACTGTCCTGAAATAAAATTATATGTTAAACTTTTTCATCACTCAACCCTTTCTTAATTGCTTTATTACCCTTTTACGTATAGTACCTCCCTGTGCTCTATGAACATTTCTAAAACTTTCTTATCAACATTTCACCTGAATATTGCAATGTCTCATAATTTGATAAAAATAAATGATGCCATCTTAATTTACAAATAGCTGATGCAAACTGGTATTGGACATTTGCTCACATGATTTCACCCGATCGAGATGTTAATTAATGAAGTGCAATTTTATCTCAATTGGGTAAACCTTGATTAGTGCTAATTAATTCTATCAATCTATCAAAAATTGCAGGTAGTACGTGTCCTTCCATATAGTGCAGTACAACTCTTTGCATATGACACCTACAAGGTAAAGAGACACTCTTACCTGAGAGTTTTACTGTAATCATGAGTAAATATTGTATGCAAATTTTAAAAAGGTGTATACGTATACATATGTTAATCCTATTGCAGAAACTTTTTAAGGGAACCGATGGTGAGCTTTCTCTTATTGGAAGATTAGCTGCAGGTGCTTGTGCTGGAATAACTTCAACTTTCGTAAGATTAGACCACCCTGCCACTGATGTCATACTCAAAATATCTTGTACTCCATTATTTTATTTTTTATTTTTATACCCCGGCCACCCATCCATTAAGTCTGAGACTTATGTGCATAATTATGCAACAAAACAACAAACGGGTATAATACTTAATTAATCCAGGGAGGAGGGTGAGTTCTTGAATCAGGTTATCAACATCTGGTATTTGGGTCAAAGTAAATCCACCGTGGAACATATTTGATATGAATAACCCAAAACGAAATTGTTGTAAAACGTTTTATCGTGCTTCATCATTTGTTTAATTACTTTACTGTTGTTAACCTTGGAGACTAATTTCAGGTGACGTATCCACTAGATGTCCTCAGATTACGTTTGGCAGTTGATCCAGGGTATCTCACAATGACAGATGTAAGATTAATAGTTTTAGTATACTTAATTTGATTGAAAGGCAATTTCCTTCTGATGTTGATAGTCACTCTTTTTTTTATTTTTTATTTTAAGGCTGTTGATTGTCACTATAATATCAGGTATTTGTAAAGATGCTAAAAGAGGAAGGAATGGGATCTTTCTACAGGGGTCTTGGACCTTCTCTTATCGGAATAGCCCCATATGTTGCTGTCAACTTTTGTGTCTTCGACTTGTGAGCTTATCATCATTAATCCTCTTTAAAAGTCTCTCATTGAAATTAATAATTTCCAAGATATATGCACTTTGAAACCAAAATCAGAAACTATGACTTATACGGTCAAAGTGGTCACCGTCTAAAGTCAATTTCCCTAATTTACTTTTACATCAAACCTTGCACAGTTGATTGTTAGTAGTTCCCCTCATTGTGTTTTGACACAGATAGCCTTTTTTTTTTCCTTCTAATCTGGTTGAAAACAGCATTATATGCTATAAACCTTCAATAACTATGTTATTATTTGTACTGAATCATACTATACTTTATTTATTATGTGTATGTGTATATAATCTTATTATATGAGGACATACATCAGGGTGAAGAAGTCTTTACCAGAAAAGTTTCGCAACAAACCAGAAGCATCAATAGTGACAGCATTTGTGGCTGCTAGCATTGCGACACTTACATGCTACCCATTGGACACTATTAGAAGGCAGATGCAAATGAGGGGCACTCCTTACAAGGGCGTATTAGATGCTTTTCCAGGTACCTACTAATTAATACTCACTCAACTTAATCTTCCCACATTCAGTTATTAGTTATAATATTCCGTTACATATTTAATTAATCATATTTTAAAGAAACTTCAAGTTTCATTTATCATGTCCAGGTATTGTGTCTCGTGATGGTGTGGCTGGATTATACAGGGGATTTGTGCCAAACGCTTTAAAAACCTTACCAAACAGCAGGTAATCACACACATCATGTGAGATTGCTAGTTAGTCACTTATATTGTTATATATATCCATCCATCCATCTTCCATCTGCAATTAAGTAAATGAAGCGAATTCGATCGTATAATGTGATTGTAAATTTTGTATGGACTTGCAGCATTAAGCTGACTGCCTTTGACGCCTTAAAGCGATTGATATCAGCAAGTGAGGTAGAGTTTCAAAGAATCTTGGAAGAAAACCGTAACGAACAAAAACAAAGGGCCAATGCTGCTACAAGTTCTTATATTTAGTATATATGTAGTAATTCGTTAATTTTGCTATACTTGAGAGTCGCCATGAACGTTTTGTATGTGATGTGAGGCCTCTTCAGCTACTTAACATCTTATTTGGTATGTGATTTTTGACATTAGATTATACTCATAGTCATATTAATATTTAAAAATAAATAATCTTGAAGTCCTTACATGAATGATTTAATTAATGGTTCCATGAAAGAAGATTGAGTTTCTTGTTGTTGTTGTTACCTGGGATATGATTTATTTGGCAGGTGACATTATATTAATGTGCGTCTCCCTGTAACTACTCTTGTTATATAATCTATCTATACTCAGATTAAGATTAGAGTAAATAATTTTGATGATCCATATACTTTACACTAATTTATATTGATAGTCCTTATCTTTTTAAAATTACATGGATCATCCATGACCTACTTAAAAATGCATTCATGTGATCCTTACCCAACATATAAGCTCAAGAGTCTATCATTTTCTAAAATCATTTGGTGATAGAGGGACTTCCCCTTAGACTTATACGCATATATTTGTTTTTTCTCATGACCGATGTAGGAGAACTTCCCAACACGCCCCCTCACATCGAGGCGTGGAACAGTTGTAGAGATGGCGGCACAACAACATCCTGACTCGATCTCTTTTTAGTGACGGCAGCATACACATGGGGGCCTGACTCGGACTCGCTGTAAAGATGGCGGCACGACAACGGCCTGACTCGATCTCCAGACCTGATCTCTGATACCATGACTGAATTAATAAATCGTATAGCCCACCAACATGTCCAACATATAAGCTCAAGAGTCCATCCTTTTTTAAAACTCATTGGTGATAGAGGGACTTTCCCTTACATTGTTTTGTCCCATGAACGATGTGACATAACTTCCCAACACGCCCCCTCACATCGATGCGTGGAACCATTGTAGAGATGGCGGCACGATAACGGCTTAACTCGATCTCTTTGTAGCGAACGCAGCACACACATGGGGGCCTGACTCGGACTCGTTGTAGAGATGGCGGCACGACAGCAGTCTGACTCGATCTCCAGACTTGAGCTCTGCTACCATAAAAGAATTAATAAATCATATAGCCCAATAACATGTCCAACATATAAGCCCAATAGTCTATCATTTTCCAAAACCAAATGGATTTAGAAAATGATGGACTATTGGGATTATATGTTGGACATGTTGTTGGGCTATACGATTTATTAATTCTGTTATATAATCTTCTGTAAGAGAGAGGCAGAGGAATCAATAAGAACAATATCGCCCACATATAGTAGTAGATAAGCAATATGTATCCCATGTCGGTAAATAAACAACGATGAATCACAATGGCTATGTTGAAAACCAACAAGAAGAGCATACTGAGCAAATCTATGAAACCAAGCACGATGAGTCTGCTTGAGACCATATAAAGATTTGCGAAGATGACATACATAACCTGGTTTGTTGGATCATGGAACTCTGTAGGCTGATGCATGTAGACATTATCTATAAGATCACCATGTAAACAAGCATTCTTGACATCTAGTTGATGAATCGGCCAGTGTCGAGAAACAGATAGGCTAAGCACATCATGAATAGTTTCCAGTTTTACCACCGTACTAAGAGTCTCACCACAATTAATATCATGTCGTTGGCTTTTGCCATCAGCCACCAAACGAGCTTTGTACCAGTCTAAAGTGCCATCAGAGTGTAACTTACGTTTAAACAACCACATAGATCTCACAATGTTAACACCTGAAGGTCTCGGAACTAGGACCCAAGTACCATTTTTAATTAAAGCATTATATTCATCAAGCATGCATGTTTCCAGTTAGGGCCGAAAAGGGCCAGGAGGTGAGATTTTGGAATATCATGTGCGGTGCTAACATTTAAGTTTAAGCAAGTGACAGGTTTATGAATTTCGGTTTTGGCACGGGTGAGCATTAGATGTTGATTGTGGGTTGCTGGAGTGGGGGTGATCGAACTAGAAATGCTTTCAGTGGAGGTGGATGTAACATAAGTCGAAACATCAGTAGTAGCTGAAGCATCGACATAATGAGGATCAAGGTTAGTGGAAACAAAAACCGTAGTAGTAGGAGGGATGATGGGGTTATCGGTGTGGTGGTGGTGTGGGTGAGGCTGGAACTCACCAGGAATGTTGAGAAATGAATATGATGGAGACGAGTTTGGTTGCATGGAACCAAAGGGAAATATAATTTCATCGGAAGTGACATGATGTGAGATTATGATCTTTTTGGTTTCAAGATCAAGAAAACGGTACCCACGATGATTGCATGGATAGCTAAGGAAGATGCAAGGGCTAGAACGTTTAGCTAGTTTGTGAGGTGTTGGAATGTGTGGATAACACAAGCAACTAAAGACACAAAAATGAGAAAATTTAAAGTTTTTGTTAAAAAGTATAGTGAATGGTATATCATTTAAGATGGAAGTGGATGTAAGAATGTTGAGAAGGTGTGTAGCCATATGAGGTGCCTTAACCCAATATTCTGATGGGAGGCGAGCATCAAAAAGGAGGGAGCGAATACTGTTATTGATAGTGTGGATCATTCGTTCTGACATACCGTTTTGTTGGGAGGTATGTAGACATGAGAATCGAACCTCAATGCCATGGGTTGCAAAGAGATTATGGAACGAGACGTTATCATATTCACCCCATTGTCGCATTGGAGGGCTTTGATTGTTGTGTTGAATTGTTTTTTTAACATATGTGTGAAACTTTAGAAATTTGGAAAAGGCATCAGATTTCTTGCGGAGAGGGTATATCCTTAGAAAGTGTGTAAAGTGGTCTAATAATAACATGTAATATCTAAAACCACCTACTCTAACAATTGAAGGTGTCCATAAATCTGAATGTATTAATTCGAAAGGGTTAGAAACATTGGAAGTAGAACGAGAAAACGGTAATCTAACATGTTTTCCTAATTGGTACGCATGACATAAAGTTTTGGTTAGAAGCTTATTACAATTAAAGAAACCACGAGAGACTAAAGTTTGAAGAACATGATCGTCAAAGTGTCTCAAGCGATTGTGCCAAAGAGGTTGACTTGAAGTAAGCAAAGCAATCTTGGATAGGTTTGGTGCGGTGATAGGGTAAAGATCAACGTCACTATTACACACTCAATTTTACATGATCTGGCCTTTTTACCCTTTTATATAATACTGTTTAAAAAAAGTTAAACTCACGACTCCCTTATCTTTTATTAGCCCAATCTTTATCTTCCCCAATATCTAAATAATAACAAACCCTAACATATCAAAACAGAGATTTTCTAATTCATTAAACACAATAATAGAGATCGTTGTTCGTGAAGCTGTGAACATTGAGTCACGATAAATTTAATAAATAAATAAGCATCTATCACTATCTTCCAATATACTCAAAATCAAAATTGGGAATTATACAAATAGCTTATGAGAAAGGGGATGTTCACGACAATTATACCTGTTGTTTGCTATTTTAACAACTCACAACTGTATGTATTTAGGTACAAAGCTTTCAAGGTCTCTAAATCAACATTTTTACCCATAATTGCAACAAAAATGATTAAATATAAATTATAACGATAATCTAATCAATATGTGATCAATTGATTCAATGTTACTGGAAAATACCACCGAAGCAGTGGCAATTGATTCAATGTTACTCACATCGGTGAAGTAAACGAGAAATAGAAACCAGTAGCCGTTAGGTTTCCGGCAGCTCCGACGACGAATATTGTTCCGTTGAAGCTTGAATCGGAACAAATGGAGCGACATTTATATAAAAACTTGTAGTATCAAATTCCTTATTATAGATTGAGTGCATAACGATGGGGTATTAGAGTGCATAATACAAAGGGTGTTCACGTAATGAAAGTGAGTAGGATCAAATATGGATCGAGTGACTTTATATCCATATTCATATCCATTTAGTTTTTGTTTATCCATATCCATATCCATATTCATATCCATTTAAGTTCAGTTCATCCATCCATATCCATATCCATATCCAATGGATAAAGCGAGTTAATGAATATCCATTGAATATTCAAGAACGTGTTATTTTATGTTAAAGATATAAGATAATTTATTGAATTTACTAATAAACATATACCACGATAAATTAAATGTGTAATTTGTATGTTATTTTATTAAAAATACGTGTTTTGTTATAATATATCATAGTTAATTCATTATATAGTTGCAAGCAAAATGTATGTGCAATGGTAAATGCATTTGTAATAGTAAATGTGTTTGCATAAATCTATATTTATATATGTATGTATTTCGGGTGATAATAGATATATCCATGGATGAAAATTTTCATCCGTATCTATATCCATATCCATTTAAGTTCATCCATATCCGTATCCATAAACATTTAGATTATCCATATCCATCACGAATTAGGTGGGTCGTATGGATATCCGCTGGATCGGGTGACTATTGCCATCCCTAAAAGTGAGAGAAACAAGTGATCAGTATTAGAGTAAATTAATTAATTTGAAGGGTACAATAGGTAGTTAACATAAATTGGTGTGTATGGATTAAAAAATGGTGTATGAGGACCACCTCCCTTATTAAATTGTTTGACAGAAATTAGACTTTTGACAATATTGGGTGTAACAAGTACGTTGTGTAGGTGTACTAGTCGGTAAGGATTGGGTAATGTGGCGTTTCCGGATGTTAATATAGGTTTGGTGGAACCATCGCCAACAATAACTGATGGTACAATGCTTTTATTAAAAATATTTTTGAGTTTATGATACAAGTCTATCCCACACTAGGCATGCATCAACCTTACAAGGGGAAGTACGTCCTCGTTGGTCACGGTTGGCACCCTTTCTTTCGGTCCAAGCCACCACTCCGAAGCCTCGTTGGTCACAGCTATGTTGGTCACGGTTGGCACCCTTCTCTTCCCGGTCCAAGCCAAGCACCAATGATACAAGCCTATCCCACACTAGACATGCATCAACCTTACAAGGGGAAGTGTAGAACTCACTCCCAAAAGCTAGCTTGAAAGAGGAGGGAACACCCACCTTTTATAAGACACCAACTAGGTTGTTCTCTAGTCAATGTCGGATTATATCAGTTTACCCGAGTCCTGAAGAGTACATGAAATAAATGCACGAGGATACCCACGATTTAGATGAGGCCCAAAACATACAGGATTATTGGGCCTATAAGACTGATGATTATTGGGCCTAAAAAACTGCCGATTTAATCCAACAGGGATGTGTGGCCCACTATGGTATACCTATTATGGAAAATAAACCCTATGCATATATGATTCGATCCCGCCGTTGTTGCTGTTCGACATCTAAATAATAAAATAGTGATGATCCTCAGGAAAGATAAATACATTACAAGTCTTGTAATTATATAAATGATGATAACATAGAAAGAAGCTGTAGGTAGAACAAAAAATGATGCGGTGGCGGTGATGCTTAGTAGCTACAACTTTTATATTGCAATCAAAGTAAAAGTAATGAAAAAGACAAAACAAAATATTTGTCTCGTACTAATAATAAATAAAAGATGATGCGGAAGGTGATAGAAGGTCACGTAAGTGTTTGCAAATTTAATTAATGATCACTTTTTCTTACACCTAAACTATTTTTTTCGTAGTTGATACCTATGATTTCATTTAATTTCGTGGATGATACCTGAAGATAACTGCCGTTAGCATTTAACCCTTAAGCCTTACATGTGACACGCATGTGAGGGTAATATGGTCCGTTCAGTTAATTAACCTCATTATTATAACACCTCACAGGTACCAAATCTACGAGTATATTTTTGGCACAAAAACCCTAATCCCTAATTGAGTATAAACCCTAATCATTTAAAATAAATCCTCTCATTCCTATTTCAATTTCGAAAATCAACTGTACGGACTAGCTTTAGTGCTTTGATTTCTTGTTATGTGTTCTATTAATCATTATTAATTAATTTATTATTAGTGTTTATCGAGTTGTTTTTGCTGCTGTGTTTGTAGGAGACTGAAATTGGTGAACCACAAGAATTGTGTGAGAAATACAGTTGTAATCTTAAAGAATTACGTGACTCCTGCATGACTAAATGGTACTAGTGATTATTTTATTCCATTTTTAACGATTTACTGTAGATTACGTAGTATTATTTTTTTAATTTTTTTGTGATTTTGTTCTAAGTGAGGGCTATTGATGATGAAAAAAAATGTTGAATAGAAAAATCAGACAAACATTGGATTGGTTTGATGATATGTTTTCTTTCTTTTTCTTTTTATTTGCATTTATTTATGCATGTGCCAACATTTAAGAAATTATTATCTAAAGATAATTTTATAAGGATGTAGGTGGCCCAACGTTTCAGATATGGTGGTTAAAGAAGCATGCCTGTTTGTTGCAATAACTGCAACTGCAATTCATGCTCGCCTAGAGAAGAGAGTATAAATTGCATTACAATTTATTTAGTAATTCACAGATTTATCAAACCTATTAAGTCTTTAATTTTTTTTGCAGGATCTAGATAACTATTCATGTGCTGAACATGAAGAAATTGAGTACTCTAAACATATCTATAGATTGGAATGGTGGAATAGGCATTAAAGCAAATTCATTTTGATTCAGTGTTTGTGTATCAATGTTAAAGTATATGTATATGGGTCTCTTTGTGATATACCCATGTTTTTATGGTTAAAGGATTTGTAATGGGAGCCTAGTTACTCTTTTCTTTTTTTCTTTTCTTTTTTTTTTGGCTTAAAACATATGAATAAAGGGTGGACAATGTCATTGTAAGTCCTCTTGTACAACTTCTAATGCTAGATGTTTTCACAATTTGGTGAAAAGTCTTTATAATATACTTTCGTTTTGCTAAAAAAAACATAAACTTGTACCATTGTTGCTTACAAATGGTTGCACATACTTGCAACTCTTCTTTTTAATAGACAGCCTTTTTGTTATTAAAATAAACCCTCACATGCATGGACGAATATGCCCTCACATGTGTGGCACATGTGAGGGGTTATCTGTTAAAATCTAACAGCAGTTAACTAGGGGTACAAATCATGAAAGTTGCACAAAATTTAGGTACCAACTACGCAAAAAAAGAAGTTTAGGTGTTGTAATGATAATCTCAACAAACCACAGGTACTAACGGCGTAATTTTTTCAATTAGAATTGAAGGTGGAGAACTGAAGAAGACATGAAGGATTGTTCAAAATTGTAGGACAAATTTGAGAAGAGAATTATATATGGCTCTATTACCATGAAATCGAATATTTCGCAATGAATAGTTACAAGTAATCGATACATTATATATAGAACAATGTGAGAAACCCTAATGCTAAAATACTAACGGGCCGGACCCGTTTATAAAATTGGGCCTAATTCAAATACATAAATATATACAATCTAATACAGGGATGATATGTGTGCACTTTTAAGTAGGTCAATGATCAATGTAATTTTAAAAATATAAGGACTTACGTTATAATTTCATGTAAAACGCAAGGACCATTAATATATTCACTATTAAGATTAAAATTAAGATGTTAAAAGGTAACAACATAAAAGTCGGTGTTGTAGTGACCCGAACTTTTCCATGTTTATATATATTAATTGAGATTGATATTTACATGATTAAATGTTTCCAACATGTTAAGCAATCAAACTTGTTAAGACTTGATTAATTGAAATATGTTTCATATAGACAATTGACCACCCAAGTTGACCGGTGATTCACGAACGTTAAAACTTGTAAAAACTATATGATGACATATATATGGATATATATATAGTTAACATGATACTATGATAAGTAAACATATCATTAAGTATATTAACAATGAACTACATATGTAAAAACAAGACTACTAACTTAATGATTTTTAAACGAGACATATATGTAACGATTATCGTTGTAAAGATATTTAATGTATATATATCATATTAAGAGATATTCATACATGATAATATCATGATAATATAATAATTTAAAATCTCATTTGATATTATAAACATTGGGTTAACAACATTTAACAAGATCGTTAACCTAAAGGTTTCAAAACAACACTTACATGTAACGACTAACGATGACTTAACGACTCAGTTAAAATGTATATACATGTAGTGTTTTAATATGTATTTATAAACTTTTGAAAGACTTCAATACACTTATCAAAATACTTCTACTTAACAAAAATGCTTACAATTACATCCTCGTTCAGTTTCATCAACAATTCTACTCGTATGCACCCGTATTCGTACTCGTACAATACATAGCTTTTAGATGTATGTACTATTGATATATACACTCCAATGATCAGCTCTTAGCAGCCCATGTGAGTCACCTAACACATATGGGAACCATCATTTGGCAACTAGCATGAAATATCTCATAAAATTACAAAAATATGAGTAATCATTCATGACTTATTTACATGAAAACAAAATTACATATCCTTTATATCTAATCCATACACCAACGACCAAAAACACCTACAAACACTTTCATTCTTCAATTTTCTTCATCTAATTGATCTCTCTCAAGTTCTATCTTCAAGTTCTAAGTGTTCTTCATATATTCTACAAGTTCTAGTTACATAAAATCAAGAATACTTTCAAGTTTGCTAGCTCACTTCCAATCTTGTAAGGTGATCATCCAACCTCAAGAAATCTTTGTTTCTTACAGTAGGTTATCATTCTAATATAAGGTAATAATCATATTCAAACTTTGGTTCAATTTCTATAACTATAACAATCTTATTTCAAGTGATGATCTTACTTGAACTTGTTTTCGTGTCATGATTCTGCTTCAAGAACTTCGAGCCATCCAAGGATCTGTTGAAGCTAGATCCATTTTTATATTTTTCAGTAGGTTTATCCAAGGAACTTAAGGTAGTAATGATGTTCATAACATCATTCAATTCATACATATAAAGCTATCTTATTCGAAGGTTTAAACTTGTAATCACTAGAACATAGTTTAGTTAATTCTAAACTTGTTCGCAAACAAAAGTTAATCCTTCTAACTTGACTTTTAAAATCAACTAAACACATGTTCTATATCTATATGATATGCTAACTTAATGATTTAAAACCTGGAGACACGAAAAACACCGTAAAATCGGATTTACGCCGTCGTAGTAACACCGCGGGCTGTTTTGGGTTAGTTAATTAAAAACTATGATAAAATTTGATTTAAAAGTTGTTATTCTGAGAAAATGATTTTTATTATGAACATGAAACTATATCCAAAAATTATGGTTAAACTCAAAGTGGAAGTATGTTTTCTAAAATGGTCATCTAGACGTCGTTCTTTCGACTAAAATGACTACCTTTACAAAAACGACTTGTAACTTATTTTTCCGACTATAAACCTATACTTTTTCTATTTAGATTCATAAAATAGAGTTCAATATGAAACCATAGCAATTTGATTCACTCAAAACGGATTTAAAATGAAGAAGTTATGGGTAAAACAAGATTGGATAATTTTTCTCATTTTAGCTACGTGAAAATTGGTAACAAATCTATTCCAACCATAACTTAATCAACTTGTATTGTATATTATGTAATCTTGAGATACCATAGACACGTATACAATATTTCGACCTATCATGTCGACACATCTATATATATTTCGGAACAACCATAGACACTCTATATGTGAATGTTGGAGTTAGCTAAACAGGGTTGAGGTTGATTCCAAAATATATATAGTTTGAGTTGTGATCAATACTGAGATACGTATACACTGGGTCGTGGATTGATTCAAGATAATATTTATCGATTTATTTCTGTACATCTAACTGTGGACAACTAGTTGTAGGTTACTAACGAGGACAGCTGACTTAATAAACTTAAAACATCAAAATATATTAAAAGTGTTGTAAATATATTTTGAACATACTTTGATATATATGTATATATTGTTATAGGTTCGTTAATCAACCAGTGGATAAGTCTTGTAACGACCCGGAAATTTCCGACCAAATTTAAACTCTAATCTCTATATGGTTCCGACACGATAAGCAAAAACCCTAAAGTTGACCCGCACTTTTTCGATCATTCTATACTTATAAGATTAATATTTACATAAATTAAACCTTACCAACATGATAAGCAATCCAAATTGTTGAGATTTATGTTTCCGAAAAGAGTTTTACACAACGTTTGACCGTCTAGTTTGACCGATGATATCACGAACTATACAATATATGATAATTATACGTTTGTGTATATATATATGTATATATACATATTTAACATGATTAATGAATGTTTTAATATCTCATTTTGTATTAATAACAATAAGTTATAAGTATATTTTGAAACTACTAACTTAAGTTTTTAAAACGATAACTATACGTAACGTTATTTGACATAAATACTTAAGACTTATAATGTTTATACATATATCGTATAAGTAATGTATTTAATCACTTTTAAAGACTTAAATACATAAAATCATATAAGTGTATTCACAAAAGATAGCTATATTTGAATCCTCATTCCATTTTTCACAAAATTTCTATACGTATATCTAGAGTATTTGTACTCGTATCATACCTAGCTTCTATACGTATTTACTATTGGTATATACACATCAAATCACCACCTAACCAGCCCTTGTTCATGCCTTATGTATAAGGTAATTACTTTTGAATGATTGTAAGACTAATTACAAAAATACAAACTAAAAATTTGTCCATGTCTACTACATAAACATTTTTTTAGGAGTATATATGTATCCTCATTTTGTTTCATTTTTACTTCCATTCTCTAGCTAAAAACACCCACACTCTCAAGAACATTAAACTCCATAAACATTCAGCAAAGTTCCATGAAGATCTAGCTTCAAAAACCTTACTTAAACACCATAAGAAAACCATACAAAAACACTTCAAGAAATCCTTCCAAGAACACAAACTTACTTCCAATCTTTCATCCACTTCCATCACCCTTTTGATTCTAGCTTCTTACTCCTCTTTTATAGCAACCTTGTCCAAGGAACTTGAGGTAGTATCTATGTTCATAACCTTATTCGATTCATATATATATAGCTATCTTATTTTGTGGTATAAAAGTTTAACAACAAGAACATAGTTTGAATGTTTTCAAACTTGTTTGCAAACTAAATAGATCCTTCTAACTTAACTTTTAAAATACTTCAAGACCTGTAATATAACTTAAATATATGCTAATTTAACAAGGTATAATTTGGTTTTTCAAAGAATATCTTAAAAACTGTTTTTACGACGTCGGAGTGCCACCGGGGACTGTTTTGGGTTGGATAATTAAAAACTATCTTAAACTTTGAGTTGGAGGTTTATGTTCTGGAAAAATGATTTTTACTATGAATATG
Organism: Rutidosis leptorrhynchoides; assembly: GCF_046630445.1. NCBI lineage: Eukaryota > Viridiplantae > Streptophyta > Magnoliopsida > Asterales > Asteraceae > Rutidosis > Rutidosis leptorrhynchoides. The sequence goes on from NC_092335.1 coordinate 695,651,898, forward strand.
ATAACACATAAAAATTTCATGATTTAATTCAAAGTATAAGTATTTTTAGAAAAATAATCATTTAAGGTTGTTTAAATAAAGGAAAATGTTTAACTTCATAAGTTTCACTAAAGTTTCACCTATGCCGTGTGATTTTGAATACAAACCAAGGTATTTCAGTTCATAGTCTTAAAGAGGGACTCGATCCAAGGAGATGGCAAGTTGAATCAACGAAAACGGATTTGTAACGAAGAAACTATGACCGAAACAAAATTGGTTATCCAAGACTTGTTTAACTTCGGGATTAATTGGGAAAAATTAAATAAAATCACATCTTTCTAAAATAACATGATATTTTATATATATGTACTCATAATTCAATTTTATATGGTTCAGGATCACCCGTAAACAATACGAGAAGATTAATCATAAGATCCCATGATTGTACGCAACACGTCATTTGACAACACCGGTACTTTATGTACGCAACACGTCATTTGACAACACCGGTACCGTGGGTCAAGATTAATCTCGACCAATACATATACGATGAGGGTTTTATTTATTTCATTGGGGGTTTATTAAACATCTAAATATGAACCATTAAAATTGAATTACTAACAACGAACTGCTAACTACGGACTAAGGAATTATTCAAAGTATTAAAAGTATAACAAGTATATATATGTGACGTTTGTTTAAAAAAGAAAAGGTATTGATATATTATATATGGATAGGTTCGTGATATCAACCGGAGACCAAGTCAAATTATATATATATCTTCAAGACGAAAGTGAGTATATAGTCCCACTTTTAAACTCTAAATATTTCGGGATGAGAATACATGTATTTTATATTTTACATTATGGACACAAGTAACTGAAAAATATATTCTACATTGAGTTGTACCACTGGCATACTTCCCTGTAGCTTGGTAACTAATATTTACAGCGGTATTGTAAACGTGAATCCTGTTGATAGATCTATCGGGCCTGACAACCCCAACCGGACTGGACGACCAGTATTCAACGGTTGCACAGTACTTCGTTTCGTGACTACACTTGGTACAGTGTAGTAAGATTTCATATTAAAGGGAATATGCGACGTGATTAATTGTTAAGTATGGTTACCAAGTGCTCAACCACTTAGAATATTTTTATTAAAATGTTTATATATGAAATCTTGTGGTCCATCGTTATATCGCTGCTAGCATCAAACCTATATATCTCACCAACTTTATGTTGACGTTTTAAAGCATGTTATTCTCAGGTATGAATTAAGACTTCCGCTGTGCGTTAGCTCATATTAAGGATACTAGTTGGGACCATTTAAGCCATGATACAAGAATGTTGCATTCAAGTCATTGAAGATCATTAAAGACATTTATTAAGTAAATGACAGTTTAGGTCATTTGGATATCGAGAAATGTTTGAAGAGTTTATTAATTTTTTTATGTAAAGATAGATTGCCTTTTAAGAATAAATGCAACGTTTGTAAAATGTATCATATAGAGGTCAAGTACCTCACGATGTTATCAACTGTTGTAATTCGTTTGTAATCAATATGGACATCGTCCGGATGATTAGTTTCGGATCCTTTCAGTTGGTATCAGAGCGTTGGTCTTAGCGAACCAGGCCTTGCATTAGTGTGTCTAACTGGTAGTTGTTAGGATACATTAGTGAGTCTGGACTTTGACCGTATCTACCTGCTAAAAAGTTTTGTTTATCATTTCTAGTCAGAAACCATCTGCTTATCATCCTTAGGGAGTTGCCTGCTTATCATTCTTTAGTCTAGACACGTCTTATTGCATCTAGTGCATCGATAGTGTATAGACAAAATTCATATCCTAGCGTATCTATTACTATAAACATTGCCCGACGAATTTCAAAGATTCTCCGTAATTCACGGGATTTCGGTATTATATATACATATGAAAATTATGTATTGAAGAGTACCAAACCCAACTCCTATAATCTATTCCAAACCAAAAAAATTCATTTCTCCAACTATACAAGATGAATTCTTCATCCAGTTCGAATTCCTCCGACTTCGATAGCTACGCCGACATGGATTTCCATTCGAGCTCCGAGAACAGCGTCACCGGAATGGATCAACCAATTTCCCATCATCTATTCTGGATGAACTGGGGATGGGTTCGTAATATACTAAATTTCTGGAGGCAAGAAGAAGGTGATCCATTTCATCCACCAAATTGCCCTCTTAACGATGAACCTGAAGCACTTACCGGCGAACCCATTCGAAACACCATTTTCTCGCTCATTTCTAGAGTATCTCGTCATGATTACATACTATCCCATATTTTAAATCTTGTTCATTCGCTCGTTCCAACCGTCAATCATCCCGGTATAATAGAAGAAGTCAACGAACTCCGTGCTCGGGTAGTGGTTTTGGAGAATATGGTGCGAAGGTTACAAACACCAACAGCAGCACCAGCAGCATAATCCGTACTACCATCGTCAACGCCGACAGTACCTTTATCACCCCAATCACAATCTCAACATCACAATCTGTATCTCGAATATCAACATCACACGACTCAATATCTGTACTTCGAGTATGATCTTCGTTCTATATATCGTTCTACATCGATTATCTTCGCTTTACGTATCGTATGACGATTATGTAATTTCTAAAGTCTTAGAGATTATGTAATCTAGAATTAACGATAAATCAAATGAGTTTAATATCTTATTGACTCATTAAATCTATGATTATCTCTGAAGAAAATATATATGCAAGTATATTTTCATAAAGATAGTAATTAAAAATTCCTTCGTACAAACTATTAATGATGAAAATATTTTAACGGGTGGGTAGTACCCGAGGAATATTTAGAATTCACATTAATAAGTTATATTGTACATTCTTGAATCTGATTCAACGGTTATCTATTATCTTACTTACAACCACCGATATTCGTATCCGCTCACCCCAGAATAACCATTTTCAATCAAATTTCATATTCGGATTTTGACCTACCAGAATCCAACAAGTGGCATAAAGAAGAAAACATTGGACAATTAAAATGAATTAAAATGTTGATTGTAACATATGAAACTAAACAATTCTTCAAGTTTGCCACTTGATTTTATCTTAAACCTCATTCGTAAGTTGACGATTACAATTCGCATTCAAATCCTTTCATGATTTCTGAAAACACCCTGAACTATGAAGTAGCTCTTGAAATGCTGATGAAGCAGCAAAAACTGTAAACGACTTTAACAATCAAAAGATTGATGATAAAGAATGGTATGGTGGTAAAGCTGAGAAAAAGAGAAGGTTTGGAACTGGAAAACGGATTGAGCAAAGTATGAAGGAGGCCGTGAACAAATCATGAAAACAGAACCTGCCTTCAAAGGATCCAAATGATCCAGTGCCTGCTGAAACCGTTAGTAAGAACACTGCTCCTTATTCTAAACTTTTCAAGATGATATTCTTCACCATCATTTTATCTTAGATATTATAAGATATCTTCATTCGTTATACATATTTTTCATATTTCTGGAGATATTTTTACAACTATTCCTATCTGCGATCATTTAACTCTCCGTAACATCCGCGCTACAATATAAAAGAAACTGTGTTAGTTTCTAAATTCTGAAATCTCTAAGTTTAAAAATATGAATGTTTTGAAGTAGTGTTGGGAACTGATACATGAATTAGTATAATATAATGAAACTTGATCAACTTCATTATATTACAGTAAGTCATGTTAAGTTTCTAATGGAATGTGATGATTCACAGTACCGTCATCATGTGCCATGTTACACGGCTCTTACATTCTATCAAGTCTTCAAACATATTAGAACGTATCACCTTGATAGTTCTAGTTTTTTTTTCGGAATATTCGAGTAATTTAACGAATCAAGATCGTGCCATTACAATTTCATTCTAAAACCAATAGCAAGGTTCATTCCAAATTTCCTACCTACGAATTTCGGACCATTGTTCGCTTGGCTCGAGGACGGGAAGAAGAAATGAAGGGACAAAACTTCAGAATAGAAATAGGAACATAAACCACAGCAAATAAGAGAGAGCATTAACTGTGGATGACAATGATTTTAAGGGACGGGAGTAGGAACATCGAAATATAAGGGAAGGTATAAAACCTAACAACAACCCCGAAACTACAAACCGTGCATATCAATACGTATTGCAACGTAAAGGCACGGGAGAATTAAAAACATTATAATTCCAAGGAAAGGATAAAAGAGAATAGATTCTTCTGGTGATAGATGAAAAAGAAGAATGAAAGATATGAAAGTTAGAAATATAACAAGGGTTAGAATGGGATGGAGCATATTAGCGAATGTCTTAAAGTAGGAACTAAAGAGAAAGAATAGAAGATGTGGGAAGAAAGAAAGGGAAGGAGGTAAATTTATAGTGAAATATTCGACAAAGAAATCAAAACAGATTGCCGCGTTAAATCAAAGAAGATCCTGATCGCCGCAAAACTAAATCTTATTACATAAGATTTTCTTTAAAACCCTTAAATCCCGGAAATCGATCATAATCACGTCATCGGTTACAACAATTCTATATTTACTCATTTCACTCTTTTGTGATAGCTTCGCTCGTGCGTCTCACATAACCAAATCGTTTTATCTAACTCTTTCAATAATGATAAAATTTCATTATTACCTCATATTCGTCATGAAAACATTCCTATTGTTGTTTATGACAACCTCTACCAAATTTCGAGGACGAAATTTCTTTAACGGATGGGTACTGTAACGACCCGGAAATTTCCGACCAAATTTAAACTCTAATCTCTATATGGTTCCGACACGATAAGCAAAAACCCTAAAGTTGACCCGCACTTTTTCGATCATTCTATACTTATAAGATTAATATTTACATAAATTAAACCTTACCAACATGATAAGCAATCCAAATTGTTGAGATTTATGTTTCCGAAAAGAGTTTTACACAACGTTTGACCGTCTAGTTTGACCGATGATATCACGAACTATACAATATATGATAATTATACGTTTGTGTATATATATATGTATATATACATATTTAACATGATTAATGAATGTTTTAATATCTCATTTTGTATTAATAACAATAAGTTATAAGTATATTTTGAAACTACTAACTTAAGTTTTCAAAACGATAACTATACGTAACGTTATTTGACATAAATACTTAAGACTTATAATGTTTATACATATATCGTATAAGTAATGTATTTAATCACTTTTAAAGACTTAAATACATAAAATCATATAAGTGTATTCACAAAAGATAGCTATATTTGAATCCTCATTCCATTTTTCACAAAATTTCTATACGTATATCTAGAGTATTTGTACTCGTATCATACCTAGCTTCTATACGTATTTACTATTGGTATATACACATCAAATCACCACCTAACCAGCCCTTGTTCATGCCTTATGTATAAGGTAATTACTTTTGAATGATTGTAAGACTAATTACAAAAATACAAACTAAAAATTTGTCCATGTCTACTACATAAACATTTTTTTAGGAGTATATATGTATCCTCATTTTGTTTCATTTTTACTTCCATTCTCTAGCTAAAAACACCCACACTCTCAAGAACATTAAACTCCATAAACATTCAGCAAAGTTCCATGAAGATCTAGCTTCAAAAACCTTACTTAAACACCATAAGAAAACCATACAAAAACACTTCAAGAAATCCTTCCAAGAACACAAACTTACTTCCAATCTTTCATCCACTTCCATCACCCTTTTGATTCTAGCTTCTTACTCCTCTTTTATAGCAACCTTGTCCAAGGAACTTGAGGTAGTATCTATGTTCATAACCTTATTCGATTCATATATATATAGCTATCTTATTTTGTGGTATAAAAGTTTAACAACAAGAACATAGTTTGAATGTTTTCAAACTTGTTTGCAAACTAAATAGATCCTTCTAACTTAACTTTTAAAATACTTCAAGACCTGTAATATAACTTAAATATATGCTAATTTAACAAGGTATAATTTGGTTTTTCAAAGAATATCTTAAAAACTGTTTTTACGACGTCGGAGTGCCACCGGGGACTGTTTTGGGTTGGATAATTAAAAACTATCTTAAACTTTGAGTTGGAGGTTTATGTTCTGGAAAAATGATTTTTACTATGAATATGATAACACATAAAAATTTCATGATTTAATTCAAAGTATAAGTATTTTTAGAAAAATAATCATTTAAGGTTGTTTAAATAAAGGAAAATGTTTAACTTCATAAGTTTCACTAAAGTTTCACCTATGCCGTGTGATTTTGAATACAAACCAAGGTATTTCAGTTCATAGTCTTAAAGAGGGACTCGATCCAAGGAGATGGCAAGTTGAATCAACGAAAACGGATTTGTAACGAAGAAACTATGACCGAAACAAAATTGGTTATCCAAGACTTGTTTAACTTCGGGATTAATTGGGAAAAATTAAATAAAATCACATCTTTCTAAAATAACATGATATTTTATATATATGTACTCATAATTCAATTTTATATGGTTCAGGATCACCCGTAAACAATACGAGAAGATTAATCATAAGATCCCATGATTGTACGCAACACGTCATTTGACAACACCGGTACTTTATGTACGCAACACGTCATTTGACAACACCGGTACCGTGGGTCAAGATTAATCTCGACCAATACATATACGATGAGGGTTTTATTTATTTCATTGGGGGTTTATTAAACATCTAAATATGAACCATTAAAATTGAATTACTAACAACGAACTGCTAACTACGGACTAAGGAATTATTCAAAGTATTAAAAGTATAACAAGTATATATATGTGACGTTTGTTTAAAAAAGAAAAGGTATTGATATATTATATATGGATAGGTTCGTGATATCAACCGGAGACCAAGTCAAATTATATATATATCTTCAAGACGAAAGTGAGTATATAGTCCCACTTTTAAACTCTAAATATTTCGGGATGAGAATACATGTATTTTATATTTTACATTATGGACACAAGTAACTGAAAAATATATTCTACATTGAGTTGTACCACTGGCATACTTCCCTGTAGCTTGGTAACTAATATTTACAGCGGTATTGTAAACGTGAATCCTGTTGATAGATCTATCGGGCCTGACAACCCCAACCGGACTGGACGACCAGTATTCAACGGTTGCACAGTACTTCGTTTCGTGACTACACTTGGTACAGTGTAGTAAGATTTCATATTAAAGGGAATATGCGACGTGATTAATTGTTAAGTATGGTTACCAAGTGCTCAACCACTTAGAATATTTTTATTAAAATGTTTATATATGAAATCTTGTGGTCCATCGTTATATCGCTGCTAGCATCAAACCTATATATCTCACCAACTTTATGTTGACGTTTTAAAGCATGTTATTCTCAGGTATGAATTAAGACTTCCGCTGTGCGTTAGCTCATATTAAGGATACTAGTTGGGACCATTTAAGCCATGATACAAGAATGTTGCATTCAAGTCATTGAAGATCATTAAAGACATTTATTAAGTAAATGACAGTTTAGGTCATTTGGATATCGAGAAATGTTTGACGAGTTTATTAATTTTTTTATGTAAAGATAGATTGCTTTTTAAGAATAAATGCAACGTTTGTAAAATGTATCATATAGAGGTCAAGTACCTCACGATGTTATCAACTGTTGTAATTCGTTTGTAATCAATATGGACATCGTCCGGATGATTAGTTTCGGATCCTTTCAAGTCTTACTTCCTGACGAAGTAAAAATCTGTGAAAGTGAGTTATAGTCCCACTTTTAAAATCTAATATTTTTGGGATGAGAATACATGCAGGTTTTATAAATGATTTACAAAATAGACACAAGTACGTGAAACTACATTCTATGGTTGAATTATCGAAATCGAATATGCCCCTTTTTATTAAGTCTGGTAATCTAAGAATTAGGGAACAGACACCCTAATTGACGCGAATCCTAAAGATAGATCTATTGGGCCCAACAAGCCCCATCCAAAGTACCGGATGTTTTAGTACTTCGAAATTTATATCATATCCGAAGGGTGTCCCGGAATGATGGGGATATTCTTATATATGCATCTTGTTAATGTCGGTTACCAGGTGTTCACCATATGAATGATTTTTATCTCTATGTATGGGATGTGTATTGAAATATGAAATCTTGTGGTCTATTATTATGATTTGATATATATAGGTTAAACCTATAACTCACCAACATTTTTGTTGACGTTTTAAGCATGTTTATTCTCAGGTGATTATTAAGAGCTTCCGCTGTCGCATACTTAAATAAGGACGAGATTTGGAGTCCATACTTGTATGTTATTGTGTAAAAACTGCATTCAAGAAACTTATTTTGTTGTAACATATTTGTATTGTAAACCATTATGTAATGGTCGTGTGTAAACAGGATATTTTAGATTATCATTATTTGATAATCTACGTAAAGCTTTTTAAAACCTTTAACTATGAAATAAAGGTTATGGTTTGTTTTAAAAATGAATGCAGTCTTTGAAAAACGTCTCATATAGAGGTCAAAACCTCGCAACGAACTCAATTAATATGGAACGTTTTTAATCAATAAGAACGGGACATTTCAGTTGGTATCCGAGCGTTGGTCTTAGAGAACTAGAATTTTGCATTAGTGTGTCTTATCGAGTTTGTTAGGATGCATTAGTGAGTCTGGACTTCGACCGTGTTTACTTGAAAAATGATTGCTTAACAAATTTTGTTGGAAACTATATATTTTTAACATGTGAATATTATGTGATATATTAATCTCTTAACGCGTTTGATATTATGTGATAGATGTCTACCTCTAGAACAAGTCCCATTGACTCACCTAATAATAATGAAGAGTCAAATATAAATTGGAATGATTCGTGGACTGATTCTCAAGTTCCCGAAGAGGAACCGGAAGAAGAGTCGGAACCGGAAGAAGAATCGAAACCGGAAGAAGAATCGGAACCGGATGAAGAAATAGAACCGGTGGGGGAAATAATAAAACGGTTAAGTAAAAGAAAATCCTCAACCAACCGACCAAGGTTAAATATGGTCAATGGTGTTTCCGCCAAGGAAGCAAAATATTTGGAGGATTACCAATTCTCCGATGAATCGGATTCCGACGAGAATTCCGATGATGTTATAGAAATTACCCCAACTGAATTTAAAAAGACAAAAGAAAATAATAAGGGAAAGGGCATAAAAATAGAGAAATCTAATTCCAACCCCGATGAACTTTATATGTATCGTCAACCCTCGAAGTCCTTAAGTTGTAACAATGACCCGGGAACCCCTAAACCACCAGGTTTTTCTAAACCAATGTGGAAAACGACGGCTCGTATTAGGGGAACATCATATATCCCTAGAAACTTGGCAAAACGAACTAAAACCGAAGAAGAAGAAACAAGCGAGCCGGAATAAGATAGTTGTATTCGTGTGGTGTAATATATGTAATATAGTGTGCTTATGCTTTATGATATATGTAAAAATTGCTTGTATTAATAAGTATTTTTTTTATGAATCTAACTCTTGTCTATTTTACAGTATAAAAACACAAAATGGATAGACAACCCAATATTTTAAGAGACCTATCCGGAGACATGATTGATGAAATCTTGTCTAGAGTCGGTCAGAATTCTTCGGCACAACTATTTAAGGCGAGATCAGTTTGTAAGAAATTTGAAGAACGTTCCAAGAATGCCTTGGTTTATAAAAGGCTTTCGTTCGAAAGATAGGGGATATCACATTGGGAAATCCATAAGTTACGATGTGTTTACTTTGACGCATATATTGCGGGGAACCCAAATGCTATTTTACGCAATGGGTTAAGAAATTATTTTGACTCAATATATCCGAATATTGGACTTCGTGATTTAGAAAAAGCGGCTAACATGCAACATAAAGAAGCATGTTATGCTTACGGATTAGTAATGTGTGATGACCCAGAAATTTCGACTAAATTTAAACTTAATCTTTGTATGATAAACATTTTCGACACGATAAGCAAAGTCTGTAAAACTGAATCTCAAAATTTTTGAATTACTTTTATATATTTAAATACCTTCGGTTGTTTTCGACGATTCGCGAACAATTATATGTAAAAAGATACATATATACTATAACATGAAAAGGTAACAATGTATTAATTGTTTGATACCGTACATTAAACTTATTGGTTTAAATATCTATTTGAATGTATATGATAAGTTGAAATATTTATTATTAAAATTTATTTATAAATAACGTCCAATGTGTATTTAAAAACTGATTTATGTATATTAAAAAGATATATACATATATATAATAAACGATAGTAACATTCGTTTATTGATTCAATTGATATTTAGATAAGTTAACTAAAGCGTTTAAGATGAACCAGTTAAACACTAATTTGCTACAGTGTTTTCAAATTGCCACATTACTCAAAATGCTACAGTGTTTTCGAAAATCACTATTTGCTACAGTGAAATTGACTTTGCTACAGTGAATTGCTACAGTAAAACACTATTTTAAAATGTATTTTTAACAAATAACGAGGCGATGATTTATAGAAGTAAATGACCAAAATACTCGAAAGTTTAAGATATACTATGAGTGGTATAGTTTATGGATAACTTAAGGCTATATCTTGACAAAGGTACGTGTCACGAAACGTAAAATGCAAGTTTTCTAAGCGTACGAAAATGCGTTCGAGAAACCGGAACCGGGACATAAGTCGAGTGATGACGTACGACTTATCGGACCAAAAATATCTAGTCTACTATGCACAAGAATAAAATATAATATATAAATAATTATATTAATTATTTATATATTTATATTTATTTTATATTATGTCGACAAGCTAGGAGCCAAAACAATGTGAGCTGTCCCTGGTCCTCATGCGAGTCGCATGGCCAGAAGGCCATTTCCATGCGAGTCGCATGACTCCAGATTCCAGGCCAGGTACTATAAATTCAGGTGTTTTGCTCGAATGAAAAATCAAATATATATTACTCCGTATAATATTTATTATTATTATTATTATTATTATTATTATTATTATTATTATTATTATTATTATTATTATTATTATTAAGATTATTATTAATCTTATTAATCTTATTATTAGTATTATTATTTTTGCGATACAAAAATAATAATGTACATCAAATATTACGACGGAGTGCTGTCCAAGTAATTTTCAAAATGAGTTTTCGAGCAAGCTAGAGCTAAGGAAATTATGGGTTATTGCCAAGGAGGTTATGGGTAATGTTCGGGGGTATTTTTTTTCTGAATCAAACCTCGTGTTTATCATCTCCGATGCGTCTACGTGCTTTCCTGCAATATTGTATATCAATATTAAACAGTGAGTTCATTTGATTCCCTTTTACTCTCTACATTTTTGGGCTGAGAATACATGCAAATGCTTTATTAACCGATATACAATATTTATATGTGTGAGTTTCATAAGATCCCTTTTACTCTCTACATTTTTGGGCTGAGAATACATGCAAATGATTTAATAACTGTTTTACAATATCTATATGCGTGAGTTTCATTGATTCCTTTTTAATTGCTTTTGCAATATATATTTTTGGGCTGAGAATACATGCACTTTATTTAAAACACAATGGATACAAGTACATACTAAATTCTACACTGAGTTTGAACCGAAAATCCCTTAGCTTTGGTAACTGTTAACTGCCAGTTATAAGAACTGGTGGGCGCGAGTAGTAGTATATGGATCCATAGGGCTTGATATCCCCGTCCGAGCTAGAGCGCTAGCCTTTTAACGGACGTATGCTATTTGAGAAGCGTACACGTTGGTTTGCGTATATTATTAAGATGATTATACAAAGGGTACAAATTATATAAACATTAAAGTTTAGTTACCAGGGTGCTCAATTTTGTAGAACCGATTGATAAACGTTTCGAATGAAACAACTGAAATCTTGTGATCCACCTTTTATGTAAAACCTATTGATAAACGTTTCGAATGAAACAACTGAAATATTGTGATCCACCTTTTATGTAAAACCTATTGATAAACGTTTTGAATAAAACAACTGAACTTTTGTAATCCACATTGATATACGGATTATGTGTAATATTAAAACTATGAACTCACCAACCTTTGTGTTGACACTTGAAGCATGTTTATTCTCAGGTTTCTAGAAGTCTTTCGCTGTTTGCTTATACGTGATACAAGATATGTGCTTGGAGTCATACATGCTATATACAAGAAACTTGCATTCACCAAACCATTACCATGTATCTTATTTTGACTGTATTGTCAACAGATGTATTATTGTAAACCATTTAAATGGTGATTGTCTATACGTAGGAATCATCAGATGTTAAAAACCTGGAATTTATATATTCATTTATGAAATACCTTTTCAAACGAATACAATGTTACAAAATGTATCACATAGAGGTCAAATACCTCGCAATGAAATCAATGAATGACGTGTTCGTCCATATGGATTTGGAGCGATCGTCACATAATGTTCGCTTCTCACCAAAGTGAGAACAAGAACATCGGGCTACAACTATTAAACAAAACGTTCCCACAAGTGACGGAGTCGGTAATTGGGGTAAGAAATGAGGTTTTTAGATTGTTACGGGACTGTTGGACATTACGTAACCCTCGTCCCTTTGACGATGTTACAACACGCTGTCTTATCAACTGCCATAATGGTTATGTTCCACAAGACCAAGGATAGGAAGTAATCCTAGTAAAACCAGAATGCATGACTTGTTTCTGGACGTATGAATTACGTGTCTTTATTGCCTTTGCTGAACGACTTGTGTACTAGCTAGAATTATCTTCACAACCATCTTGTATCAAATTTATTGTGTGCTATATTTCATGCTATATGTAAAATAAGCGGTATTGTAAGTTTGTAAAATATTGTGTAAAAGTTTGAACGCGAAATATTATTATAATCAGTTTTTCATATAGAATTGTAGTAGTTGAATTGTATATTAGCTACTAAGTATGAACTTAACGGGTAGGTACTACCCGAATTTAAACTTATAAAACGCTAATATGAAGAAAAAGCTTTTATAAATGAGTTCATATTATGCTACGAAATACTATTAACTACTCTTAATATTCTGTATGATTAACTTGTTCCATTTGACTATTTTGAAGGAAATGGCACCGACTACTCGACACACCGTGAATATGAATGAAGAGGAATTCCGTACTTTTCTAGATTCAAACATAGCCGCAGTACAGGCTGCGCTACATACCAACAATAACCTTGGATCTAGCAGTACAGGAAATCGTGTAGGATGCACCTACAAAGAATTCACTGCCTGCAAACCTTTGGAATTTGATGGAACCGAAGGACCGGTCGGATTGAAACGGTGGACCGAGAAGGTCGAATCGGTGTTTGCCATAAGTTAGTGTACTGAAGAGGACAAAGTGAAGTACGCTACACATACCTTCACAGGTTCTGCGTTAACATGGTGGAATACCTATCTAGAGCAAGTGGGACAAGACGATGCGTACGCACTACCGTGGTCGGCATTCAAGCACTTGATGAACGAGAAGTACCGTCCCAGAACCGAGGTCAATAAGCTCAAGATAGAACTTAGAGGGTTACGAACCCAAGGATTTGATATTACCACGTACGAAAGACGATTCACAGAATTGTGCCTATTGTGTCCGGGAGCATTCGAAGATGAGGAAGAGAAGATCGACGCGTTTGTGAAAGGATTACCGGAAAGAATCCAAGAAGATATAAGTTCACACGAGCCCGCCTCCATACAACAGGCATGTAGAATGGCTCACAAACTAGTGAACCAGATTGAAGAAAGAATTAAAGAACAGACTGCTGAAGAGGCCAATGTGAAGCAAGTCAAAAGAAAGTGGGAGGAAAACGGTGATAAGAATCACCAATACAACAACAACAGCAATTACAACAATAATCGCAACAATTATCCCAACAATCGCAACATCAATCGCAACTACAACAAACGGCCCAACAACAACAACAACAACAACAACAACAGCAACTACAACAATCATCCCAACAACAATAATAACCGCAACAACAACAACAATCAGAAGCAGCTATGCCAAAGGTGCGAAAAGTATCACTCGGGGTTCTGCACCAAATTTTGCAACAAGTGTAAAAGAAATGGTCATAGCGCGGCGAAGTGTGAGGTCTACGGACCAGGGGTTAATAGAACGAAAGGAACAAATGGTGTCGGAACGAGTAATGGCAGAGCAAGTAGTGTCGGAGCAAGTTATGCCAATGTAGTTTGTTATAAATGTGGAAAACCGGGCCACATTATTAGAAATTGCCCGAACCAGGAGAACACGAATGGACAAGGCCACGGAAGAGTTTTCAATATTAATGCTGCAGAGGCACAGGAAGACCCGGAGTTTGTTACGGGTACGTTTCTTATTGACAATAAATCTGCTTACGTTTTATTTGATTCGGGTGCGGATAGAAGCTATATGAGTAGAGATTTTTATGCTAAATTAAGTTGTCCATTGATGCCTTTGGATAGTAAATTTTTACTCGAATTAGCAAATGGTAAATTAATTTCAGCAGATAATATATGTCGGAATCGAGAAATTAAACTGGTTAGCGAAACATTTAAGATTGATTTGATACCAGTAGAGTTAGGGAGTTTTGATGTGATAATCGGTATGGACTGGTTGAAAGAAGTGAAAGCAGAGATCGTTTGTTACAAAAATGCAATTCGCATTATACGAGAAAAAGGAAAACCCTTAATGGTGTACGGAGAAAAGGGCAACACGAAGCTACATCTTATTAGTAATTTGAAGGCACAAAAACTAATAAGAAAAGGTTGCTATGCTGTTCTAGCACACGTCGAGAAAGTACAAACTGAAGAAAAGAGCATCAATGATGTTCCCATTGCAAAAGAATTTCCCGATGTATTTCCGAAAGAATTACCGAGATTACCCCCACATCGATCCGTTGAATTTCAAATAGATCTTGTACCAGGAGCTGCACCAATAGCTCGTGCTCCTTACAGACTCGCACCCAGCGAGATGAAAGGACTGCAAAGCCAATTACAAGAACTTTTAGAGCGTGGTTTCATTCGACCAAGCACATCACCGTGGGGAGCTCCTGTTTTGTTTGTCAAGAAGAAAGATGGTACATTCAGGTTGTATATCGACTACCGAGAGTTGAACAAACTTACCATCAAGAACCGCTACCCACTACCGAGAATCGACGACTTATTTGATCAACTACAAGGCTCGTCTGTTTATTCAAAGATTGACTTACGTTCCGGGTATCATCAAATGCGGGTGAAAGAAGATGATATTCCAAAGACTGCTTTCAGAACACGTTACGGTCATTACGAGTTTATGGTCATGCCGTTTGGTTTAACTAATGCACCAGCTGTGTTCATGGACCTTATGAACCGAGTGTGTGGACCATACCTTGACAAGTTTGTCATTGTTTTCATTGATGACATACTTATTTACTCAAAGAATGACCAAGAACACGGTGAACATTTGAGAAAGGTGTTAGAAGTATTGAGGAAGGAAGAATTGTACGCTAAGTTTTCAAAGTGTGCATTTTGGTTGGAAGAAGTTCAATTCCTCGGTCACATAGTGAACAAAGAAGGTATTAAGGTGGATCCGGCAAAGATAGAAACTGTTGAAAAGTGGGAAACCCCAAAAACTCCGAAACACATACGCCAGTTTTTAGGACTAGCTGGTTACTACAGAAGGTTCATCCAAGACTTTTCCAGAATAGCAAAACCCTTGACTGCATTAACGCATAAAGGGAAGAAATTTGAATGGAATGATGAACAAGAGAAAGCGTTTCAGTTATTGAAGAAAAAGCTAACTACGGCACCTTTATTGTCATTGCCTGAAGGGAATGATGATTTTGTGATTTATTGTGACACATCAAAGCAAGGTCTCGGTTGTGTATTAATGCAACGAACGAAGGTGATTGCTTATGCGTCTAGACAATTGAAGATTCACGAACAAAATTATACGACGCATGATTTGGAATTAGGCGCGGTTGTTTTTGCATTAAAGACTTGGAGGCACTACTTATATGGGGTCAAAAGTATTATATATACCGACCACAAAAGTCTTCAACACATATTTAATCAGAAACAACTGAATATGAGGCAGCGTAGGTGGATTGAATTATTGAATGATTACGACTTTGAGATTCGTTACCACCCGGGGAAGGCAAATGTGGTAGCTGATGCCTTGAGCAGGAAGGACAGAGAACCCATTCGAGTAAAATCTATGAATATAATGATTCATAATAACCTTACTACTCAAATAAAGGAGGCGCAACAAGGAGTTTTAAAAGAGGGAAATTTAAAGGATGAAATACCCAAAGGATCGGAGAAGCATCTTAATATTCGGGAAGACGGAACCCGGTATAGGGCTGAAAGGATTTGGGTACCAAAATTTGGAGATATGAGAGAAATGGTACTTAGAGAAGCTCATAAAACCAGATACTCAATACATCCTGGAACGGGGAAGATGTACAAGGATCTCAAGAAACATTTTTGGTGGCCGGGTATGAAAGTCGATGTTGCTAAATACGTAGGAGAATGTTTGATGTGTTCTAAGGTCAAAGCTGAGCATCAGAAACCATCAGGTCTACTTCAACAACCCGAAATCCCGGAATGGAAATGGGAAAACATTACCATGGATTTCATCACTAAATTGCCAAGGACTGCAAGTGGTTTTGATACTATTTGGGTAATAGTTGATCGTCTCACCAAATCAGCACATTTCCTGCCAATAAGAGAAGATGACAAGATGGAGAAGTTAGCACGACTGTATTTGAAGGAAGTCGTCTCCAGACATGGAATACCAATCTCTATTATCTCTGATAGGGATGGCAGATTTATTTCAAGATTCTGGCAGACATTACAGCAAGCGTTAGGAACTCGTCTAGACATGAGTACTGCCTATCATCCACAAACTGATGGGCAGAGCGAAAGGATGATACAAATGCTTGAAGACATGCTAAGAGCATGTGTTATTGATTTCGGAAACAGTTGGGATCGACATCTACCATTAGCAGAATTTTCCTACAACAACAGCTACCATTCAAGCATTGAGATGGCGCCGTTTGAAGCACTTTATGGTAGAAAGTGCAGGTCTCTAATTTTTTGGAGTGAAGTGGGGGATCTACAGATTACGGGTCTGGAAATTAAACAAGAAACTACCGAGAAGATCATCCAAATTCAACAACGGTTGAAAATCGCCCAAAGTCGACAAAAGAGCTACGCTGACATTAAAAGAAAAGATATAGAATTTGAAATTTGAGAGATGGTCATGCTTAAAGTTGCACCTTGGAAAGGCGTTGTTCGATTTGGTAAACGAGGGAAATTAAATCCAAGGTATATTGGACCATTCAAGATTATTGATCGTGTCGGACCAGTAGCTTACCGACTTGAGTTACCTCAACAACTCGCGGCTGTACATAACACTTTCCACGTCTCGAATTTGAAGAAATGTTTTGCTAAAGAAGATCTCACTATTCCGTTAGATGAAATCCAATTCAACGAAAAACTTCAATTCATCGAAGAACCCGTCGAAATAATGGATCGTGAGGTTAAAAGACTTAAGCAAAACAAGATACCAATTGTTAAGGTTCGATGGAATGCTCGTAGAGGACCCGAGTTCACCTAGGAGCGTGAAGATCAGATGAAGAAGAAATACCCGCATCTATTTCCAGAAGATTCGTCAACACCTTCAACAGCTTAAAATTTCGGGACGAAATTTATTTAACGGGTAGGTACTGTAGTGACCCGAACTTTTCCATGTTTATATATATTAATTGAGATTGATATTTACATGATTAAATGTTTCCAACATGTTAAGCAATCAAACTTGTTAAGACTTGATTAATTGAAATATGTTTCATATAGACAATTGACCACCCAAGTTGACCGGTGATTCACGAACGTTAAAACTTGTAAAAACTATATGATGATATATATATGGATATATATATAGTTAACATGATACTATGATAAGTAAACATATCATTAAGTATATTAACAATGAACTACATATGTAAAAACAAGACTACTAACTTAATGATTTTTAAACGAGACATATATGTAACGATTATCGTTGTAAAGATATTTAATGTATATATATCATATTAAGAGATATTCATACATGATAATATCATGATAATATAATAATTTAAAATCTCATTTGATATTATAAACATTGGGTTAACAACATTTAACAAGATCGTTAACCTAAAGGTTTCAAAACAACACTTACATGTAACGACTAACGATGACTTAACGACTCAGTTAAAATGTATATACATGTAGTGTTTTAATATGTATTTATAAACTTTTGAAAGACTTCAATACACTTATCAAAATACTTCTACTTAACAAAAATGCTTACAATTACATCCTCGTTCAGTTTCATCAACAATTCTACTCGTATGCACCCGTATTCGTACTCGTACAATACACAGCTTTTAGATGTATGTACTATTGATATATACACTCCAATGATCAGCTCTTAGCAGCCCATGTGAGTCACCTAACACATATGGGAACCATCATTTGGCAACTAGCATGAAATATCTCATAAAATTACAAAAATATGAGTAATCATTCATGACTTATTTACATGAAAACAAAATTACATATCCTTTATATCTAATCCATACACCAACGACCAAAAACACCTACAAACACTTTCATTCTTCAATTTTCTTCATCTAATTGATCTCTCTCAAGTTCTATCTTCAAGTTCTAAGTGTTCTTCATATATTCTACAAGTTCTAGTTACATAAAATCAAGAATACTTTCAAGTTTGCTAGCTCACTTCCAATCTTGTAAGGTGATCATCCAACCTCAAGAAATCTTTGTTTCTTACAGTAGGTTATCATTCTAATATAAGGTAATAATCATATTCAAACTTTGGTTCAATTTCTATAACTATAACAATCTTATTTCAAGTGATGATCTTACTTGAACTTGTTTTAGTGTCATGATTCTGCTTCAAGAACTTCGAGCCATCCAAGGATCTGTTGAAGCTAGATCCATTTTTCTATTTTTCAGTAGGTTTATCCAAGGAACTTAAGGTAGTAATGATGTTCATAACATCATTCAATTCATACATATAAAGCTATCTTATTCGAAGGTTTAAACTTGTAATCACTAGAACATAGTTTAGTTAATTCTAAACTTGTTCGCAAACAAAAGTTAATCCTTCTAACTTGACTTTTAAAATCAACTAAACACATGTTCTATATCTATATGATATGCTAACTTAATGATTTAAAACCTGGAGACACGAAAAACACCGTAAAATCGGATTTACGCCGTCGTAGTAACACCGCGGGCTGTTTTGGGTTAGTTAATTAAAAACTATGATAAACTTTGATTTAAAAGTTGTTATTCTGAGAAAATGATTTTTATTATGAACATGAAACTATATCCAAAAATTATGGTTAAACTCAAAGTGGAAGTATGTTTTCTAAAATGGTCATCTAGACGTCGTTCTTTCGACTAAAATGACTACCTTTACAAAAACGACTTGTAACTTATTTTTCCGACTATAAACCTATACTTTTTCTGTTTAGATTCATAAAATAGAGTTCAATATGAAACCATAGCAATTTGATTCACTCAAAACGGATTTAAAATGAAGAAGTTATGGGTAAAACAAGATTGGATAATTTTTCTCATTTTAGCTACGTGAAAATTGGTAACAAATTTATTCCAACCATAACTTAATCAACTTGTATTGTATATTATGTAATCTTGAGATACCATAGACACGTATACAATGTTTCGACCTATCATGTCGACACATCTATATATATTTCGGAACAATCATAGACACTCTATATGTGAATGTTGGAGTTAGCTATACAGGGTTGAGGTTGATTCCAAAATATATATAGTTTGAGTTGTGATCAATACTGAGATACGTATACACTGGGTCGTGGATTGATTCAAGATAATATTTATCGATTTATTTCTGTACATCTAACTGTGGACAACTAGTTGTAGGTTACTAACGAGGACAGCTGACTTAATAAACTTAAAACATCAAAATATATTAAAAGTGTTGTAAATATATTTTGAACATACTTTGATATATATGTATATATTGTTATAGGTTCGTTAATCAACCAGTTGATAAGTCTTACTTCCTGACGAAGTAAAAATCTGTGAAAGTGATTTATAGTCCCACTTTTAAAATCTAATATTTTTGGGATGAGAATACATGCAGGTTTTATAAATGATTTACAAAATAGACACAAGTACGTGAAACTACATTCTATGGTTGAATTATCGAAATCGAATATGCCCCTTTTTATTAAGTCTGGTAATCTAAGAATTAGGGAACAGACACCCTAATTGACGCGAATCCTAAAGATAGATCTATTGGGACCAACAAGCCCCATCCAAAGTACCGGATGTTTTAGTACTTCGAAATTTATATCATATCCGAAGGGTGTCCCGGAATGATGGGGATATTCTTATATATGCATCTTGTTAATGTCGGTTACCAGGTGTTCACCATATGAATGATTTTTATCTCTATGTATGGGATGTGTATTGAAATATGAAATCTTGTGGTCTATTATTATGATTTGATATATATAGGTTAAACCTATAACTCACCAACATTTTTGTTGACGTTTTAAGCATGTTTATTCTCAGGTGATTATTAAGAGCTTCCGCTGTCGCATACTTAAATAAGGACGAGATTTGGAGTCCATACTTGTATGTTATTGTGTAAAAACTGCATTCAAGAAACTTATTTTGTTGTAACATATTTGTATTGTAAACCATTATGTAATGGTCGTGTGTAAACAGGATATTTTAGATTATCATTATTTGATAATCTACGTAAAGCTTTTTAAAACCTTTATCTATGAAATAAAGGTTATGGTTTGTTTTAAAAATGAATGCAGTCTTTGAAAAACGTCTCATATAGAGGTCAAAACCTCGCAACGAACTCAATTAATATGGAACGTTTTTAATCAATAAGAACGGGACATTTCAGGTGTGGGATAGGTTTTCAAGGGAGGTCTCTCGTAGTTTTTCGACTGCCTTAGTTGGAATTCGTTTGGCTGATATTTCTCGGTGATCCGTTTTGTTGGCGGGTGCATTTTGGATATTTGATTATCGAAAGCTCTTTTCGGTTTTCTTATTGTGGTACCGAGGAGGTTGTTCTTGGGCTTCTCGACACGCAATTCTAGTAGCTTTGTGGACTGGGCAAGATTGTGTTCCGCAATCAGAGTTTTTGTGGATGGTTTTGCGTTGCGAGGCTCAGTCTGTTTGGAATATATTTTTTTCAAATTAATGTTGGGTGTTTATTGTTGGTCTATCTAGTGTTTAGATTGTACTGGTTGTGTATTGTACGTTATATTGGTTAGTGGTCAACCAGGTGATAATTGGTAATTGTTTCGTTTTGTGTAGGTTCAAACATATTGCACAATCTGTATCATTTGTAACTCTTTCAGACTAATATATATATATATATATATATATATATATATATATATATATATATATAGCCAAAAGTTCAAACGAGAACCATAAAAAAAGCGAGAACTGCGAGAACTTTTGATTTGTAAAGATTTTCACATGTAACTAGATTGAATCACACATAAACCTTGATGAAAAGTATTAATGAACATAAAATAGTTGAAAAACACTTATATTTTACCTATATAATTAAATATATAGTTTCTCGTTCACATGTGCATATTTGTTTCCGAACATGTGAACAGTTTCATATAATTAACAATTTAACATGCAATTTGAGCTAATGAACGTATGTTTGTTAATGATATGTGCATTAATTAACATTTTCATATAGTTTGTTGCATTTAAACGCATAAAAACTATTATATTAAATAGTTCTCGCAGTTCTCACCTTTTTTGTGGTTCTCGTTTGAACATGACCAAAGTATGATAACTCGAAGTGATTCCAACACTATTACAGCTGATCTGTGTACGCCAGTTTTCATAAATTACCGACTATACCCTAATAAGAGATTGGTGTGACAAAATAGTGACGAGATAGTTATGGATAAAGTGTCTGAAAATTGATCGAAAAAGACGTCATGAATAAATTCAATTTGGTCCCCAAAATATGATAATAAGTGATTGTGTGAATTTCGCTCATGTTGTCGTAAAGTGATTGCTACGTCACCCTACCTAATATGTGATACTTATTAAAATTCACGAGAACCATTGTATGCGCTAATTGTCATTTAGCTAGTAAAACTGTGGATAATGAAGGGTTTAGTTTTGTTGAATATATATTCAAGATATAGATGGAGATTAGAATGTAAAAAGAAAAACAAAATCAGTAAAGTAATCAAAGCAATTAACATGTGGATTTTTTTTTTAATTGCTCATTGTGTATTTCCTTGTCATCTTTTCATCTAGTGACGACGCTTATGTGAGGTAATTCTTAAGATTCCTTAAACACCACTTATTCGATATGAAGAGATCTACCGAAAAATATATATATGCCGAAATTGAATTATTCTACTAATAATCTTTAGGGTTATCAATAAAAAATTATTGGATGCATATTATAATCGTGCAATTTAAATAACCATATGCTTAAGCAGGGGCGGAAATGACATGGAGCAAGTGGGGTCACCTGACCTCAGTGAAATTTTTTTTTAGTGCAAAAAATTTAGGTTTTTTCGTTTCGAACCTAGTGGAATTTTGTTTGGCTAAAAGTCTTCATATTTGGTCTCCAAAATCTCAAAATTTTGTCTCAAATCCTTCAATTTTTGCTCAAAAACCTTCAAATTTTGCCTAAAAACCTTCAAATTTTGCAAAAAAAACTTCAAATTTTGCCTAAAAACGTTCATATTTTGTCAAAAAAAAATAAAAATTGCTACGCTTTTAAAAAAATTTCGCCACCAGTAAAAAAAAGTGTCTATTTCCGCCACTGTGCCTAAGGATAACTAACTTTGAGTTTAACTTTACTACTTGGATAAATTACTTGTTCATTGGAATCCTTCTAGAAAATATTAGGGTGATGTATGTATATGATAAAATTTGGGTAGTCACCCACTTCCTGTTATTTATTTATGTATGTTGGAAGGAAACGGTGGTGGGGTAGCTAGGATAACACCAAGTTAGTGATGGCGGAAGCGTGGGAGGTTAGGAAAAACGATGGAGTAGCGAGGGTGAAGTCGATATTCATATATCCCATTAAATCCTGCAAGCCCATCTCTGTTCAACATGCATCCATTTCTCCCACTGGTAATAATAGTTCTCTCTTACCCTGCTTCCTTTTAATTCACTCCTTTCAATTTCAATTTCATTTTCATTTTCATCTACTGTTAATTAATTAATTATTTCTCCCCTATGTTTAATTGTTTGTGTTATTATTATTATGGGTCAACCAAAATTAGTAACCCCGTATTTCCTGATTTTACTTTTCCTGTTTGCATACAAACGTAAGTTACTCACTCAGTCACTCGATACTACTTACCAATAATTAGGGGATGGATGGATGGGTAAATGCCTATCCTTTAATTAAAATTAAACTTATTATATAATTATCTGTAATTTGTAATTTGTGATGTGATACTCAGATTGATTAATTCTACATCATTGCTTTCAGATTAGCATAACAAACCTGAGTATCCATTCAAAAAATTAATATTAATATGTTAATATATAATATATGTAAGGAAGGAAGGAAGGATTCATATACTTGGGTGTGTTAATAACTATAAAGCAGATGCCAAACATTCAAGTAAAAGACAAGCAGAGCATGGTTAGTTATTATTGTTTTAAAGTCTTTTGCTTTTATGTCTGGGACAGGTTTCGTGTGGGATCGTCACTGGATGGTTATCAACTCTAAAGGCAGAGGCTGCACCCAAAGGGTCGAACCAAGGCTTGCTCTTATTCAAGTCGATCTGCCTCTTGAGGCCTTTTCTCCCGCCTGGCAACCCAATCACTCTTCTTACTTAGGTTACTGTTTTTTTTTCTTTCTTTTTATTTCATATGGGCCTTTTCGTGCGCATAAACTCATTTCAAACTCGCCTGCGGCAGTTGTTCGTGCTCCTGGGATGCCGGAGCTCAAGGTCTCATTGGCTAAACCATCATTACTTTCTCAAGGGGTCTCAGTCTGGGAATGGTCTGGATCCGCCTTAGATGAGGGACACGAGGCTGCACAATGGTTCACTGATTTTCTTGGCAAACCTAGCCGTTTAGTTCGCTTTAATGAAGGTACAATGTATCAAACATCTAATTTCCTAACTAATTTTTATTTATATCCTCTATACTTTATGGTGTGTAAGCATATATGAAAACATTAACATACTCTGTTCTCTCTTTATATAGAGTCCGAGACCAGACCCACTGACCCTGCCTATGCTACTGGTTTTAATGTGAAGTTTACAGATGCTTTTCAGTTTCTTTTAATCTCCCAGGTTAGCGTCAATGTTATTGTCTAACTATAACCCTTTTATCACAAGATAGCCTAATGGTTGTGGTTTTGATATTCTCACAAGAGGGTCTCGGGTTCAAACCTATATCATGGGTGGCCGGGGGAAGGGTTAGAAACCATTATGGGTATAACTTGGTTACATCCGAGTAAAAATACTCGCCCTCCCCGGGAGCCTGAACACAGGTTATCCGTTCACTTGTTTAATTTCTTTCTGAATATAATAATTTTAGATAGTTTAGTTTGGGTACACTGGATTTGTTGGTAAAAGTGTGAGCGGTCGGTTGTGAACTTGATTAATATGTCTTGAATCTACAGGCTTCTTTGGATGCGGTGAATGAACAACTAGAGGAACCGGTCAACATAAACCGATTTAGGCCCAAGTATGTGTTTTTATTATTATTATTATTATTATTATTATTATTATTATTATTATTATTATTATTATTATTATTATTATTATTATTATTATTATTATTATATGAATTGTTATTCTTATGCTATTGATTTAAGGATACATATATCAATGCACATTTAGTTTTCCGGCATAAATCTTACCATTGAAAATTTGCACTTGTGAAGTATCTTTGTTGACGGTTGTGAATCATTTGCTGAGGATCTTTGGAAACAGATCATAATTAACGAGTCTAAATTTGACGGTGTCATGCTGTGTCCGCGTTGTAAGGTATTGGAAACTTTCATCTAGAGGTGGCAATTATGACTAAATTACTTGTGAATGTGTTCTTCTACACTCTGCCCATTTTACTACCTCTACATATGTCATATGTAGATACTGTTTTTGGTTTATAATACTTTCAATTGACTTTCATTTCTTAGGTACCTAGTATCAATCAAGAGGATGCGACCCAAGGAAATGAACCTACCGCAACCATGATGAAATTCCGATCGGCCAAAGTCTTGAAAGTGGACACCACAACC
This sequence comes from Rutidosis leptorrhynchoides, assembly GCF_046630445.1. Taxonomy (NCBI): domain Eukaryota; kingdom Viridiplantae; phylum Streptophyta; class Magnoliopsida; order Asterales; family Asteraceae; genus Rutidosis; species Rutidosis leptorrhynchoides. The sequence goes on from NC_092335.1 coordinate 695,677,246, forward strand.
ACGCAATATAAAGGACGGGTGAGGACCAAAATTTGGAAAAACTATAACTTTAGTTTAAGATATTGAATTTAGGCACATAATCCACATGTTCTCGATGTATTAAATTTTAATACTGGGGCTGGTTGGAGTAATAAGGTAACATTCATGACTAATCACTTGTTACCTGTGGAGTTGAATTTTGTAGGTTTACCTAGGGCAGATGCTGGTGTGCGAAGATGACAGTAATAGTTGGGGGAAGATTATTAGTGTTGGAGACGTTATTCATGTGGAAAAGGTTTTCCCATCCTATGCAGATGTTGCAGTTTAAAGTGTACATCTGACATTCTTTTACTAAAACTAATGTCTTTAAAATGTATGTAGTAGAATGTACAATTATGTTTGTGGTATGTTGTTATCACTGACCTATGAGTCAGTTAATCAAACAATCTCTGTATATGTCATGGAAGCTATATGAGTGGGTTTGGAAAATAAATTATTTGTGTAAATTATTTTATCTTTGGTGATCTTTATTAAGCATCATCATGTCAATTTTAGGTAATTAAGTTTATACAGGTGAATACGAGTAATTGAGTCGTTTGTGGACTAATCATTTTTGTTTCGTTGGGGTGGAACGGGTCTTTTGCGGACTAATTCATCTTTGTGGCGGTTTGAGGTAGCTCGTGGCACTTGGGGTTCTTTTTCTCCCGATTTTCGGTGTTTCAGCGACCTTTGGTGTGATCCCGAAAGTTCGGCGGTTCGCCGGGTATGGTTTGTTTAGTTTGTTTGTTATCTTGCGGTGGCGGTAGATATTTTAATGACCGTCGACGCTGGCCAACTTTTCCGGTCATCTTTTCTGATCATATTTTGATAGTCCAAATTCGTTTGTCTACATCATCCTTCTCTGTTTATCTATCTCTTGGCTAAAGATCCGCACCAATGAAGAAGATTCACAATTCATTAAGGTTTCTGTTCCGAGTTCACATTTGAGGGTCAAGTTCCTAATGAATTATTGCTAATGACATGGTTGGTTACCCTTGATATCTATCTCCTAAGGTTTTTATACATACAGTATATACCTGATCCTGAAAAACCACCTTTTCTTTTGTTCATTTGCTTGGATTGCTTTGTTTTGCGACCAAAATCCTCTTAGAAATTAACTTTTTGTACATAAAAGTGTGTTTTTCTTGAAAAACAACCTGCCCGAAATCTTTTATTTAGTGCTCGAAAACCTGTCTCTTTGGACATTTCTGCTCAAAAACATCAAGTAACTGATACACAATCCCATTTTTGTGCCTGAAAACCTTGTAATTTGGCTTCAATTGTTTAAGGTTTGACTCTATTTTGGCTCCATAGTTTTGTCTATTGGATACTATCCACCGAAAACCCTTTTTCTTGTGGATAATACCCACCGAAAAGGCATCTTTGACCTTTATTTATCAACCCCATGCATGCCATCTTCCATTGTGTCATACAAAGAACAAGGGATAAGAAGACATAAAGTTGACAGAATAGTGCTCGAAAACTTGGACCAAACACCCCACTCGAAAACCTTGTTGTTTGAAAACTTGGTCGATCATCTGCTCGAAAACAATGCTCGAAAACATTGTGCTCGAAAACCCAATCTCGAATACATCTGCTCGAAAACCTCCTGCTCGAAAACACCCTACCCGAAACACTCATGTCAATAGTATATATAATAATTTAAATTCTATATATATCATTTCAACATAAGGGGTTACTGTTCACAACAATATTTTATTCCTAAAAGAGGTATTTTTGTCATTTCAGTGCCCTATTTATATACTCCCATCTGCTTCTGCTTCTGCTTCCTTACACTAATCCCAGAAGGTTCTGGCGATTTCCCTTGGCCATTGTTCCGATTCCTTATCTCCGCCGTTTTCGTCCTTCGTCGTCGCCTTATCTGGCGACCGTTGTGTTGGTTCGAATTTTTTCCTTCCTTATCGCCCTTACGCATCACGATTTTGTCCCTTTGTCACCGTATTATTAGGGTTTTGCCTAGCGGTGTGCTGCTTTACGTATGGCGATTTTCTCCCTTCGTCATCGTATTAATAGGGTTTTTTCAGGCGGTGTGTTACTACAAATTGTTTCATCAGTTCGCGAATTTTAAAACTTAGGTTTTTGAATCTACCATCTGTTGTGAATCCAACAACTTTCCAAGGTTGGATTATTTTTTTCTTCTTATAATCATTGATTAGTGTAATATAATAATACATCGTTACATTGATTTTGTTACGTTAGCGAAAGCAATACAGATTATGGGTTACAACTACTGAATATGTTAATAGTGAATCTACGTTTATAAATTCTGCTTTCTGTGGTAGTTGTTAACATGGTGGTAGTATTAGAAGACTGGAATTTGGCTTTTGAAATTCTTAGTTGTGTGAATTTGATTATGTGTTTGCGAATTAAAATTGTTGCGTTCTTTCCCTTCGTAAAACATAGATTGGCTTAAATTGTTTGCCTTTGCTTAGATCAAACAATCTGCTGCTGTCTACCTAAGGGGTTTAAAACGACATCTTGTGTATATCTAATGCAAAATCTTCAATTAATTTGTCAACATATCTTCATTATTTACTTCAACAATATTATTATTGACAATTTTCAAGCGATTGTTATCCGCTTCTTTAAATTTTGTTCACTTAAATTTTCTCAAAATTATACTATATTTTTGTTTCAATAATATTTATCCAACCTAATTTTTCTTATGGTGTCTCGTTTACGAGAATCATGTGCCCAAATAGAACAAAAAACAAGACACTAAAAAAGTGACCCATTTTAATCGTTACTAAATTATACTCCGTACATGATAGGATAAAATATTACTCTACTTTGTTTATTATGATAATAATTAACTAGCTTAAGACCCGCAAGATTTGCGAGTTTCGACAATCAAATTTACAAATATATAATCCATATTATCTGATAAACCTTTATCATGATGATGTCGTAAATGAGGAATACACAAGCTTAAAAAAGGGAGTGATATTTACACAACCATTAAACATATTACATTAGAGCAAATAATTTTACTATTGATGAATAGTAGACGGTATTATTTAATTCAACAAAGGGTACCATTTGAGCAAATTTTGAGTACTATTCATGAATAGTAACTTCTTTGTCCTTTTTATTAATTTTTTTTTTGCTTTTCCATCCCAAACTATTTTCGTCTTTGTTCCCACAACTCTAACCGCCATATTTTTTAACGTACAATTTTTAGCAGCAATCGGTCTGAAGCGCACTGCCACACGCCACACACATAGGTCATCGTAAATTTCTCTCGCCACTTTTTCTGAGTTTTTCCAGGTAGTATAGATGCGTTCTTCAGTGGGAACAAAAGATATCAGCGACGGAAAAAGGAAAGAAAGAAGAAAAGTCCGGACGTTCGGAGGATACCAGAAGTCGGAACGACGCCGAAAAAATCAGGTTTTAGGCGAGACACGTGAGAGAAGGCAGAGTCAACAAAATGTAGAGACTCATAGAACAAATATTCAGAAGATATTGTAAATGGTTACTTGAGAAGAAGACCGGAGACCAGAGATTCAAATGGAAAAGACAAAATGAGATGGGTAAGATTTTCAAGTAAGAGAGGAATAGAGAAGGGAGCACGTAATGACTTTTTTTTAATACTAGCTACATAGATATAGCCCTTACTCCAATTAAAGATTGGAGTCATTAATAAAATATTCTTTTAATGTGTAACACAAATTACATTACAAATACAATTATAAATTACATCGAAATTGAGTCATTCTTTTCTAACTTGAATTTTTAAATCTTATTAAATCATTCTTCTAATTTATACGGAGTAATTTATATTACGTTTATAAAAATTTATTTACGTGTTTTATAGTAATTATTTATAACAATTAATTTGATACATCTAAAAAAATATATTATACAACATAATTTGGACAGCTCAGGATAATTAATTTGTTACAAACTCATATAGTAATATATGACAATATGTTTCTTTGCAATTGTATTAGCTGTTTAATATGTTAAAACCAATTATTATCTTATAGGTTACGTTAACTGCTTTGTTATTAGAATATATAATTGGATGCTACAAAAAAGTTTTACGTAAACGAGGGGTGGTCGCCGCAACGCGCTGCTGACTACCCTGCTTGTTTTTTACATATACACAACCAAAGATGTTTTATGGTGTTGTACAGTACAACACTGCAAAGCATGTTTGGTTTCAAAAATAGAAAGAAAAATTCTAAATAAAAAGTAAATTTCTAAACTACCCATGATTATGTTATTAAAATAATTAATTATTTATTTAATAAAAATATTAACATGTTAATGTTAATTGTACAATATGGAAAACATTATGTAAAACCTTATGATAAAACACTCTTATGACCACATGTACAATATCTGAAGCATTATGTACAACTTAATGGTAAAATATATTTCCATGACTATATGTATAATATTTGAAGCATTAGATACAATGACGGAGCCAATAGGGGGTGTGGGGTTGCCCAGCATCACCTATTCAACCCATGTACTTTGAGCCTATTTACTTTAGTCCATTAACTAATTCTATTTAACTGGTCCATTAAGACCATTCCCAACCACCCGCCCTCACCCATGTCATCCACCATTTCCTCGAGGGCTCCATTGGCATTGTCCATGCCCTCACAAGCCCTCATCCGCCCTCAATGACTTCGCCCTGATTCATTTCTTCACCAAGCATATGCGAGGACGGATTTCTTTCTCTTTCTTCATGTATATGTGCAATAATTACTTGTACATAAGCAAATAAACTTGTACTTTAATTTATTTAATTAATTTTGTGGGGTATGTAATGAGGAGAGAGTATGTCATGGTTGGCAATGGTGTGTTCTGAGAGTGTTATGGGAGGAAGTGGTGAGAAAGGAGGAGAGAGAAAGCTGATGTGGCGCTGAGGAAGTGTCCATGACGGCGTCATGGTTGGGAGTGGTCTAACTAATTCTATTTAACTGGAGCTGTATAAATGAAACCCAAATTTAAATATAAATTAATATAGTATATATGGTGATGAATTAGATACTGAATAGTCATGCTGCAATTAAAAGCTATTGAAATCCCTAATTGATTTTTTTGTTCTTTTCTTGTTCTTTTCTCGTTGTTATAATTAAAATTGAAATTAAATTTATAACATGATCTTAACTGGAATCATGAGTTAATATGACAATTTCTTAATTTTCAAGCCCAAAGTTAACGTTGATACATTTATTCATAACTTATAAGAATTGTAAATGAAACACTATATGACCAACTCCAAATGTACAAGGTAAAGTTTTTTTTTTTTTTTTTTTTTTATTTTATTTTATGAACTTATGTTTCCGTATACATGTTTATCAATAATCTAACTTATAATAGTGCTTTAACTAATTACAATTTTATTTACCAAATCCTTAGTAAGAAAATAGCTCGTCATATGTAGAAATTTTGCTAATTACTTAACAATTAGCTTCGGTGAACTAATACGTTTGTTATATGGATATTTCTTATGATTAAAATTGTTTGCGTTGTTCTTTCAGCTTGTAATCAATAAGGAGTAATAATACTTCATGTGTGTACGTTAATATCTAATTATTGAATAAGCCACCCCTATTGTCAATTCCTGGCTCCGCCTCTGATTAGATACAACCTTGTGATAAAACACTTCAATGATCATATATACAATCTTAAAATCAAATTGTACAATTTTTTACAAATTCTCATGAACACATATATAAACTTTGAAGCATATTGTACAACTTTCATATAATAATTGTATTTTTTTTTTAAAAAAAATCTAGCTTAAGAATCACAAATTTTTTTTTTTTTTTTTTTTTTTTTTTTTTTTTTTTTTTTTTTTTTTGAAAGGCAATGTTAGTGGTTAGAGTTAATTCACGAAAATCCCCCCCCCCCCCGAGACTCGAACCCTGGTCTCCTCGAACACCATGTTAACATGGTGACCAATGAGGCAAAGCCCCATTGGCTAAGAATCACAAATTCGCGGGATTAGAAAATAAAATTTGCAATATCGATGTAATTGAATTGAAGAATGTAATAAAATCATTTCATAAGAAGTTCATATGACTTGCAAGTTGGTAAGTAACTGGGTTAAAATTCCCACATATAAGTTCAAATATAGCATAAGCTTTAGAAGTGTGTATTTGTTATGTTGGCACCTTTAATTTGAATAAGAACCATGAATATTCCATACTTGATATCTTCATTTACCGGTAATCAGGTGGACAACGAACCTCACGGATGTTGAGAAAATGCCTAAGCTGATTTTAATAATCTAATGCAATATGATTTTGAATCTCCTAACTAATAATGCACATTATAGTAGCAACCATAATAAAAAGAAGTTATCACTAAAACCTGGAATATGTATTCATTGTATAAAAAATGCGTCATTCAGTTCTAAAGAAATGAGTAATGAATTTTCATATAACTGATAAAATTCGAAGCATATTTAATAAGCTTATGGTTAATGATGAAACCAAAATCGTAATTAGTTTATGGATCTTGGGTTTGAGTGCTTGATTTGAGAAAAGAGTGGATCGAATGTTTTAACTCCAATAATTGTGCGAACCCCGATTTGAAATTTGAATTTCAATGGCGTAAAACAATTGACGGGATTAACCTCACTCGATTGGAATCGAACAAGTTAATATCTTAGAGTGGGGATTAACTCCGATATGACCGGAATCTTTATCGGAGTTGTGTTATCAGCTGGAGTTGTGTTTAACCGAGAGGTCGCGAGTTCGAGTCCCGTTTGGAGCATTTTCTTTTTAGGAGGGTATACTCTTTTATTCCCATTTACATTATTATTATGATTATTATTATTATTATTGTTAATACTAATTATTATTATTATTGTTAATATTACGATAAGTATTATTATTATTATGATTATGATTATTATTATTATTATTATTATTATTATTATTATTATTTGTTATTGTTACCTTTGTCTGACAGCTTCCGTAGATTCCTCCGTAACTTATGGGATTTTAGTATTATATATGCATATATAAATTATGTATTGCAGGGTACTAATCTACATCATATAATCTATTTCTTATCAAAAATCCTTCATCTGATCGTACAAGATGAATCCCTCAACCAGTTCGAATTCCTTGAATTCCGACAGCTATTCCGATATGGAGTTTCACCTAAGCTCCGAAAGCAGTGTCACCAGAATGAATCAACCAATTCATCTGATGGGTTTGTAGCCTACTTAATCATTGAAGACAAAAAGAAGGTGATCCTTTTCATCAACCAAATTCACCTCTTGACAATGAACCTGAAGCGCTTACCGGCGAACCTGTTCGAGACACCATTTTCTCTCTCATTTTCAGAGTATCTAGTCACGATCATATACTATCTCAGATTCTAAACCTCATTCATCCGCTCGTCCGAACCGACAATCATCCCGGTGTAATAGAAGAAGTCAACGAGCTTCGCGCCCGAGTTGTAGCCTTGGAAAATATAGTGCAAAACGTACCAGCTTCAACGACATCACCGGCACCAACAGTATCACCAATATCAATACCAGTACCACCAACTACCCAAGCTTCAACATCACATGCCTCAACATCACCATATGTACTTCGAGTATGATCTTCGTTCTACGTATCGTTCTACCTCATTTATCTTCGTTTGACATGCCGAATATGTAATCTCTAAAGTTTTAGAGATTATTCATTCTAGTTCCAACCGAAAACTAAATGAGTTTAACCGAAAACCAAGAAGATATAAGTTCACACGAGCCCGCCTCCATACAACAGGCATGTAGAATGGCTCACAAACTAGTGAACCAGATTGAAGAAAGAATTAAAGAACAGACTGCTGAAGAGGCCAATGTGAAGCAAGTCAAAAGAAAGTGGGAGGAAAACGGTGATAAGAATCACCAATACAACAACAACAGCAATTACAACAATAATCGCAACAATTATCCCAACAATCGCAACATCAATCGCAACTACAACAAACGGCCCAACAACAACAACAACAACAACAACAGCAACTACAACAATCATCCCAACAACAATAATAACCGCAACAACAACAACAATCAGAAGCAGCTATGCCAAAGGTGCGAAAAGTATCACTCGGGGTTCTGCACCAAATTTTGCAACAAGTGTAAAAGAAATGGTCATAGCGCGGCGAAGTGTGAGGTCTACGGACCAGGGGTTAATAGAACGAAAGGAACAAATGGTGTCGGAACGAGTAATGGCGGAGCAAGTAGTGTCGGAGCAAGTTATGCCAATGTAGTTTGTTATAAATGTGGAAAACCGGGCCACATTATTAGAAATTGCCCGAACCAGGAGAACACGAATGGACAAGGCCACGGAAGAGTTTTCAATATTAATGCTGCAGAGGCACAGGAAGACCCGGAGTTTGTTACGGGTACGTTTCTTATTGACAATAAATCTGCTTACGTTTTATTTGATTCGGGTGCGGATAGAAGCTATATGAGTAGAGATTTTTATGCTAAATTAAGTTGTCCATTGATGCCTTTGGATAGTAAATTTTTACTCGAATTAGCAAATGGTAAATTAATTTCAGCAGATAATATATGTCGGAATCGAGAAATTAAACTGGTTAGCGAAACATTTAAGATTGATTTGATACCAGTAGAGTTAGGGAGTTTTGATGTGATAATCGGTATGGACTGGTTGAAAGAAGTGAAAGCAGAGATCGTTTGTTACAAAAATGCAATTCGCATTATACGAGAAAAAGGAAAACCCTTAATGGTGTACGGAGAAAAGGGCAACACGAAGCTACATCTTATTAGTAATTTGAAGGCACAAAAACTAATAAGAAAAGGTTGCTATGCTGTTCTAGCACACGTCGAGAAAGTACAAACTGAAGAAAAGAGCATCAATGATGTTCCCATTGCAAAAGAATTTCCCGATGTATTTCCGAAAGAATTACCGAGATTACCCCCACATCGATCCGTTGAATTTCAAATAGATCTTGTACCAGGAGCTGCACCAATAGCTCGTGCTCCTTACAGACTCGCACCCAGCGAGATGAAAGGACTGCAAAGCCAATTACAAGAACTTTTAGAGCGTGGTTTCATTCGACCAAGCACATCACCGTGGGGAGCTCCTGTTTTGTTTGTCAAGAAGAAAGATGGTACATTCAGGTTGTATATCGACTACCGAGAGTTGAACAAACTTACCATCAAGAACCGCTACCCACTACCGAGAATCGACGACTTATTTGATCAACTACAAGGCTCGTCTGTTTATTCAAAGATTGACTTACGTTCCGGGTATCATCAAATGCGGGTGAAAGAAGATGATATTCCAAAGACTGCTTTCAGAACACGTTACGGTCATTACGAGTTTATGGTCATGCCGTTTGGTTTAACTAATGCACCAGCTGTGTTCATGGACCTTATGAACCGAGTGTGTGGACCATACCTTGACAAGTTTGTCATTGTTTTCATTGATGACATACTTATTTACTCAAAGAATGACAAAGAACACGGTGAACATTTGAGAAAGGTGTTAGAAGTATTGAGGAAGGAAGAATTGTACGCTAAGTTTTCAAAGTGTGCATTTTGGTTGGAAGAAGTTCAATTCCTCGGTCACATAGTGAACAAAGAAGGTATTAAGGTGGATCCGGCAAAGATAGAAACTGTTGAAAAGTGGGAAACCCCAAAAACTCCGAAACACATACGCCAGTTTTTAGGACTAGCTGGTTACTACAGAAGGTTCATCCAAGACTTTTCCAGAATAGCAAAACCCTTGACTGCATTAACGCATAAAGGGAAGAAATTTGAATGGAATGATGAACAAGAGAAAGCGTTTCAGTTATTGAAGAAAAAGCTAACTACGGCACCTTTATTGTCATTGCCTGAAGGGAATGATGATTTTGTGATTTATTGTGACACATCAAAGCAAGGTCTCGGTTGTGTATTAATGCAACGAACGAAGGTGATTGCTTATGCGTCTAGACAATTGAAGATTCACGAACAAAATTATACGACGCATGATTTGGAATTAGGCGCGGTTGTTTTTGCATTAAAGACTTGGAGGCACTACTTATATGGGGTCAAAAGTATTATATATACCGACCACAAAAGTCTTCAACACATATTTAATCAGAAACAACTGAATATGAGGCAGCGTAGGTGGATTGAATTATTGAATGATTACGACTTTGAGATTCGTTACCACCCGGGGAAGGCAAATGTGGTAGCTGATGCCTTGAGCAGGAAGGACAGAGAACCCATTCGAGTAAAATCTATGAATATAATGATTCATAATAACCTTACTACTCAAATAAAGGAGGCGCAACAAGGAGTTTTAAAAGAGGGAAATTTAAAGGATGAAATACCCAAAGGATCGGAGAAGCATCTTAATATTCGGGAAGACGGAACCCGGTATAGGGCTGAAAGGATTTGGGTACCAAAATTTGGAGATATGAGAGAAATGGTACTTAGAGAAGCTCATAAAACCAGATACTCAATACATCCTGGAACGGGGAAGATGTACAAGGATCTCAAGAAACATTTTTGGTGGCCGGGTATGAAAGTCGATGTTGCTAAATACGTAGGAGAATGTTTGATGTGTTCTAAGGTCAAAGCTGAGCATCAGAAACCATCAGGTCTACTTCAACAACCCGAAATCCCGGAATGGAAATGGGAAAACATTACCATGGATTTCATCACTAAATTGCCAAGGACTGCAAGTGGTTTTGATACTATTTGGGTAATAGTTGATCGTCTCACCAAATCAGCACATTTCCTGCCAATAAGAGAAGATGACAAGATGGAGAAGTTAGCACGACTGTATTTGAAGGAAGTCGTCTCCAGACATGGAATACCAATCTCTATTATCTCTGATAGGGATGGCAGATTTATTTCAAGATTCTGGCAGACATTACAGCAAGCGTTAGGAACTCGTCTAGACATGAGTACTGCCTATCATCCACAAACTGATGGGCAGAGTGAAAGGATGATACAAATGCTTGAAGACATGCTAAGAGCATGTGTTATTGATTTCGGAAACAGTTGGGATCGACATCTACCATTAGCAGAATTTTCCTACAACAACAGCTACCATTCAAGCATTGAGATGGCGCCGTTTGAAGCACTTTATGGTAGAAAGTGCAGGTCTCTAATTTTTTGGAGTGAAGTGGGGGATCTACAGATTACGGGTCTGGAAATTATACAAGAAACTACCGAGAAGATCATCCAAATTCAACAACGGTTGAAAATCGCCCAAAGTCGACAAAAGAGCTACGCTGACATTAAAAGAAAAGATATAGAATTTGAAATTTGAGAGATGGTCATGCTTAAAGTTGCACCTTGAAAAGGCGTTGTTCGATTTGGTAAACGAGGGAAATTAAATCCAAGGTATATTGGACCATTCAAGATTATTGATCGTGTCGGACCAGTAGCTTACCGACTTGAGTTACCTCAACAACTCGCGGCTGTACATAACACTTTCCACGTCTCGAATTTGAAGAAATGTTTTGCTAAAGAAGATCTCACTATTCCGTTAGATGAAATCCAATTCAACGAAAAACTTCAATTCATCGAAGAACCCGTCAAAATAATGGATCGTGAGGTTAAAAGACTTAAGCAAAACAAGATACCAATTGTTAAGGTTCGATGGAATGCTCGTAGAGGACCCGAGTTCACCTGGGAGCGTGAAGATCAGATGAAGAAGAAATACCCGCATCTATTTCCAGAAGATTCGTCAACACCTTCAACAGCTTAAAATTTCGGGACGAAATTTATTTAACGGGTAGGTACTGTAGTGACCCGAACTTTTCCATGTTTATATATATTAATTGAGATTGATATTTACATGATTAAATGTTTCCAACATGTTAAGCAATCAAACTTGTTAAGACTTGATTAATTGAAATATGTTTCATATAGACAATTGACCACCCAAGTTGACCGGTGATTCACGAACGTTAAAACTTGTAAAAACTATATGATGATATATATATGGATATATATATAGTTAACATGATACTATGATAAGTAAACATATCATTAAGTATATTAACAATGAACTACATATGTAAAAACAAGACTACTAACTTAATGATTTTTAAACGAGACATATATGTAACGATTATCGTTGTAAAGATATTTAATGTATATATATCATATTAAGAGATATTCATACATGATAATATCATGATAATATAATAATTTAAAATCTCATTTGATATTATAAACATTGGGTTAACAACATTTAACAAGATCGTTAACCTAAAGGTTTCAAAACAACACTTACATGTAACGACTAACGATGACTTAACGACTCAGTTAAAATGTATATACATGTAGTGTTTTAATATGTATTTATACACTTTTGAAAGACTTCAATACACTTATCAAAATACTTCTACTTAACAAAAATGCTTACAATTACATCCTCGTTCAGTTTCATCAACAATTCTACTCGTATGCACCCGTATTCGTACTCGTACAATACACAGCTTTTAGATGTATGTACTATTGATATATACACTCCAATGATCAGCTCTTAGCAGACCATGTGAGTCACCTAACACATATGGGAACCATCATTTGGCAACTAGCATGAAATATCTCATAAAATTACAAAAATATGAGTAATCATTCATGACTTATTTACATGAAAACAAAATTACATATCCTTTATATCTAATCCATACACCAATGACCAAAAACACCTACAAACACTTTAATTCTTCAATTTTCTTCATCTAATTGATCTCTCTCAAGTTCTATCTTCAAGTTCTAAGTGTTCTTCATATATTCTACAAGTTCTAGTTACATAAAATCAAGAATACTTTCAAGTTTGCTAGCTCACTTCCAATCTTGTAAGGTGATCATCCAACCTCAAGAAATCTTTGTTTCTTACAGTAGGTTATCATTCTAATATAAGGTAATAATCATATTCAAACTTTGGTTCAATTTCTATAACTATAACAATCTTATTTCAAGTGATGATCTTACTTGAACTTGTTTTAGTGTCATGATTCTGCTTCAAGAACTTCGAGCCATCCAAGGATCTGTTGAAGCTAGATCCATTTTTCTATTTTTCAGTAGGTTTATCCAAGGAACTTAAGGTAGTAATGATGTTCATAACATCATTCAATTCATACATATAAAGCTATCTTATTCGAAGGTTTAAACTTGTAATCACTAGAACATAGTTTAGTTAATTCTAAACTTGTTCGCAAACAAAAGTTAATCCTTCTAACTTGACTTTTAAAATCAACTAAACACATGTTCTATATCTATATGATATGCTAACTTAATGATTTAAAACCTGGAGACACGAAAAACACCGTAAAATCGGATTTACGCCGTCGTAGTAACACCGCGGGCTGTTTTGGGTTAGTTAATTAAAAACTATGATAAACTTTGATTTAAAAGTTGTTATTCTGAGAAAATGATTTTTATTATGAACATGAAACTATATCCAAAAATTATGGTTAAACTCAAAGTGGAAGTATGTTTTCTAAAATGGTCGTCTAGACGTCGTTCTTTCGACTAAAATGACTACCTTTACAAAAACGACTTGTAACTTATTTTTCCGACTATAAACCTATACTTTTTCTGTTTAGATTCATAAAATAGAGTTCAATATGAAACCATAGCAATTTGATTCACTCAAAACGGATTTAAAATGAAGAAGTTATGGGTAAAACAAGATTGGATAATTTTTCTCATTTTAGCTACGTGAAAATTGGTAACAAATTTATTCCAACCATAACTTAATCAACTTGTATTGTATATTATGTAATCTTGAGATACCATAGACACGTATACAATGTTTCGACCTATCATGTCGACACATCTTGTAACATCCCAAAATTTTAAGATAATATTTTATGAGAATTTATTAATGATTTAGTTTGTTTTAGTGTTATCTTATGTGAAATAATTATTATGAATGGATGGTATGGTTTAATGAAATAAATGGACAATAGTTAATGTTTGTTGGTTAAGTTGAAAGGGGACTAGTGATGCAAAGTTAATTTAAGGACCTCCCTTAATATGGTTTTGGTGGGGAGGGTAGAAAATGCAATTTGAGCAAAGTTGTTTTAATAAAAGAAAAATTAAACACTGATAATTCATTTTATCAGTTGTAAAAAAAATACAGAGAGTGTGAATGTGTGTGTATATGTCGACTTTGGCAAGGAGGAAGAAGAGGGAAGCTCCAACTAAGAAATTGTGTTCATGCAATTATAAACTTGTGAAATCTAAGGCACTCTAAGCATCCTAGCAAGTTTTATTTCTTCAAATTCTTCTTCTTTGTGCACAATTAGGGTTCTTGAATCCTAAAAGATAAGGTATGAATATTCTTAAGTTTTGTATCACAATTATTGAGTGTTTGTGATGAGTTTTATGCTTAAAGGTTGTTGTTTGTTGAAGTTATGCACATTTGAATGATTTAGAACGAATTTGTTGGTAATTTTGGGAGTGAGTTCAAGTATGAACTTGCATTTTGAGTAAAGGATATGAATATGGTGAATTTGGTAGTGTTCTAGCTTAATTTCTAGTAATGCACACCAAGTGTTTGATAAAATGCCTCAATGAAGAGTCTATGTGTTCTAGCTAGTAATTTTGAAGAAGATTGCTCATGTATGAATTGTGGTTAATGTAATAAGCTATGAAATTTGGATGATTGATAATTTAGGGTTGTTAGTAATGGAAATGGATTTATGCATATTTGATGAGTAATGGAAGAATTGAAGGAAATTGCATGTTATGTTCATAATAGATGAATTTGAGATTTGCATGATTAAGGAAATGAGATTTACTTGATAATGATGTTATAAGGAAGTTATAATGCTATGGTTGTATGTGTTCATGTGTATTTGGATGTAATTAGGGAATTAAGTAAATGTGTAAATGAATGGATGTGTTAAAAGCTTGTGAAAGTTGTGATTTTGATTTAGTTGTGTTATTAATGAGATTAGCTCATGTATAGGTGCTAATCAAGGTAAGGGAGCTTCAAGTGACCAAGGAACTTCGTTTAATCAAGGTGAGTTATATGGGGTAATATGGGCGGGTCAAAGGTGATCATAGAATCCATGATCACAAGTTATGTAATAGAAATTTTTATAAATTGTTCTATGCTTTGAGCTTAACTATGCAGGAGTACTTATGGTTGTTTTTGGATACGATATATGGTAACAAGGGTGACTTAATACTCCCGGATTGCATCCGTGCAAGAGGGTGGCGATTAAGTTCACTAGTTAAAAAGCTTAGACTCTACGTCTATGTTAATGTGTAAAGCTTAGACCTTGTGTCTATGTTAAGATGTAAAGCTTAGACTTTGTGTCTATGTTAAGATGTAAAGCTTAGACTTTGTGTCTATGTTAAGATGTAAAGCTTAGACTTTGTGTCTATGTTAAGGTGTAAAGCTTAGACTTGGTGTCTATGTCTAAATTACGTAATGAGTTTGGATTCATATCCATGTTATGAGTAAGCTTGGACGATGTCCATATAACGTGTTAGTTTGAACTTACACATATGATAATGTTTTAAGGTTGAAATATGTATATGTTATGTATCAAGAATTGGCTATGACTAGGAGGCAAGTTGATCAAGTTCGAATTACGAAATCAACCTTCGGGTTGGAAGGTTATGGTTGTGTTTACGATTATGTTTATGTTTTAAGTTTAAGATACGCTCTTACCCTTAACTCACTAAGCGTTTTGCTTACCCCGCTATGTTGTTAATGTTTGCTAGGTTCTTATGCGTTGCGAAGATTTGGGACATCAAGGTTGTAGGAGAACAATCGGCATTTATCAAGTGGTATGCAAGTCTCTTAATTGAATCTAGCTTCACGATAACCGCTTATGAACGCCAAGAGTCAAATGTGTATTAAGACAAAAGATGTTTAAATCATGTTTTGAAACTAAGTGCTAAATTCGGTATTTTGGGTCAAAAGAGACACGTTTATATTGGACTACGGGTCGTGTGCGACCAAGTAATAATCGTGTTTCTAAATGATGAATGTAAGTCTTAGAAGTTTAGCTTGTTTATGTATTCTGTTGTCGAAACGTTTTGAGAAATGATGAAATGTTAAAATGTGAAAATTTTGGTTTAAGTTCAAAGTTGCAGGTCAGGACCTGGACCCGTGTTGGGTCGCGCCGCGGCAAGAGGCTTCGCGCCGCGGCAATACAAAGCATTTGAAATCAGAACTTGAGTTAAGAAGGCAATTTTTACAGTGATATGTCGCGCCGCGACAGTATGGGCCGCGCCGCGGCATAAGCCGTGGTCAGGCCAGATGTTTAACTTTTTTAAAAAAAAAAAAAAAAATTTACTCGTTTCAAGGCGTTAAAAGTTGGTATCAGAGCTATGGTTTAAGAGACTTGGATAATCCACCGTAGGGTTATCTAGGCTTAAACCAACCCTAAGTTTTAAATAAGCGGTTTGTGACTTGCATGATAGATAATGTTTAAAGTATTATGCCATGTTCTTTAAGATTGTGTAGGATGCTAGAACTTAGAAGAAGGGGATGGTAAGAATGAATATGAGTTATACATGAGTTTGTTTGAATTTTTGAGAGAACCACACATTTATGATGTGATGTACGAGAGTGGTTTGGTACACCCGGATTGCATCCGTGCAAGAGGGTGATGATCAAACCCACTAGAATGAAGCTTGGATCCATGTTAATAATGATGAGCTTGGACTTGTGTCCATGTTAATAATGATGAGCTTGGACTTGTGTCCATGTTAATAATGATGAGCTTGGACTTGTGTCCATGTTAATGATGATGAGCTTGGACTTGTGTCCATGTTAATAATGATGAGCTTGGACTTGTGTCCATGTTAATGATGATGAGCTTGGACTTGTGTCCATGTTAATGATGATGAGCTTGGACTTGTGTCCATGTTAATGATGATGAGCTTGGACTTGTGTCCATGTTAACGATGATGAGCTTGGACTTGTGTCCATGTTAACGATGATGAGCTTGGACTTGTGTCCATGTTAACGATGATGAGCTTGGACTTGTGTCCATGTTAATGATGACGAGCTTGGACTTATGTCCATGTCAAAGATGATGAGCTTGGGCTAGTGTCCATGTTGATAATGGTAAGCTTGGATCCATGATAAAGTTAATGAGCTTGGACTTGCGTCCATAGTATTTTCAGTAGGATTGAACTTACGTCCATGCTGACCTCGATGAGTTTAGACTTTATTGATAAGGAATCGTGTCTAGCTTAGGCACAATCTTGGGTCATCCGTAGTAAGTCGTGACTATGGTGGGTTATGACCGGAAATCTATACAAGAAAGAGACCTACGGGTTGACAGGTTACGTTTTGGTTACGATTATGCTAACGCTAAGAGTGTCCTTGGGTTTTTATAACTATAAGTTCTATATGGGATGATGTAAGTTGCAAATTTGAGATGAACAAACCCATGAATAGAAACGGTTACGTAAGTAGTTGTCAAAGGTATAATGAATGTACCCTTAAGTTGTGATGACTAAAGACGATGCCATGGAAAACGAGAAAAGCGTGAAAGTAGTCTAAGTAATACTAAAGTATGAGAAGAATATGAACTCAATGACCCGAAATCGATCTAGAATAAAAGAAGGGTAAAGGAGTCACGCGATGTGTGGTAGGTACCTTCCTTTACACCTACACATGTTTTGTGTGACCTCCTACATGAACTCGTGTAGGCCTTAACCATTAAATGGAGAGGCAACGAACTAAATGGTTGTGACTCTAGCGAGTAAATGATTATTTTGTTTCCCTGGAGTGGGGTTAGTGTGTTACAATGGAAATGTGTAGAAATGAACCTTCAAGTAAAGAGACTAAAGGAAAAGAAAAAGTTTCCCTTAGACGGAAGCAAGAATGTTAAGGGAACCAAACCCTTTACTTTTGAGACTGAAATGTCTCGAGCTAGAGACCTCTTTGGTCCTAAAAGAAGGGGAAAATGAAATAGGTAAGATTGAACCGGTTGTAGAGTCTTGTAAATACTTGGAACTTCATAGCGTTAAGACTACACAAATGCAGGGAGAACAAGATAGAACGTAAGAAGCTTGAAAACGAATGGTCTTCTTGTTTCGAAAAGGAAGAGATTTGGTACATGGAATGATTGTAATGTGATGTAAGAATTAGTAGACACTTATGAGAATTAATTAAGCATGGGGAGTAAAATTTTGCATGAGAATGAGCAATCCAATTATCAAGATACTTAAGAATTGGTTGCAAGTAAGTAGGAAGATGTGCATGGTGTACGATGTTTTAAAATAAAGACTAAGTGTATATGCGAACGTGCGTTTTCGATACTTAATGATGAAATTGAGTAGAGAAATGAAAGAGATATGAGAGACGAGAATATTATTAATGTTATGGCAATGAATTACGAAAATGGAAGGAGGCGTCTTTGAAAAGTCGCAAGAGATTAATTTGAAAAGAATTCATGAGAATAGGCATTAAAATGAGTTCTAGATGAAGAGATATGTATGTAGGGCTACAATTGCGTAGTAGCGATGAGTCTTGTGACACGTTCTGGTTGAGTATAAAAAAAGAAACAAGTTCGACTATTCATTAACCGGAAAATATGATGTAGAGATTGATGATGAAAATGAAAATAGCGTATGTTTGATCTATAAGCATGATTAGATGAATATTGAAGGCCTGTTCAAGTAATTAAATGAATTTTATAAGCAAAAGAATTTATTGGGATATACATGAGGTATGTCGGATCTCTCGATTCTAGTTAACGTGGTTTAGAGGAAAAGAGGTTAAGTGAAGATACATGAATGAAGGGAGTCATCAGAATGGAAGATTGGTCATGGTAATAATATGATCATTGACTTTATTTGAGTTAGACGAAGGTTGAAATAATGGTAACTCTCTAGACTTTAGTAGAAATATTTTGCGAAGAAAGAACTTATGGACGATTCGAAGGAATGCAAGTTTATATGAAAGTGATATGTCGGGAGTTAATGTGGACATTAGTATAGGTTCGCGAATAGAGATTAAGAGATTCTAGAAGATTTTTATATTTAAGCAAATGAGTCGTATAAGATGTGATTTTATGAAGAGACTTGAAAGATGAGTTGTTACAAGCGTAAAATTGGTGAAAGATGTAATTTAATTAAGAAGAGAAATGTACTTATGGAATGTATTGTGCAAGTATATGGAAGGCTTATGACATGGAATAATGGTGAGCATAAAAAGGGATAAGTCTTTTATTTGTTTAATACTAAAAACGATTTGAGTTGATGATACGAGTAATCTATGTTGATGGCATGAGTTGTCGACACGAAAAGCACGTAAGGAAGTGAAATCTATGTAAATTGGTAAAATTAGGAGAAGCTAGTGAGGAATTCAGAAGGATAACATGTTTTAATGCTCTAAAAGAAGAGAATTAAGATGCAAGAATATGGTATAACGAGAAATTTTCTGGAAAAGAAATATTGATTTGCTTGGTATTAAGGACTAGTTCGCGGTTATGAGGATTTTTATCAGTAAAGATTATGATATAGAGGCCTAATAGTACATGAAAAGAGACAGAAAGTGGATAAATTGAAGTATCCAATGAAAAGTACATGAAGAAAGAGTACTTAAGGTATGAAATTTAAGAGATAGGGTGACAGAGAATAACGAATGTATGCCTAAAGAACACCTAGTGTGTGATAGATGGAGAAAAATGCACAAATTTTTACAAGAAATTACCAAAGTTAAAAGGAGATTTAGTAAAAGTTAAGTATTTTGGTTGACTAATTAGATGAAGAGCCTAAATAGATTTAGGGAGACTCTTGATTGTTTGAAACTTAAACAATAGAGAAGGGGAAAATTGGTTCTGACGAGTTATGAAGTATGTGCAAGGACTAGTGAAGGTTCAAGTGTAAGGGGTAAGGTTTTTGAATGCACTAAGAGATATAAAAGAATGTTCGTGAGGACACGAACAATCCAACGGGGGGAGAGTTGTAACATCCCAAAATTTTAAGATAATATTTTATGAGAATTTATTAATGATTTAGTTTGTTTTAGTGTTATCTTATGTGAAATAATTATTATGAATGGATGGTATGGTTTAATGAAATAAATGGACAATAGTTAATGTTTGTTGGTTAAGTTGAAAGGGGACTAGTGATGCAAAGTTAATTTAAGGACCTCCCTTAATATGGTTTTGGTGGGGAGGGTAGAAAATGCAATTTGAGCAAAGTTGTTTTAATAAAAGAAAAATTAAACACTGATAATTCATTTTATCAGTTGTAAAAAAAATACAGAGAGTGTGAATGTGTGTGTATATGTCGACTTTGGCAAGGAGGAAGAAGAGGGAAGCTCCAACTAAGAAATTGTGTTCATGCAATTATAAACTTGTGAAATCTAAGGCACTCTAAGCATCCTAGCAAGTTTTATTTCTTCAAATTCTTCTTCTTTGTGCACAATTAGGGTTCTTGAATCCTAAAAGATAAGGTATGAATATTCTTAAGTTTTGTATCACAATTATTGAGTGTTTGTGATGAGTTTTATGCTTAAAGGTTGTTGTTTGTTGAAGTTATGCACATTTGAATGATTTAGAACGAATTTGTTGGTAATTTTGGGAGTGAGTTCAAGTATGAACTTGCATTTTGAGTAAAGGATATGAATATGGTGAATTTGGTAGTGTTCTAGCTTAATTTCTAGTAATGCACACCAAGTGTTTGATAAAATGCCTCAATGAAGAGTCTATGTGTTCTAGCTAGTAATTTTGAAGAAGATTGCTCATGTATGAATTGTGGTTAATGTAATAAGCTATGAAATTTGGATGATTGATAATTTAGGGTTGTTAGTAATGGAAATGGATTTATGCATATTTGATGAGTAATGGAAGAATTGAAGGAAATTGCATGTTATGTTCATAATAGATGAATTTGAGATTTGCATGATTAAGGAAATGAGATTTACTTGATAATGATGTTATAAGGAAGTTATAATGCTATGGTTGTATGTGTTCATGTGTATTTGGATGTAATTAGGGAATTAAGTAAATGTGTAAATGAATGGATGTGTTAAAAGCTTGTGAAAGTTGTGATTTTGATTTAGTTGTGTTATTAATGAGATTAGCTCATGTATAGGTGCTAATCAAGGTAAGGGAGCTTCAAGTGACCAAGGAACTTCGTTTAATCAAGGTGAGTTATATGGGGTAATATGGGCGGGTCAAAGGTGATCATAGAATCCATGATCACAAGTTATGTAATAGAAATTTTTATAAATTGTTCTATGCTTTGAGCTTAACTATGCAGGAGTACTTATGGTTGTTTTTGGATACGATATATGGTAACAAGGGTGACTTAATACTCCCGGATTGCATCCGTGCAAGAGGGTGGCGATTAAGTTCACTAGTTAAAAAGCTTAGACTCTACGTCTATGTTAATGTGTAAAGCTTAGACCTTGTGTCTATGTTAAGATGTAAAGCTTAGACTTTGTGTCTATGTTAAGATGTAAAGCTTAGACTTTGTGTCTATGTTAAGATGTAAAGCTTAGACTTTGTGTCTATGTTAAGGTGTAAAGCTTAGACTTGGTGTCTATGTCTAAATTACGTAATGAGTTTGGATTCATATCCATGTTATGAGTAAGCTTGGACGATGTCCATATAACGTGTTAGTTTGAACTTACACATATGATAATGTTTTAAGGTTGAAATATGTATATGTTATGTATCAAGAATTGGCTATGACTAGGAGGCAAGTTGATCAAGTTCGAATTACGAAATCAACCTTCGGGTTGGAAGGTTATGGTTGTGTTTACGATTATGTTTATGTTTTAAGTTTAAGATACGCTCTTACCCTTAACTCACTAAGCGTTTTGCTTACCCCGCTATGTTGTTAATGTTTGCTAGGTTCTTATGCGTTGCGAAGATTTGGGACATCAAGGTTGTAGGAGAACAATCGGCATTTATCAAGTGGTATGCAAGTCTCTTAATTGAATCTAGCTTCACGATAACCGCTTATGAACGCCAAGAGTCAAATGTGTATTAAGACAAAAGATGTTTAAATCATGTTTTGAAACTAAGTGCTAAATTCGGTATTTTGGGTCAAAAGAGACACGTTTATATTGGACTACGGGTCGTGTGCGACCAAGTAATAATCGTGTTTCTAAATGATGAATGTAAGTCTTAGAAGTTTAGCTTGTTTATGTATTCTGTTGTCGAAACGTTTTGAGAAATGATGAAATGTTAAAATGTGAAAATTTTGGTTTAAGTTCAAAGTTGCAGGTCAGGACCTGGACCCGTGTTGGGTCGCGCCGCGGCAAGAGGCTTCGCGCCGCGGCAATACAAAGCATTTGAAATCAGAACTTGAGTTAAGAAGGCAATTTTTACAGTGATATGTCGCGCCGCGACAGTATGGGCCGCGCCGCGGCATAAGCCGTGGTCAGGCCAGATGTTTAACTTTTTAAAAAAAAAAAAAAAAAATTTACTCGTTTCAAGGCGTTAAAAGTTGGTATCAGAGCTATGGTTTAAGAGACTTGGATAATCCACCGTAGGGTTATCTAGGCTTAAACCAACCCTAAGTTTTAAATAAGCGGTTTGTGACTTGCATGATAGATAATGTTTAAAGTATTATGCCATGTTCTTTAAGATTGTGTAGGATGCTAGAACTTAGAAGAAGGGGATGGTAAGAATGAATATGAGTTATACATGAGTTTGTTTGAATTTTTGAGAGAACCACACATTTATGATGTGATGTACGAGAGTGGTTTGGTACACCCGGATTGCATCCGTGCAAGAGGGTGATGATCAAACCCACTAGAATGAAGCTTGGATCCATGTTAATAATGATGAGCTTGGACTTGTGTCCATGTTAATAATGATGAGCTTGGACTTGTGTCCATGTTAATAATGATGAGCTTGGACTTGTGTCCATGTTAATGATGATGAGCTTGGACTTGTGTCCATGTTAATAATGATGAGCTTGGACTTGTGTCCATGTTAATGATGATGAGCTTGGACTTGTGTCCATGTTAATGATGATGAGCTTGGACTTGTGTCCATGTTAACGATGATGAGCTTGGACTTGTGTCCATGTTAACGATGATGAGCTTGGACTTGTGTCCATGTTAACGATGATGAGCTTGGACTTGTGTCCATGTTAACGATGATGAGCTTGGACTTGTGTCCATGTTAATGATGACGAGCTTGGACTTATGTCCATGTCAAAGATGATGAGCTTGGGCTAGTGTCCATGTTGATAATGGTAAGCTTGGATCCATGATAAAGTTAATGAGCTTGGACTTGCGTCCATAGTATTTTCAGTAGGATTGAACTTACGTCCATGCTGACCTCGATGAGTTTAGACTTTATTGATAAGGAATCGTGTCTAGCTTAGGCACAATCTTGGGTCATCCGTAGTAAGTCGTGACTATGGTGGGTTATGACCGGAAATCTATACAAGAAAGAGACCTACGGGTTGACAGGTTACGTTTTGGTTACGATTATGCTAACGCTAAGAGTGTCCTTGGGTTTTTATAACTATAAGTTCTATATGGGATGATGTAAGTTGCAAATTTGAGATGAACAAACCCATGAATAGAAACGGTTACGTAAGTAGTTGTCAAAGGTATAATGAATGTACCCTTAAGTTGTGATGACTAAAGACGATGCCATGGAAAACGAGAAAAGCGTGAAAGTAGTCTAAGTAATACTAAAGTATGAGAAGAATATGAACTCAATGACCCGAAATCGATCTAGAATAAAAGAAGGGTAAAGGAGTCACGCGATGTGTGGTAGGTACCTTCCTTTACACCTACACATGTTTTGTGTGACCTCCTACATGAACTCGTGTAGGCCTTAACCATTAAATGGAGAGGCAACGAACTAAATGGTTGTGACTCTAGCGAGTAAATGATTATTTTGTTTCCCTGGAGTGGGGTTAGTGTGTTACAATGGAAATGTGTAGAAATGAACCTTCAAGTAAAGAGACTAAAGGAAAAGAAAAAGTTTCCCTTAGACGGAAGCAAGAATGTTAAGGGAACCAAACCCTTTACTTTTGAGACTGAAATGTCTCGAGCTAGAGACCTCTTTGGTCCTAAAAGAAGGGGAAAATGAAATAGGTAAGATTGAACCGGTTGTAGAGTCTTGTAAATACTTGGAACTTCATAGCGTTAAGACTACACAAATGCAGGGAGAACAAGATAGAACGTAAGAAGCTTGAAAACGAATGGTCTTCTTGTTTCGAAAAGGAAGAGATTTGGTACATGGAATGATTGTAATGTGATGTAAGAATTAGTAGACACTTATGAGAATTAATTAAGCATGGGGAGTAAAATTTTGCATGAGAATGAGCAATCCAATTATCAAGATACTTAAGAATTGGTTGCAAGTAAGTAGGAAGATGTGCATGGTGTACGATGTTTTAAAATAAAGACTAAGTGTATATGCGAACGTGCGTTTTCGATACTTAATGATGAAATTGAGTAGAGAAATGAAAGAGATATGAGAGACGAGAATATTATTAATGTTATGGCAATGAATTACGAAAATGGAAGGAGGCGTCTTTGAAAAGTCGCAAGAGATTAATTTGAAAAGAATTCATGAGAATAGGCATTAAAATGAGTTCTAGATGAAGAGATATGTATGTAGGGCTACAATTGCGTAGTAGCGATGAGTCTTGTGACACGTTCTGGTTGAGTATAAAAAAAGAAACAAGTTCGACTATTCATTAACCGGAAAATATGATGTAGAGATTGATGATGAAAATGAAAATAGCGTATGTTTGATCTATAAGCATGATTAGATGAATATTGAAGGCCTGTTCAAGTAATTAAATGAATTTTATAAGCAAAAGAATTTATTGGGATATACATGAGGTATGTCGGATCTCTCGATTCTAGTTAACGTGGTTTAGAGGAAAAGAGGTTAAGTGAAGATACATGAATGAAGGGAGTCATCAGAATGGAAGATTGGTCATGGTAATAATATGATCATTGACTTTATTTGAGCTAGACGAAGGTTGAAATAATGGTAACTCTCTAGACTTTAGTAGAAATATTTTGCGAAGAAAGAACTTATGGACGATTCGAAGGAATGCAAGTTTATATGAAAGTGATATGTCGGGAGTTAATGTGGACATTAGTATAGGTTCGCGAATAGAGATTAAGAGATTCTAGAAGATTTTTATATTTAAGCAAATGAGTCGTATAAGATGTGATTTTATGAAGAGACTTGAAAGATGAGTTGTTACAAGCGTAAAATTGGTGAAAGATGTAATTTAATTAAGAAGAGAAATGTACTTATGGAATGTATTGTGCAAGTATATGGAAGGCTTATGACATGGAATAATGGTGAGCATAAAAAGGGATAAGTCTTTTATTTGTTTAATACTAAAAACGATTTGAGTTGATGATACGAGTAATCTATGTTGATGGCATGAGTTGTCGACACGAAAAGCACGTAAGGAAGTGAAATCTATGTAAATTGGTAAAATTAGGAGAAGCTAGTGAGGAATTCAGAAGGATAACATGTTTTAATGCTCTAAAAGAAGAGAATTAAGATGCAAGAATATGGTATAACGAGAAATTTTCTGGAAAAGAAATATTGATTTGCTTGGTATTAAGGACTAGTTCGCGGTTATGAGGATTTTTATCAGTAAAGATTATGATATAGAGGCCTAATAGTACATGAAAAGAGACAGAAAGTGGATAAATTGAAGTATCCAATGAAAAGTACATGAAGAAAGAGTACTTAAGGTATGAAATTTAAGAGATAGGGTGACAGAGAATAACGAATGTATGCCTAAAGAACACCTAGTGTGTGATAGATGGAGAAAAATGCACAAATTTTTACAAGAAATTACCAAAGTTAAAAGGAGATTTAGTAAAAGTTAAGTATTTTGGTTGACTAATTAGATGAAGAGCCTAAATAGATTTAGGGAGACTCTTGATTGTTTGAAACTTAAACAATAGAGAAGGGGAAAATTGGTTCTGACGAGTTATGAAGTATGTGCAAGGACTAGTGAAGGTTCAAGTGTAAGGGGTAAGGTTTTTGAATGCACTAAGAGATATAAAAGAATGTTCGTGAGGACACGAACAATCCAACGGGGGGAGAGTTGTAACATCCCAAAATTTTAAGATAATATTTTATGAGAATTTATTAATGATTTAGTTTGTTTTAGTGTTATCTTATGTGAAATAATTATTATGAATGGATGGTATGGTTTAATGAAATAAATGGACAATAGTTAATGTTTGTTGGTTAAGTTGAAAGGGGACTAGTGATGCAAAGTTAATTTAAGGACCTCCCTTAATATGGTTTTGGTGGGGAGGGTAGAAAATGCAATTTGAGCAAAGTTGTTTTAATAAAAGAAAAATTAAACACTGATAATTCATTTTATCAGTTGTAAAAAAAATACAGAGAGTGTGAATGTGTGTGTATATGTCGACTTTGGCAAGGAGGAAGAAGAGGGAAGCTCCAACTAAGAAATTGTGTTCATGCAATTATAAACTTGTGAAATCTAAGGCACTCTAAGCATCCTAGCAAGTTTTATTTCTTCAAATTCGTCTTCTTTGTGCACAATTAGGGTTCTTGAATCCTAAAAGATAAGGTATGAATATTCTTAAGTTTTGTATCACAATTATTGAGTGTTTGTGATGAGTTTTATGCTTAAAGGTTGTTGTTTGTTGAAGTTATGCACATTTGAATGATTTAGAACGAATTTGTTGGTAATTTTGGGAGTGAGTTCAAGTATGAACTTGCATTTTGAGTAAAGGATATGAATATGGTGAATTTGGTAGTGTTCTAGCTTAATTTCTAGTAATGCACACCAAGTGTTTGATAAAATGCCTCAATGAAGAGTCTATGTGTTCTAGCTAGTAATTTTGAAGAAGATTGCTCATGTATGAATTGTGGTTAATGTAATAAGCTATGAAATTTGGATGATTGATAATTTAGGGTTGTTAGTAATGGAAATGGATTTATGCATATTTGATGAGTAATGGAAGAATTGAAGGAAATTGCATGTTATGTTCATAATAGATGAATTTGAGATTTGCATGATTAAGGAAATGAGATTTACTTGATAATGATGTTATAAGGAAGTTATAATGCTATGGTTGTATGTGTTCATGTGTATTTGGATGTAATTAGGGAATTAAGTAAATGTGTAAATGAATGGATGTGTTAAAAGCTTGTGAAAGTTGTGATTTTGATTTAGTTGTGTTATTAATGAGATTAGCTCATGTATAGGTGCTAATCAAGGTAAGGGAGCTTCAAGTGACCAAGGAACTTCGTTTAATCAAGGTGAGTTATATGGGGTAATATGGGCGGGTCAAAGGTGATCATAGAATCCATGATCACAAGTTATGTAATAGAAATTTTTATAAATTGTTCTATGCTTTGAGCTTAACTATGCAGGAGTACTTATGGTTGTTTTTGGATACGATATATGGTAACAAGGGTGACTTAATACTCCCGGATTGCATCCGTGCAAGAGGGTGGCGATTAAGTTCACTAGTTAAAAAGCTTAGACTCTACGTCTATGTTAATGTGTAAAGCTTAGACCTTGTGTCTATGTTAAGATGTAAAGCTTAGACTTTGTGTCTATGTTAAGATGTAAAGCTTAGACTTTGTGTCTATGTTAAGATGTAAAGCTTAGACTTTGTGTCTATGTTAAGGTGTAAAGCTTAGACTTGGTGTCTATGTCTAAATTACGTAATGAGTTTGGATTCATATCCATGTTATGAGTAAGCTTGGACGATGTCCATATAACGTGTTAGTTTGAACTTACACATATGATAATGTTTTAAGGTTGAAATATGTATATGTTATGTATCAAGAATTGGCTATGACTAGGAGGCAAGTTGATCAAGTTCGAATTACGAAATCAACCTTCGGGTTGGAAGGTTATGGTTGTGTTTACGATTATGTTTATGTTTTAAGTTTAAGATACGCTCTTACCCTTAACTCACTAAGCGTTTTGCTTACCCCGCTATGTTGTTAATGTTTGCTAGGTTCTTATGCGTTGCGAAGATTTGGGACATCAAGGTTGTAGGAGAACAATCGGCATTTATCAAGTGGTATGCAAGTCTCTTAATTGAATCTAGCTTCACGATAACCGCTTATGAACGCCAAGAGTCAAATGTGTATTAAGACAAAAGATGTTTAAATCATGTTTTGAAACTAAGTGCTAAATTCGGTATTTTGGGTCAAAAGAGACACGTTTATATTGGACTACGGGTCGTGTGCGACCAAGTAATAATCGTGTTTCTAAATGATGAATGTAAGTCTTAGAAGTTTAGCTTGTTTATGTATTCTGTTGTCGAAACGTTTTGAGAAATGATGAAATGTTAAAATGTGAAAATTTTGGTTTAAGTTCAAAGTTGCAGGTCAGGACCTGGACCCGTGTTGGGTCGCGCCGCGGCAAGAGGCTTCGCGCCGCGGCAATACAAAGCATTTGAAATCAGAACTTGAGTTAAGAAGGCAATTTTTACAGTGATATGTCGCGCCGCGACAGTATGGGCCGCGCCGCGGCATAAGCCGTGGTCAGGCCAGATGTTTAACTTTTTTAAAAAAAAAAAAAAAAAATTTACTCGTTTCAAGGCGTTAAACATCTATATATATTTCGGAACAACCATAGACACTCTATATGTGAATGTTGGAGTTAGCTATACAGGGTTGAGGTTGATTCCAAAATATATATAGTTTGAGTTGTGATCAATACTGAGATACGTATACACTGGGTCGTGGATTGATTCAAGATAATATTTATCGATTTATTTCTGTACATCTAACTGTGGACAACTAGTTGTAGGTTACTAACGAGGACAGCTGACTTAATAAACTTAAAACATCAAAATATATTAAAAGTGTTGTAAATATATTTTGAACATACTTTGATATATATGTATATATTGTTATAGGTTCGTTAATCAACCAGTGGATAAGTCTTACTTCCTGACGAAGTAAAAATCTGTGAAAGTGATTTATAGTCCCACTTTTAAAATCTAATATTTTTGGGATGAGAATACATGCAGGTTTTATAAATGATTTACAAAATAGACACAAGTACGTGAAACTACATTCTATGGTTGAATTATCGAAATCGAATATGCCCCTTTTTATTAAGTCTGGTAATCTAAGAATTAGGGAACAGACACCCTAATTGACGCGAATTCTAAAGATAGATCTATTGGGCCCAACAAGCCCCATCCAAAGTACCGGATGTTTTAGTACTTCGAAATTTATATCATATCCGAAGGGTGTCCCGGAATGATGGGGATATTCTTATATATGCATCTTGTTAATGTCGGTTACCAGGTGTTCACCATATGAATGATTTTTATCTCTATGTATGGGATGTGTATTGAAATATGAAATCTTGTGGTCTATTATTATGATTTGATATATATAGGTTAAACCTATAACTCACCAACATTTTTGTTGACGTTTTAAGCATGTTTATTCTCAGGTGATTATTAAGAGCTTCCGCTGTCGCATACTTAAATAAGGACGAGATTTGGAGTCCATACTTGTATGTTATTGTGTAAAAACTGCATTCAAGAAACTTATTTTGTTGTAACATATTTGTATTGTAAACCATTATGTAATGGTCGTGTGTAAACAGGATATTTTAGATTATCATTATTTGATAATCTACGTAAAGCTTTTTAAAACCTTTATCTATGAAATAAAGGTTATGGTTTGTTTTAAAAATGAATGCAGTCTTTGAAAAACGTCTCATATAGAGGTCAAAACCTCGCAACGAACTCAATTAATATGGAACGTTTTTAATCAATAAGAACGGGACATTTCAGGTGTGGGATAGGTTTTCAAGGGAGGTCTCTCGTAGTTTTTCGACTGCCTTAGTTGGAATTCGTTTGGCTGATATTTCTCGGTGATCCGTTTTGTTGGCGGGTGCATTTTGGATATTTGATTATCGAAAGCTCTTTTCGGTTTTCTTATTGTGGTACCGAGGAGGTTGTTCTTGGGCTTCTCGACACGCAATTCTAGTAGCTTTGTGGACTGGGCAAGATTGTGTTCCGCAATCAGAGTTTTTGTGGATGGTTTTGCGTTGCGAGGCTCAGTCTGTTTGGAATATTTTTTTTCAAATTAATGTTGGGTGTTTATTGTTGGTCTATCTAGTGTTTAGATTGTACTGGTTGTGTATTGTACGTTATATTGGTTAGTGGTCAACCAGGTGATAATTGGTAATTGTTTCGTTTTGTGTAGGTTCAAACATATTGCACAATCTGTATCATTTGTAACTCTTTCAGACTAATATATATATATATATATATATATATATATATATATATATATATATATATATATATATATATATATATATATATATATATATATAGTCAAAAGTTCAAACGAGAACCATAAAAAAAGCGAGAACTGCGAGAACTTTTGATTTGTAAAGATTTTCACATGTAACTAGATTGAATCACACATAAACCTTGATGAAAAGTATTAATGAACATAAAATAGTTGAAAAACACTTATATTTTACCTATATAATTAAATATATAGTTTCTCGTTCACATGTGCATATTTGTTTCCGAACATGTGAACAGTTTCATATAATTAACAATTTAACATGCAATTTGAGCTAATGAACGTATGTTTGTTAATGATATGTGCATTAATTAACATTTTCATATAGTTTGTTGCATTTAAACGCATAAAAACTATTATATTAAATAGTTCTCGCAGTTCTCACCTTTTTTGTGGTTCTCGTTTGAACATGACCAAAGTATGATAACTCGAAGTGATTCCAACACTATTACAGCTGATCTGTGTACGCCAGTTTTCATAAATTACCGACTATACCCTAATAAGAGATTGGTGTGACAAAATAGTGACGAGATAGTTATGGATAAAGTGTCTGAAAATTGATCGAAAAAGACGTCATGAATAAATTCAATTTGGTCCCCAAAATATGATAATAAGTGATTGTGTGAATTTCGCTCATGTTGTCGTAAAGTGATTGCTACGTCACCCTACCTAATATGTGATACTTATTAAAATTCACGAGAACCATTGTATGCGCTAATTGTCATTTAGCTAGTAAAACTGTGGATAATGAAGGGTTTAGTTTTGTTGAATATATATTCAAGATATAGATGGAGATTAGAATGTAAAAAGAAAAACAAAATCAGTAAAGTAATCAAAGCAATTAACATGTGGATTTTTTTTTTAATTGCTCATTGTGTATTTCCTTGTCATCTTTTCATCTAGTGACGACGCTTATGTGAGGTAATTCTTAAGATTCCTTAAACACCACTTATTCGATATGAAGAGATCTACCGAAAAATATATATATGCCGAAATTGAATTATTCTACTAATAATCTTTAGGGTTATCAATAAAAAATTATTGGATGCATATTATAATCGTGCAATTTAAATAACCATATGCTTAAGCAGGGGCGGAAATGACATGGAGCAAGTGGGGTCACCTGACCTCAGTGAAATTTTTTTTTAGTGCAAAAAATTTAGGTTTTTTCGTTTCGAACCTAGTGGAATTTTGTTTGGCTAAAAGTCTTCATATTTGGTCTCCAAAATCTCAAAATTTTGTCTCAAATCCTTCAATTTTTGCTCAAAAACCTTCAAATTTTGCCTAAAAACCTTCAAATTTTGCAAAAAAAACTTCAAATTTTGCCTAAAAACGTTCATATTTTGTCAAAAAAAATAAAAATTGCTACGCTTTTAAAAAAATTTCGCCCCCAGTAAAAAAAAGTGTCTATTTCCGCCACTGTGCCTGAGGATAACTAACTTTGAGTTTAACTTTACTACTTGGATAAATTACTTGTTCATTGGAATCCTTCTAGAAAATATTAGGGTGATGTATGTATATGATAAAATTTGGGTAGTCACCCACTTCCTGTTATTTATTTATGTATGTTGGAAGGAAACGGTGGTGGGGTAGCTAGGATAACACCAAGTTAGTGATGGCGGAAGCGTGGGAGGTTAGGAAAAACGATGGAGTAGCGAGGGTGAAGTCGATATTCATATATCCCATTAAATCCTGCAAGCCCATCTCTGTTCAACATGCATCCATTTCTCCCACTGGTAATAATAGTTCTCTCTTACCCTGCTTCCTTTTAATTCACTCCTTTCAATTTCAATTTCATTTTCATTTTCATCTACTGTTAATTAATTAATTATTTCTCCCCTATGTTTAATTGTTTGTGTTATTATTATTATGGGTCAACCAAAATTAGTAACCCCGTATTTCCTGATTTTACTTTTCCTGTTTGCATACAAACGTAAGTTACTCACTCAGTCACTCAATACTACTTACCAATAATTAGGGGATGGATGGATGGGTAAATGCCTATCCTTTAATTAAAATTAAACTTATTATATAATTATCTGTAATTTGTAATTTGTGATGTGATACTCAGATTGATTAATTCTACATCATTGCTTTCAGATTAGCATAACAAACCTGAGTATCCATTCAAAAAATTAATATTAATATGTTAATATATAATATATGTAAGGAAGGAAGGAAGGATTCATATACTTGGGTGTGTTAATAACTATAAAGCAGATGCCAAACATTCAAGTAAAAGACAAGCAGAGCATGGTTAGTTATTATTGTTTTAAAGTCTTTTGCTTTTATGTCTGGGACAGGTTTCGTGTGGGATCGTCACTGGATGGTTATCAACTCTAAAGGCAGAGGCTGCACCCAAAGGGTCGAACCAAGGCTTGCTCTTATTCAAGTCGATCTGCCTCTTGAGGCCTTTTCTCCCGCCTGGCAACCCAATCACTCTTCTTACTTAGGTTACTGTTTTTTTTTCTTTCTTTTTATTTCATATGGGCCTTTTCGTGCGCATAAACTCATTTCAAACTCGCCTGCGGCAGTTGTTCGTGCTCCTGGGATGCCGGAGCTCAAGGTCTCATTGGCTAAACCATCATTACTTTCTCAAGGGGTCTCAGTCTGGGAATGGTCTGGATCCGCCTTAGATGAGGGACACGAGGCTGCACAATGGTTCACTGATTTTCTTGGCAAACCTAGCCGTTTAGTTCGCTTTAATGAAGGTACAATGTATCAAACATCTAATTTCCTAACTAATTTTTATTTATATCCTCTATACTTTATGGTGTGTAAGCATATATGAAAACATTAACATACTCTGTTCTCTCTTTATATAGAGTCCGAGACCAGACCCACTGACCCTGCCTATGCTACTGGTTTTAATGTGAAGTTTACAGATGCTTTTCAGTTTCTTTTAATCTCCCAGGTTAGCGTCAATGTTATTGTCTAACTATAACCCTTTTATCACAAGATAGCCTAATGGTTGTGGTT
This sequence comes from Rutidosis leptorrhynchoides, assembly GCF_046630445.1. NCBI lineage: Eukaryota > Viridiplantae > Streptophyta > Magnoliopsida > Asterales > Asteraceae > Rutidosis > Rutidosis leptorrhynchoides. The sequence goes on from NC_092335.1 coordinate 695,710,480, forward strand.
TTGATATTCTCACAAGAGGGTCTCGGGTTCAAACCTATATCATGGGTGGCCGGGGGAAGGGTTAGAAACCATTATGGGTATAACTTGGTTACATCCGAGTAAAAATACTCGCCCTCCCCGGGAGCCTGAACACAGGTTATCCGTTCACTTGTTTAATTTCTTTCTGAATATAATAATTTTAGATAGTTTAGTTTGGGTACACTGGATTTGTTGGTAAAAGTGTGAGCGGTCGGTTGTGAACTTGATTAATATGTCTTGAATCTACAGGCTTCTTTGGATGCGGTGAATGAACAACTAGAGGAACCGGTCAACATAAACCGATTTAGGCCCAAGTATGTGTTTTTATTATTATTATTATTATTATTATTATTATTATTATTATTATTATTATTATTATTATTATTATTATATGAATTGTTATTCTTATGCTATTGATTTAAGGATACATATATCAATGCACATTTAGTTTTCCGGCATAAATCTTACCATTGAAAATTTGCACTTGTGAAGTATCTTTGTTGACGGTTGTGAATCATTTGCTGAGGATCTTTGGAAACAGATCATAATTAACGAGTCTAAATTTGACGGTGTCATGCTGTGTCCGCGTTGTAAGGTATTGGAAACTTTCATCTAGAGGTGGCAATTATGACTAAATTACTTGTGAATGTGTTCTTCTACACTCTGCCCATTTTACTACCTCTACATATGTCATATGTAGATACTGTTTTTGGTTTATAATACTTTCAATTGACTTTCATTTCTTAGGTACCTAGTATCAATCAAGAGGATGCGACCCAAGGAAATGAACCTACCGCAACCATGATGAAATTCCGATCGGCCAAAGTCTTGAAAGTGGACACCACAACCACGCAATATAAAGGACGGGTGAGGACCAAAATTTGGAAAAACTATAACTTTAGTTTAAGATATTGAATTTAGGCACATAATCCACATGTTCTCGATGTATTAAATTTTAATACTGGGGCTGGTTGGAGTAATAAGGTAACATTCATGACTAATCACTTGTTACCTGTGGAGTTGAATTTTGTAGGTTTACCTAGGGCAGATGCTGGTGTGCGAAGATGACAGTAATAGTTGGGGGAAGATTATTAGTGTTGGAGACGTTATTCATGTGGAAAAGGTTTTCCCATCCTATGCAGATGTTGCAGTTTAAAGTGTACATCTGACATTCTTTTACTAAAACTAATGTCTTTAAAATGTATGTAGTAGAATGTACAATTATGTTTGTGGTATGTTGTTATCACTGACCTATGAGTCAGTTAATCAAACAATCTCTGTATATGTCATGGAAGCTATATGAGTGGGTTTGGAAAATAAATTATTTGTGTAAATTATTTTATCTTTGGTGATCTTTATTAAGCATCATCATGTCAATTTTAGGTAATTAAGTTTATACAGGTGAATACGAGTAATTGAGTCGTTTGTGGACTAATCATTTTTGTTTCGTTGGGGTGGAACGGGTCTTTTGCGGACTAATTCATCTTTGTGGCGGTTTGAGGTAGCTCGTGGCACTTGGGGTTCTTTTTCTCCCGATTTTCGGTGTTTCAGCGACCTTTGGTGTGATCCCGAAAGTTCGGCGGTTCGCCGGGTATGGTTTGTTTAGTTTGTTTGTTATCTTGCGGTGGCGGTAGATATTTTAATGACCGTCGACGCTGGCCAACTTTTCCGGTCATCTTTTCTGATCATATTTTGATAGTCCAAATTCGTTTGTCTACATCATCCTTCTCTGTTTATCTATCTCTTGGCTAAAGATCCGCACCAATGAAGAAGATTCACAATTCATTAAGGTTTCTGTTCCGAGTTCACATTTGAGGGTCAAGTTCCTAATGAATTATTGCTAATGACATGGTTGGTTACCCTTGATATCTATCTCCTAAGGTTTTTATACATACAGTATATACCTGATCCTGAAAAACCACCTTTTCTTTTGTTCATTTGCTTGGATTGCTTTGTTTTGCGACCAAAATCCTCTTAGAAATTAACTTTTTGTACATAAAAGTGTGTTTTTCTTGAAAAACAACCTGCCCGAAATCTTTTATTTAGTGCTCGAAAACCTGTCTCTTTGGACATTTCTGCTCAAAAACATCAAGTAACTGATACACAATCCCATTTTTGTGCCTGAAAACCTTGTAATTTGGCTTCAATTGTTTAAGGTTTGACTCTATTTTGGCTCCATAGTTTTGTCTATTGGATACTATCCACCGAAAACCCTTTTTCTTGTGGATAATACCCACCGAAAAGGCATCTTTGACCTTTATTTATCAACCCCATGCATGCCATCTTCCATTGTGTCATACAAAGAACAAGGGATAAGAACACATAAAGTTGACAGAATAGTGCTCGAAAACTTGGACCAAACACCCCACTCGAAAACCTTGTTGTTTGAAAACTTGGTCGATCATCTGCTCGAAAACAATGCTCGAAAACATTGTGCTCGAAAACCCAATCTCGAATACATCTGCTCGAAAACCTCCTGCTCGAAAACACCCTACCCGAAACACTCATGTCAATAGTATATATAATAATTTAAATTCTATATATATCATTTCAACATAAGGGGTTACTGTTCACAACAATATTTTATTCCTAAAAGGGGTATTTTTGTCATTTCAGTGCCCTATTTATATACTCCCATCTGCTTCTGCTTCTGCTTCCTTACACTAATCCCAGAAGGTTCTGGCGATTTCCCTTGGCCATTGTTCCGATTCCTTATCTCCGCCGTTTTCGTCCTTCGTCGTCGCCTTATCTGGCGACCGTTGTGTTGGTTCGAATTTTTTCCTTCCTTATCGCCCTTACGCATCACGATTTTGTCCCTTTGTCACCGTATTATTAGGGTTTTGCCTAGCGGTGTGCTGCTTTACGTATGGCGATTTTCTCCCTTCGTCATCGTATTAATAGGGTTTTTTCAGGCGGTGTGTTACTACAAATTGTTTCATCAGTTCGCGAATTTTAAAACTTAGGTTTTTGAATCTACCATCTGTTGTGAATCCAACAACTTTCCAAGGTTGGATTATTTTTTTCTTCTTATAATCATTGATTAGTGTAATATAATAATACATCGTTACATTGATTTTGTTACGTTAGCGAAAGCAATACAGATTATGGGTTACAACTACTGAATATGTTAATAGTGAATCTACGTTTATAAATTCTGCTTTCTGTGGTAGTTGTTAACATGGTGGTAGTATTAGAAGACTGGAATTTGGCTTTTGAAATTCTTAGTTGTGTGAATTTGATTATGTGTTTGCGAATTAAAATTGTTGCGTTCTTTCCCTTCGTAAAACATAGATTGGCTTAAATTGTTTGCCTTTGCTTAGATCAAACAATCTGCTGCTGTCTACCTAAGGGGTTTAAAACGACATCTTGTGTATATCTAATGCAAAATCTTCAATTAATTTGTCAACATATCTTCATTATTTACTTCAACAATATTATTATTGACAATTTTCAAGCGATTGTTATCCGCTTCTTTAAATTTTGTTCACTTAAATTTTCTCAAAATTATACTATATTTTTGTTTCAATAATATTTATCCAACCTAATTTTTCTTATGGTGTCTCGTTTACGAGAATCATGTGCCCAAATAGAACAAAAAACAAGACACTAAAAAAGTGACCCATTTTAATCGTTACTAAATTATACTCCGTACATGATAGGATAAAATATTACTCTACTTTGTTTATTATGATAATAATTAACTAGCTTAAGACCCGCAAGATTTGCGAGTTTCGACAATCAAATTTACAAATATATAATCCATATTATCTGATAAACCTTTATCATGATGATGTCGTAAATGAGGAATACACAAGCTTAAAAAAGGGAGTGATATTTACACAACCATTAAACATATTACATTAGAGCAAATAATTTTACTATTGATGAATAGTAGACGGTATTATTTAATTCAACAAAGGGTACCATTTGAGCAAATTTTGAGTACTATTCATGAATAGTAACTTCTTTGTCCTTTTTATTAATTTTTTTTTTGCTTTTCCATCCCAAACTATTTTCGTCTTTGTTCCCACAACTATAACCGCCATATTTTTTAACGTACAATTTTTAGCAGCAATCGGTCTGAAGCGCACTGCCACACGCCACACACATAGGTCATCGTAAATTTCTCTCGCCACTTTTTCTGAGTTTTTCCAGGTAGTATAGATGCGTTCTTCAGTGGGAACAAAAGATATCAGCGACGGAAAAAGGAAAGAAAGAAGAAAAGTCCGGACGTTCGGAGGATACCAGAAGTCGGAACGACGCCGAAAAAATCAGGTTTTAGGCGAGACACGTGAGAGAAGGCAGAGTCAACAAAATGTAGAGACTCATAGAACAAATATTCAGAAGATATTGTAAATGGTTACTTGAGAAGAAGACCGGAGACCAGAGATTCAAATGGAAAAGACAAAATGAGATGGGTAAGATTTTCAAGTAAGAGAGGAATAGAGAAGGGAGCACGTAATGACTTTTTTTTAATACTAGCTACATAGATATAGCCCTTACTCCAATTAAAGATTGGAGTCATTAATAAAATATTCTTTTAATGTGTAACACAAATTACATTACAAATACAATTATAAATTACATCGAAATTGAGTCATTCTTTTCTAACTTGAATTTTTAAATCTTATTAAATCATTCTTCTAATTTATACGGAGTAATTTATATTACGTTTATAAAAATTTATTTACGTGTTTTATAGTAATTATTTATAACAATTAATTTGATACATCTAAAAAAATATATTATACAACATAATTTGGACAGCTCAGGATAATTAATTTGTTACAAACTCATATAGTAATATATGACAATATGTTTCTTTGCAATTGTATTAGCTGTTTAATATGTTAAAACCAATTATTATCTTATAGGTTACGTTAACTGCTTTGTTATTAGAATATATAATTGGATGCTACAAAAAAGTTTTACGTAAACGAGGGGTGGTCGCCGCAACGCGCTGCTGACTACCCTGCTTGTTTTTTACATATACACAACCAAAGATGTTTTATGGTGTTGTACAGTACAACACTGCAAAGCATGTTTGGTTTCAAAAATAGAAAGAAAAATTCTAAATAAAAAGTAAATTTCTAAACTACCCATGATTATGTTATTAAAATAATTAATTATTTATTTAATAAAAATATTAACATGCTAATGTTAATTGTACAATATGGAAAACATTATGTAAAACCTTATGATAAAACACTCTTATGACCACATGTACAATATCTGAAGCATTATGTACAACTTAATGGTAAAATATATTTCCATGACTATATGTATAATATTTGAAGCATTAGATACAATGGCGGAGCCAATAGGGGGTGTGGGGTTGCCCAGCATCACCTATTCAACCCATGTACTTTGAGCCTATTTACTTTAGTCCATTAACTAATTCTATTTAACTGGTCCATTAAGACCATTCCCAACCACCCACCCTCACCCATGTCATCCATCATTTCCTCGAGGGCTCCATTGGCATTGTCCATGCCCTCACAAGCCCTCATCCGCCCTCAATGACTTCGCCCTGATTCATTTCTTCACCAAGCATATGCGAGGACGGATTTCTTTCTCTTTCTTCATGTATATGTGCAATAATTACTTGTACATAAGCAAATAAACTTGTACTTTAATTTATTTAATTAATTTTGTGGGGTATGTAATGAGGAGAGAGTATGTCATGGTTGGCAATGGTGTGTTCTGAGAGTGTTATGGGAGGAAGTGGTGAGAAAGGAGGAGAGAGAAAGCTGATGTGGCGCTGAGGAAGTGTCCATGACGGCGTCATGGTTGGGAGTGGTCTAACTAATTCTATTTAACTGGAGCTGTATAAATGAAACCCAAATTTAAATATAAATTAATATAGTATATATGGTGATGAATTAGATACTGAATAGTCATGCTGCAATTAAAAGCTATTGAAATCCCTAATTGATTTTTTTGTTCTTTTCTTGTTCTTTTCTCGTTGTTATAATTAAAATTGAAATTAAATTTATAACATGATCTTAACTGGAATCATGAGTTAATATGACAATTTCTTAATTTTCAAGCCCAAAGTTAACGTTGATACATTTATTCATAACTTATAAGAATTGTAAATGAAACACTATATGACCAACTCCAAATGTACAAGGTAAAGTTTTTTTTTTTTTTTTTTTTATTTTATTTTATGAACTTATGTTTCCGTATACATGTTTATCAATAATCTAACTTATAATAGTGCTTTAACTAATTACAATTTTATTTACCGAATCCTTAGTAAGAAAATAGCTCGTCATATGTAGAAATTTTGCTAATTACTTAACAATTAGCTTCGGTGAACTAATACGTTTGTTATATGGATATTTCTTATGATTAAAATTGTTTGCGTTGTTCTTTCAGCTTGTAATCAATAAGGAGTAATAATACTTCATGTGTGTACGTTAATATCTAATTATTGAATAAGCCACCCCTATTGTCAAATCCTGGCTCCGCCTCTGATTAGATACAACCTTGTGATAAAACACTTCAATGATCATATATACAATCTTAAAATCAAATTGTACAATTTTTTACAAATTCTCATGAACACATATATAAACTTTGAAGCATATTGTACAACTTTCATATAATAATTGTATTTTTTTTTTTAAAAAATCTAGCTTAAGAATCACAAATTCGCGGGATTAGAAAATAAAATTTGCAATATCGATGTAATTGAATTGAAGAATGTAATAAAATCATTTCATAAGAAGTTCATATGACTTGCAAGTTGGTAAGTAACTGGGTTAAAATTCCCACATATAAGTTCAAATATAGCATAAGCTTTAGAAGTGTGTATTTGTTATGTTGGCACCTTTAATTTGAATAAGAACCATGAATATTCCATACTTGATATCTTCATTTACCGGTAATCAGGTGGACAACGAACCTCACGGATGTTGAGAAAATGCCTAAGCTGATTTTAATAATCTAACGCAATATGATTTTGAATCTCCTAACTAATAATGCACATTATAGTAGCAACCATAATAAAAAGAAGTTATCACTAAAACCTGGAATATGTATTCATTGTATAAAAAATACGTCATTCAGTTCTAAAGAAATGAGTAATGAATTTTCATATAACTGATAAAATTCGAAGCATATTTAATAAGCTTATGGTTAATGATGAAACCAAAATCGTAATTAGTTTATGGATCTTGGGTTTGAGTGCTTGATTTGAGAAAAGAGTGGATCGAATGTTTTAACTCCAATAATTGTGCGAACCCCGATTTGAAATTTGAATTTCAATGGCGTAAAACAATTGACGGGATTAACCTCACTCGATTGGAATCGAACAAGTTAATATCTTAGAGTGGGGATTAACTCCGATATGACCGGAATCTTTATCGGAGTTGTGTTATCAGCTGGAGTTGTGTTTAACCGAGAGGTCGCGAGTTCGAGTCCCGTTTGGAGCATTTTCTTTTTAGGAGGGTATACTCTTTTATTCCCATTTACATTATTATTATGATTATTATTATTATTATTATTGTTAATACTAATTATTATTATTATTGTTAATATTACGATAAGTATTATTATTATTATGATTATGATTATTATTATTATTATTATTATTATTATTATTATTATTATTATTATTTGTTATTGTTACCTTTGTCTGACAGCTTCCGTAGATTCCTCCGTAACTTATGGGATTTTAGTATTATATATGCATATATAAATTATGTATTGCAGGGTACTAATCTACATCATATAATCTATTTCTTATCAAAAATCCTTCATCTGATCGTACAAGATGAATCCCTCAACCAGTTCGAATTCCTTGAATTCCGACAGCTATTCCGATATGGAGTTTCACCTAAGCTCCGAAAGCAGTGTCACCAGAATGAATCAACCAATTCATCTGATGGGTTTGTAGCCTACTTAATCATTGAAGACAAAAAGAAGGTGATCCTTTTCATCAACCAAATTCACCTCTTGACAATGAACCTGAAGCGCTTACCGGCGAACCTGTTCGAGACACCATTTTCTCTCTTATTTTCAGAGTATCTAGTCACGATCATATACTATCTCAGATTCTAAACCTCATTCATCCGCTCGTCCGAACCGACAATCATCCCGGTGTAATAGAAGAAGTCAACGAGCTTCGCGCCCGAGTTGTAGCCTTGGAAAATATAGTGCAAAACGTACCAGCTTCAACGACATCACCAGCACCAACAGTATCACCAATATCAATACCAGTACCACCAACTACCCAAGCTTCAACATCACATGCCTCAACATCACCATATGTACTTCGAGTATGATCTTCGTTCTACGTATCGTTCTACCTCATTTATCTTCGTTTGACATGCCGAATATGTAATCTCTAAAGTTTTAGAGATTATTCATTCTAGTTCCAACCGAAAACTAAATGAGTTTAATATCATATTAACTCATTAAATCTATGATTACATCTGAAGAAAATATATATGTATATATGTTTTCATAAAGATTGTAATTAAAAATTCTTTTGTACAAACTGTTAATGGTGAAAATATTTTAACGGGTAGGTAATACCCGAAGAATATTTAGATTTCACATTAATAAGTTACACTGTACATTTTTCGAATTTGATTCAACAGCCATTTACTATCCTACTTACATCCACAGATATACGTATCCGTTCACCACAGAATAACCATTTTCACCCAATTTCATATTTGGATTTTGACTCATCAAAATCCAACAAATGGCATAGTGAAGAAAATATTTGACAAAATTAAAATTTATTAGAAACAAACAAATTAACTATGAGAAATTTTGTTAAGAATCCACGCTAACGGTTCCTAGCTAACTGTTAATTCCTTATTACATTTTAATTATCGCAATTTATTTTATCGCAATTTTAATTCTCGCAATTTTATTTATCGTCATTTAATTTCTGTTATTTACGCATTTTAAATATCGGAACACGTATAAAATGTTTTGACATATCATATCGACGCATCTATATATATTATTTGGAATAACCATAGACACTCTATATGCAGTAATGATCGAGTTCGCTATACAGGGTTGAGGTTGATTCTACAATAATATATATACTTTGAGTTGTGATCGAGTCTGAGACATGTATACAATGGGTCACGATACGTATTAATTAATTCGAATATATTATTTATGAATTATTGAATTACTAACTGTGGACTGCCAATATTGGACAATTAAAATGAATTAAAATATTGATTATAACATATGAAACTAAACAATTCTTCAAGTTTTCCACTTGATTTCATCTTAAACCTCATTTGTATCTTGACGATTACAATCTGCGATCAAACCTTTCATGATTCTTGAAAACACCTTAATCGAGAGAATGAACTAACCGCACTTCATCTACGGAAGAAAAGATTGATGCATATAGATATGCACCTGAAAACACTCGGAACCTGAGTAAACATTTAAAACGTAACTGTGCTAGCTCCTTTGGCATTGTTATTACCGAAAATAATTTTGCAATCTCTTTCCAAATTAGCCAATTTTATCATAGCTTCAACAAGTCAACTTCGACTTTTCGTTCGAAACAACCTTATTATAACCTTAATATATATGTATGCTCTTTTATTGTTACCGGGGAACCTTTTATATTCCACCATATTACCAGCAGACTTACCAGCAACTTCATTACTCATTGGCTTAAGTCTCTCCGATAAACCATTATGTTTATTCATTGAAACTCTATCATGTACTCATCGACATCTTGTAACGATAGTTGCCATACCAATTACCGGGAAGCATTAATCATTAATTCTCGAATTTCGCAGTATTCCTACGTCAACACTTATATATCTATATATAACGTATATCTTCTGGACTGATGAATTTCAATTCGGAATCTTTGAATTTCTGAAAAGTACTCTAGCTTGTGAATCAGATCTCTGAGTTCTGAAAAAGCCGATGAAGCAGCGAAAACTGAAGACTGTTTAAACAGTCAAAAGTTTGATAATAAAGAGCGACATACTGAAAAAGCTCAAAAGTTTTGATACTGATAAATGAATTGAGCAAACCATGAAGGAGACTCTGAACAAATCATAAGGACTAAACTTGTACATAAAGAATCTTGATGATTCTGTTATGATGAAATCTTTAGTGAATACCTTATTCCGTAATTGTTCTAAATCATTGTGAATGAATTTCTTCATCACATTTTGATTGTAGAATTATAAGATATTATCGTATCTTTCATTATAAATATCCTCAATATTTCTGAAGATATCTTCATAAATATTCTCGTCCGATATTAATTATCTCTCCGCTCTATCTATGTTATATCATAAAAGGAAACTATTTTAGTTTCTAAATCTCGGGAAAATTCATTTAAAAAAAAATGAATGTTTTTGAAGTAGTGTTGGGAACTGAAACATGAGTTAGTATAATATAATGACACTTGATCAACGTGATTATATTACAGTAAGTCATGCTGAGTTTCTAATGAAACGTGATGATTCACAGACCATAACGTCATCATGTGCCATTTTACATGACTCTTACATTCTACCTAATCTCCAAACATATTAAGATCATATCTTCTTGATAAATATATTTTTCCAAGATATTCTGGTAATTTGACAAGTCAAGATCGTGCCATTACAATTTCCTTCTTAGAACATTAGTCATGTTCATTCAAAACTTCATACCTACGAATTCTAGACCATTATTCGCTTGACTTAAAGTCGGGAAGAGAAAACAAAAGTATGGAACTCAAAAATATAAAGGAAAAACAGAAACGAAGGGAGTGGATTATAGTGAAATATCAGACAGAACAATTAAGACAGATCATCGCATTTAACCAAAGAGAATTCTAATTTCCTTAGTTACCGAAGAATTAAATCTCATATGAAGATTTTCTCTAAATTCCTTGAATTTCGAAAATCAGCCTGACTATGTCAGAGGTCAAGAAAAATCTTTATTATCTCATTTCAGTCTTTTGTGATAACTTCACTCATACGCTTCGAATAATCGAATTGTTTTATCTGTATTATTCAATGATGATAAAACTCTATTTATCAGCTCCTATTCGAAAGGAAAAAATTCGTATTGTTAGCCATGACGATCTCGATCAAATTTCGGGGATGAAATTTCTTTAACGGGTAGGTACTGTGACGACCCAAAAATTTCCGACCAAATTTAAACTTAATCTTTATATTATTTTCGACACGATAAGCAAAGTCTGTAATATTGAGTCTCAAAATTTTTGGAACTGTTTATATGAATTCAATTGACCTTCGACCAATTTCGACGATTCACGAATAGATAATTGTAAATAGATTTGTATGTATTTAAATATATATGTATATATAAACACAATAATTTGGAAATATAACTTTAAATATTATATGTCATTGTTGTTAAAATTAATTATGTAAAATAAAATAAAAATATGATATTATGATAATTATTATTTAAAACATATAAATAAGGTATATTAAATATATGTTTTGTGATTTCAGGCCTAATTAGTAAACGTCGGTAACACTCGGTTGGCATCTCGTTAATGTTCATATAGATCTAATACATATAGATGAAAGATTAAGATAAAAGATGGACTGCAAATTGATTACGAAGATTTTAGATTTGTTAAAAATATTTTTACCTTTTTAAGTTTAAATATTAGTACTCCGTACATATTAATTAGAACAGAAAATAAATAATTAATGAACCTTTTTTATCAGGTTTTAAACGATAAATGACCGAAATAATTAAATGAACTTGATTTAAAAATTTGGGATTTTTAGGAACACTTTTATACGTTAACCGTTTAGCAATGGATACGATATGGCCATCCGTGATAAACTGTCGGTAGCAACACTCCAAACTTCTGATGGATAACTGTGGAATACTGTTTTCATGTGATTACTTTCACTATCTTATAGTCTATATATATATATATATATATATATATATATATATATATATATATATATATATATATATATATATATATACACACACACACACATAGAACATCACATATATGCACACAACATCCTTCTCCTTCTTGTTTCTTTAAGTCGACGAGCACTACCCTACCACAACCATCACCCTTTCTCTATTGTTGCTGCTACCGTTTCTATTTCAACAAAGACCACCTCCTTCTTCGATCATTTTTTTTAGTTGTGAAGTCATCACCACGAATTACTACTTTCTTCTTTCTTAAACTGATGATCAAACCGAATCATCGCTCATTTTTTTTTATATATCAACGAAGACCACAAACTATTATTTTCTACCTCCTTGTTCATTCTCTACTTCTGCCTTAGGTTCTTCTTGAAATGTCCCGTTCATAATAATTATAAACGATTCATATTAATTGATTTCTTTGCGAGGTTTTGACCTCTATATGAGATGTTTTTCAAAGACAGCATTCAATTTTAAAACAAACCATAACCTTTAAAATATTACGACGATTATCAAATAATGATAGTCTAAAATATAGCATTTTTCACACGACCATTACATAATGGTTTACAATAATATTACACATCAACATAAATCTTCGAATGCAGTTTTTAAATAATATTATACAAGTATGGACTCCAAATCTTGTCCTTAGTTTAGTATGCAATAGCGGAAGCTCTTAAAAATCACCTGAGAATAAACATGCTTAAAACGTCAACAAAAATGTTGGTGAGTTATAGGTTTAGCCTATATATTTATCAATTTGTATTAATAGACCACAAGATTTCATATTTCCATTTCTTGTAAATAGCATGTATGCATAAAAATCATTCATATGGTGAACACCTGGTAACCGACATTAACAAGATGCATATAAGAATATCCCCATCATTCCGAGACATCCATCGAACATGATAAAACAATATCGAAGTACTAAAGCATCCGCAACCATGGATGGGGTTTGTTAGGCCCAATATGAAATGTCCCGTTCTTATTGATTAAAAACGTTCCATATTAATTGATTTCGTTGCGAGGTTTTGACCTCTATATGAGAAGTTTTTCAAAGACTGCATTCATTTTAAAACAAACCATAACCTTTATTTCATCAATAAAGGTTTAAAAAGCTTTACGTAGATTATCAAATAATGATAATCTAAAATATCCTGTTTACACACGACCATTACATAATGGTTTACAATACAAATATGTTACAACAAAATAAGTTTCTTGAATGCAGTTTTTACACAATATCATACAAGCATGGACTCCAAATCTCGTCCTTATTTAAATATGCGACAGCGGAAGCTCTTAATAATCACCTGAGAATAAACATGCTTAAAACGTCAACAAAAATGTTGGTGAGTTATAGGTTTAACCTATATATATCAAATCATAATAATAGACAACAAGATTTCATATTTCAATACACATCCCATACATAGAGATAAAAATCATTCATATGGTGAACACCTGGTAACCGACATTAACAAGATGCATATATAAGAATATCCCCATCATTCCGGGACACCCTTCGGATATGATATAAATTTCGAAGTACTAAAGCATCCGGTACTTTGGATGGGGTTTGTTAGGCCCAATAGATCTATCTTTAGGATTCGCGTCAATTAGGGTGTCTGTTCCCTAATTCTTAGATTACCAGACTTAATAAAAAGGGGCATATTCGATTTCGATAATTCAACCATATAATGTAGTTTCACGTACTTGTGTCTATTTTGTAAATCATTTATAAAACCTGCATGTATTCTCATCCCAAAAATATTAGATTTTAAAAGTGGGACTATAACTCACTTTCACAGATTTTTACTTCGTCGGGAAGTAAGACTTGGCCACTGGTTAATTCACGAACCTATAACAATATATACATATATATCAAAGTATGTTCAAAATATATTTACAACACTTTTAATATATTTTGATGTTTTAAGTTTATTAAGTCAGCTGTCCTCGTTAGTAACCTACAACTAGTTGTCCACAATTAGATGTACAGAAATAAATCGATAAATATTATCTTGAATCAATCCACGACCCAGTGTATACGTATCTCAGTATTGATCACAACTCAAACTATATATATTTTGGAATCAACCTCAACCCTGTATAGCTAACTCCAACATTCACATATAGAGTGTCTATGGTTGTTCCGAAATATATATAGATGTGTCGACATGATAGGTCGAAACATTGTATACGTGTCTATGGTATCTCAAGATTACATAATATACAATACAAGTTGATTAAGTTATGGTTGGAATAGATTTGTTACCAATTTTCACGTAGCTAAATTGAGAAAAATTATCCAATCTTGTTTTACCCATAACTTCTTCATTTTAAATCCGTTTTGAGTGAATCAAATTGCTATGGTTTCATATTGAACTCTATTTTATGAATCTAAACAGAAAAAGTATAGGTTTATAATCGGAAAAATAAGTTACAAGCCATTTTTGTAAAGGTAGTCATTTCAGTCGAAAGAACGACGTCTAGATGACCATTTTAGAAAACATACTTCCACTTTGAGTTTAACCATAATTTTTGGATATAGTTTCATGTTCATAATAAAAATCATTTTCTCAGAATAATAACTTTTAAATCAAAGTTTATCATAGTTTTTAATTAACTAACCCAAAACAGCCCGCGGTGTTACTACGACGGCGTAAATCCGGTTTTACGGTGTTTTTCGTGTTTCCAGGTTTTAAATCATTAAGTTAGCATATCATATAAATATAGAACATGTGTTTAGTTGATTTTAAAATTCAAGTTAGAAGGATTAACTTTTGTTTGCGAACAAGTTTAGAATTAACTAAACTATGTTCTAGTGATTACAAGTTTAAACCTTCGAATAAGATAGCTTTATATGTATGAATCGAATGATGTTATGAACATCATTACTACCTTAAGTTCCTTGGATAAACCTACTGGAAAAGAGAAAAATGGATCTAGCTTCAACGGATCCTTGGATGGCTCGAAGTTCTTGAAGCAGAATCATGACACGAAAACAAGTTCAAGTAAGATCATCACTTGAAATAAGATTGTTATATTTATAGAAATTGAACCAAAGTTTGAATATGATTATTACCTTGTATTAGAATGATAACCTACTGTAAGAAACAAAGATTTCTTGAGGTTGGATGTGAAATGTCCCGTTCTTATTGATTAAAAACGTTCCATATTAATTGATTTCGTTGCGAGGTTTTGACCTCTATATGAGACATTTTTCAAAGACTGCATTCATTTTTAAAACAAACCATAACCTTTATTTCATAGATAAAGGTTTTAAAAAGCTTTACGTAGATTATCAAATAATGATAATCTAAAATATCCTGTTTACACACGACCATTACATAATGGTTTACAATACAAATATGTTACAACAAAATAAGTTTCTTGAATGCAGTTTTTACACAATATCATACAAGCATGGACTCCAAATCTCGTCCTTATTTAAGTATGCAACAGCGGAAGCTCTTAATAATCACCTGAGAATAAACATGCTTAAAACGTCAACAAAAATGTTGGTGAGTTATAGGTTTAACCTATATATATCAAATCATAATAATAGACCACAAGATTTCATATTTCAATACACATCCCATACATAGAGATAAAAATCATTCATATGGTGAACACCTGGTAATCGACATTAACAAGATGCATATATAAGAATATCCCCATCATTCCGGGACACCCTTCGGATATGATATAAATTTCGAAGTACTAAAGCATCCGGTACTTTGGATGGGGTTTGTTAGGCCCAATATGTAGTGACCCGAACTTTTCCATGTTTATATATATTAATTGAGATTGATATTTACATGATTAAATGTTTCCAACATGTTAAGCAATCAAACTTGTTAAGACTTAATTAATTGAAATAGGTTTCATATAGACAATTGACCACCCAAGTTGATCGGTGATTCACGAACGTTAAAACTTGTAAAAACTATATGATGACATATATATGGTTATATATATAGTTAACATGATATTATGATATGTAAACATATCATTAAGTATATTAACAATGAACTACATATGTAAAAACAAGACTACTAACTTAATGATTTTGAAACGAGACATATATGTAACGATTATCGTTGTAACGACATTTAATGTATATATATCATATTAAGAGATATTCGTACATCATAATATCATGATAATATAATAATTTAAAATCTCTTTTGATATTATAAACATTGGGTTAACAACATTTAACAAGATCGTTAACCTAAAGGTTTCAAAACAACATTTACATGTAACGACTAACGATGACTTAACGACTCAGTTAAAATGTATATACATTTAGTGTTTTAATATGTATTCATACACTTTTGAAAGACTTCAAGACACTTATCAAAATACTTCTACTTAACAAAAATGCTTACAATTACATCCTCGTTCAGTTTCATCAACAATTCTACTCGTATGCACCCGTATTCGTACTCGTACAATACACAGCTTTTAGATGTATGTACTATTGGTATATACACTCCAATGATCAACTCTTAGCAGCCCATGTGAGTCACCTAACACATGTGGGAACCATCATTTGGCAACTAGCATGAAATATCTCATAAAATTACAAAAATATGAGTAATCATTCATGACTTATTTACATGAAAACAAAATTACATATCCTTTATATCTAATCCATACACCAACGACCAAAAACACCTACAAACACTTTCATTCTTCAATTTTCTTCATCTAATTGATCTCTCTCAAGTTCTATCTTCAAGTTCTAAGTGTTCTTCATAAATTCCAAAAGTTCTAGTTTCATAAAATCAAGAATACTTTCAAGATTGCTAGCTCACTTCCAATCTTGTAAGGTGATCATCCAACCTCAAGAAATCTTTGTTTCTTACAGTAGGTTATCATTCTAATACAAGGTAATAATCATATTTAAACTTTGGTTCAATTTCTATAACTATAACAATCTTATTTCAAGTGATGATCTTACTTGAACTTGTTTTCGTGTCATGATTTTGCTTCAAGAACTTTGAGCCATCCAAGGATCCATTGAAGCTAGATCCATTTTTCCCTTATCCAGTAGGTTCATCCAAGGAACTTAAGGTAGTAATGATGTTCATAACATCATTCGACTCATACATATAAAGCTATCTTATTCGAAGGTTTAAACTTGTAATCACTAGAACATAGTTTAGTTAATTCTAAACTTGTTCGCAAACAAAAGTTAATCCTTCTAACTTGACTTTTAAA
This sequence comes from Rutidosis leptorrhynchoides, assembly GCF_046630445.1. NCBI lineage: Eukaryota > Viridiplantae > Streptophyta > Magnoliopsida > Asterales > Asteraceae > Rutidosis > Rutidosis leptorrhynchoides. Next base: position 695,727,661 of record NC_092335.1, read on the forward strand.
ATCAACTAAACACATGTTCTATATCTATATGATATGCTAACTTAATGATTTAAAACCTGGAAACACGAAAAACACCGTAAAACCGGATTTACGCCGTCGTAGTAACACCGCGGGCTGTTTTGGGTTAGTTAATTAAAAACTATGATAAACTTTGATTTAAAAGTTGTTATTCTGAGAAAATGATTTTTATTATGAACATGAAACTATATCCAAAAATTATGGTTAAACTCAAAGTGGAAGTATGTTTTCTAAAATGGTCATCTAGACGTCGTTCTTTAGACTGAAATGACTACCTTTACAAAAACGACTTGTAACTTATTTTTCCGACTATAAACCTATACTTTTTCTGTTTAGATTCATAAAATAGAGTTCAATATGAAACCATAGCAATTTGATTCACTCAAAACGGATTTAAAATGAAGAAGTTATGGGTAAAACAAGATTGGATAATTTTTCTCATTTTAGCTACGTGAAAATTGGTAACAAATCTATTCCAACCATAACTTAATCAACTTGTATTGTATATTATGTAATCTTGAGATACCATAGACACGTATACAATGTTTCGACCTATCATGTCGACACATCTATATATATTTCGGAACAACCATAGACACTCTATATGTGAATGTTGGAGTTAGCTATACAGGGTTGAGGTTGATTCCAAAATATATATAGTTTGAGTTGTGATCAATACTGAGATACGTATACACTGGGTCGTGGATTGATTCAAGATAATATTTATCGATTTATTTCTGTACATCTAACTGTGGACAACTAGTTGTAGGTTACTAACGAGGACAGCTGACTTAATAAACTTAAAACATCAAAATATATTAAAAGTGTTGTAAATATATTTTGAACATACTTTGATATATATGTATATATTGTTATAGGTTCGTGAATCAACCAGTGGCCAAGTCTTACTTCCCGACGAAGTAAAAATCTGTGAAAGTAAGTTATAGTCCCACTTTTAAAATCTAATATTTTTGGGATGAGAATACATGCAGGTTTTATAAATGATTTACAAAATAGACACAAGTACGTGAAACTACATTCTATGGTTGAATTATCGAAATCGAATATGTCCCTTTTTATTAAGTCTGGTAATCTAAGAATTAGGGAACAGACACCCTAATTGACGCGAATCCTAAAGATAGATCTATTGGGCCTAACAAACCCCATCCAAAGTACCGGATGCTTTAGTACTTCGAAATTTATATCATATCCGAAGGGTGTCCCGGAATGATGGGGATATTCTTATATATGCATCTTGTTAATGTCGGTTACCAGGTGTTCACCATATGAATGATTTTTATCTCTATGTATGGGATGTGTATTGAAATATGAAATCTTGTGGTCTATTGTTACGATTTGATATATATAGGTTAAACCTATAACTCACCAACATTTTTGTTGACGTTTAAAGCATGTTTATTCTCAGGTGAATATTAAGAGCTTCCGCTGTTGCATACTAAAATAAGGACAAGATTTGGAGTCCATGTTTGTATGATATTGTGTAAAAACTGCATTCAAGAAACTGAGTTCGATGTAACATATTTGTATTGTAAACCATTATGTAATGGTCGTGTGTAAACAGGATATTTTAGATTATCATTATTTGATAATCTACGTAAAGCTTTTTAAACCTTTATTTATGAAATAAAGGTTATGGTTTGTTTTAAAAAGGAATGCAGTCTTTGAAAACGTCTCATATAGAGGTCAAAACCTCGCAACGAAATCAATTAATATGGAACGTTTTTAATCAATAAGAACGGGACATTTCAGTTGGTATCCGAGCGTTGGTCTTAGAGAACCAGAAAATTTGCATTAGTGTGTCTTATCGAGTTTGTTAGGATGCATTAGTGAGTCTGGACTTCGACCGTGTTTTCTTTAAATATGATTGCTTAACAAATTTTGTTGGAAACTATATATTTTTAACATGTGAATATTATGTGATATATTAATCTCTTAACGCGTTTGATATTATGTGATAGATGTCTACCTCTAGAACAAGTCCCATTGACTCACCTAATAATAATGAAGAGTCAAATGTAAATTGGAATGATTCGTGGACTGATTCACAAGTTCCCGAAGAGGAATCGGAAGAAGAATCGGAACCGGAAGAAGAATCGGAACCGGATGAAGAAATAGAACCGGTGGGGGAAATAATAAAACGGTTAAGTAAAAGAAAATCCTCAACCAACCGACCAAGGTTAATTATGGTCAATGATGTTTCCGCCAAGGAAGCAAAATATTGGGAGGATTACCAATTCTCCGATGAATCGGATTCCGACGAGAATTCTGATGATGTTATAGAAATTACCCCAACTGAATTTAAAAAGGCAAAAGAAAATAATAAGGGAAAGGGCATAAAAATAGAGAAATCTAATTCCAACCCCGATGAACTTTATATGTATCGTCAACGCCCGAAGTCCTTAAGTTGTAACAATGACCCGGGAACCTCTAAACCACCAGGTTTTTCTAAACCAATGTGGACAACGACGGCTCGTATTAGGGGAACATCATATATCCCTAGAAACTTGGCAAAACGAACCAAAACCGAAGAAGAAGAAACGAGCGAGTCGGAATAAGATAGTTGTATTCGTGTGGTGTAATATATGTAATATAGTGGTCTTATGCTTTATGATATATGTAAAAATTGCTTGTATTAATAAGTATTTTTTTATGAATCTAACTCTTGTCTATTTTACAGTTTAAAAACACAAAATGGATAGACAACCCAATATTTTAAGAGACCTACCCGGAGACATGATTGATGAAATCTTGTCTAGAGTCGGCCAGAATTCTTCGGCACAACTATTTAAGGCGAGATCAGTTTGTAAGACATTCGAAGAACGTTCCAAGAATGTCTTGGTTTATAAGAGACTTTCGTTTGAAAGATGGGGGATATCACATTGGGAAACCCATAAGTTACGATGTGTTTACTTTGACGCATATATTGCGGGGAACCCAAATGCTATTTTACGCAACGGGTTAAGAAATTATTTTGACTCAATATATCCGAATATTGGACTTCGTGATTTAGAAAAAGCGGCTAACATGCAACATAAAGAAGCATGTTATGCTTACGGATTAGTAATGTTCGCTTCTCACCAAAGTGAGAACAAGAACATCGGGCTACAACTATTAAACAAAACGTTTCCACAAGTGACGGAGTCGGTAATTGGGGTAAGAAATGAGGTTTTTAGATTATTACGGGACTGTTGGACATTACGTAACCCTCATCCCTTTGACGACGTTACAACACGCTGTCTTATCAACAGCCATAACGGTTATGTTGCACAAGACCAAGGATGGGAAGTAGTCCTAGTAAAACCAGAATGCATGACTTGTTTCTGGACGTATGAATTACGTGTCTTTATTGCCTTTGCTGAACGACTTGTGTACTAGCTAGAATTATCTTCACAACTATCTTGTATCAAAGTTATTGTGTGCTATATTTCATGCTTTATGTAAAATAAGCGGTATTGTAAGTTTGTAAAATATTGTATAAAAGTTTGAACGCGAAATATTATTATAATCAGTTTTTCATATAGAATTGTAGTAGTTTAATTGTATATTAGCTACTAAGTATGAACTTAACGGGTAGGTACTACCCGAATTTAAACTTATAAAACGCTAATATGAAGAAAAAGCTTTTATAAATGAGTTCATATTATGCTACGAAATACTATTAACTACTCTTAATATTCTGTATGATTAACTTGTTCCATTTAACTATTTTGAAGGAAATGGCACCGACTACTCGACACACCGTGAATATGAATGAAGAGGAATTCCGTACTTTTCTAGCTTCAAACATAGCCGCAGTACAGGCTGCGCTACATACCAACAATAACCTTGGATCTAGCAGTACAGGAAATCGTGTAGGATGCACCTACAAAGAATTCACTGCCTGCAAACCTTTGGAATTTGATGGAACCGAAGGACCGATTGGATTGAAACGATGGACCGAGAAGGTCGAATCGGTGTTTGCCATAAGTAAGTGTACTGAAGAGGACAAAGTGAAGTACGCTACGCATACCTTCACAGGTTCTGCGTTAACATGGTGGAATACCTATCTAGAGCAAGTGGGACAAGACGATGCGTACGCACTACCGTGGTCAGCATTCAAGCACTTGATGAACGAGAAGTACCGTCCCAGAACCGAGGTCAATAAGCTCAAGACAGAACTTAGAGGGTTACGAACCCAAGGATTTGATATTACCACATACGAAAGACGATTCACAGAATTGTGCCTATTGTGTCCGGGAGCATTCGAAGATGAGGAAGAGAAGATCGACGCGTTTGTGAAAGGATTACCGGAAAGAATCCAAGAAGATATAAGTTCACACGAGCCCGCCTCCATAAAACAGGCATGTAGAATGGCTCACAAACTCGTGAACCAAATTGAAGAAAGAATTAAAGAACAGACTGCTGAAGAGGCCAATGTGAAGCAAGTCAAAAGAAAGTGGGAGGAAAACGGTGATAAGAATCACCAATACAACAACAACAGCAATTACAACAATAATCGCAACAATTATCCCAACAATCGCAACATCAATCGCAACTACAACAAACGGCCCAACAACAACAACAATAACAACAGCAACTACAACAATCATCCCAACAACAATAATAACCGCAACAACAACAACAATCAGAAGCAGCTATGCCAAAGGTGTGAAAAGAATCACTCGGGGTTCTGCACCAAATTTTGCAACAAGTGTAAAAGAAATGGTCATAGCGCGGCGAAGTGTGAGGTCTACGGACCAGGGGTTAATAGAACGAAAGGAACAAATGGTGTCAGAACGAGTAATGGAGGAGCAAGTAGTGTCGGAGCAAGTTATGCCAATGTAGTTTGTTATAAATGTGGAAAACCGGGCCACATTATTAGAAATTGCCCGAACCAGGAGAACACGAATGGACAAGGCCGTGGAAGAGTTTTCAATATTAATGCGGCAGAGGCACAGGAAGACCCGGAGCTTGTTACGGGTACGTTTCTTATTGACAATAAATCTGCTTACGTTTTATTTGATTCGGGTGCGAATAGAAGCTATATGAGTAGAGATTTTTGTGCTAAATTAAGTTGTCCATTGACGCCTTTGGATAGTAAATTTTTACTCGAATTAGCAAATGGTAAATTAATTTCAGCAGATAATATATGTCGGAATCGAGAAATTAAACTGGTTAGCGAAACATTTAAGATTGATTTGATACCAGTAGAGTTAGGGAGTTTTGATGTGATAATCGGTATGGACTGGTTGAAAGAAGTGAAAGCGGAGATCGTTTGTTACAAAAATGCAATTCGCATTATACGAGAAAAAGGAAAACCCTTAATGGTGTACGGAGAAAAGGGCAACACGAAGCTACATCTTATTAGTAATTTGAAGGCACAAAAACTAATAAGAAAAGGTTGCTATGCTGTTCTAGCACACGTCGAGAAAGTACAAACTGAAGAAAAGAGCATCAATGATGTTCCCGTCGCAAAAGAATTTCCTGATGTATTTCCGAAAGAATTACCGGGATTACCCCCACATCGATCCGTTGAATTTCAAATAGATCTTGTACCAGGAGCTGCACCAATAGCTCGTGCTCCTTACAGACTCGCACCCAGCGAGATGAAAGAACTACAAAGCCAATTACAAGAACTTTTAGAGCGTGGTTTCATTCGACCAAGCACATCACCGTGGGGAGCTCCGGTTTTGTTTGTCAAGAAGAAAGATGGTACATTCAGGTTGTGTATCGACTACCGAGAGTTGAACAAACTTACCATCAAGAACCGCTACCCACTACCGAGAATCGATGACTTATTTGATCAACTACAAGGCTCGTCTGTTTATTCAAAGATTGACTTACGTTCCGGGTATCATCAAATGCGGGTGAAAGAAGATGATATTCCAAAGACTGCTTTCAGAACACGTTACGGTCATTATGAGTTTATGGTCATGCCGTTTGGTTTAACTAATGCACCAGCTGTGTTCATGGACCTTATGAACCGAGTGTGTGGACCATACCTTGACAAGTTTGTCATTGTTTTCATTGATGACATACTTATTTACTCAAAGAATGACCAAGAACACGGTGAACATTTGAGAAAGGTGTTAGAAGTATTGAGGAAGGAAGAATTGTACGCTAAGTTTTCAAAGTGTGCATTTTGGTTGGAAGAAGTTCAATTCCTCGGTCACATAGTGAACAAAGAAGGTATTAAGGTGGATCCGGCAAAGATAGAAACTGTTGAAAAGTGGGAAACCCCGAAAACTCCGAAACACATACGCCAGTTTTTAGGACTAGCTGGTTACTACAGAAGGTTCATCCAAGACTTTTCCAGAATAGCAAAACCCTTGACTGCATTAACGCATAAAGGGAAGAAATTTGAATGGAATGATGAACAAGAGAAAGCGTTTCAGTTATTGAAGAAAAAGCTAACTACGGCACCTATATTGTCATTGCCTGAAGGGAATGATGATTTTGTGATTTATTGTGACGCATCAAAGCAAGGTCTCGGTTGTGTATTAATGCAACGAACGAAGGTGATTGCTTATGCGTCTAGACAATTGAAGATTCACGAACAAAATTATACGACGCATGATTTGGAATTAGGCGCGGTTGTTTTTGCATTAAAGACTTGGAGGCACTACTTATATGGGGTCAAAAGTATTATATATACCGACCACAAAAGTCTTCAACACATATTTAATCAGAAACAACTGAATATGAGGCAGCGTAGGTGGATTGAATTATTGAATGATTACGACTTTGAGATTCGTTACCACCCGGGGAAGGCAAATGTGGTAGCCGATGCCTTGAGCAGGAAGGACCGAGAACCCATTCGAGTAAAATCTATGAATATAATGATTCATAATAACCTTACTACTCAAATAAAGGAGGCGCAACAAGGAATTTTAAAAGAGGGAAATTTAAAGGATGAAATACCCAAAGGATCGGAGAAGCATCTTAATATTCGGGAAGACGGAACCCGGTATAGGGCTGAAAGGATTTGGGTACCAAAATTTGGAGATATGAGAGAAATGGTACTTAGAGAAGCTCATAAAACCAGATACTCAATACATCCTGGAACGGGAAAGATGTACAAGGATCTCAAGAAACATTTTTGGTGGCCGGGTATGAAAGCCGATGTTGCTAAATACGTAGGAGAATGTTTGACGTGTTCTAAGGTCAAAGCTGAGCATCAGAAACCATCAGGTCTACTTCAACAACCCGAAATCCCGGAATGGAAATGGGAAAACATTACCATGGATTTCATCACTAAATTGCCAAGGACTGCAAGTGGTTTTGATACTATTTGGGTAATAGTTGATCGTCTCACCAAATCAGCACACTTCCTGCCAATAAGAGAAGATGACAAGATGGAGAAGTTAGCACGACTGTATTTGAAGGAAGTCATCTCCAGACATGGAATACCAATCTCTATTATCTCTGATAGGGATGGCAGATTTATTTCAAGATTCTGGCAGACATTACAGCAAGTATTAGGAACTCGTCTAGACATGAGTACTGCCTATCATCCATAAACTGATGGGCAGAGCGAAAGGACGATACAAACGCTTGAAGACATGCTACGAGCATGTGTTATTGATTTCGGAAACAGTTGGGATCGACATCTACCGTTAGCAGAATTTTCCTACAACAACAGCTACCATTCAAGCATTGAGATGGCGCCGTTTGAAGCACTTTATGGTAGAAAGTGCAGGTCTCCGATTTGTTGGAGTGAAGTGGGGGATAGACAGATTACGGGTCCGGAGATTATACAAGAAACTACCGAGAAGATCACCCAAATTCAACAACGGTTGAAAACCGCCCAAAGTCGACAAAAGAGCTACGCTGACATTAAAAGAAAAGATATAGAATTTGAAATTGGAGAGATGGTCATGCTTAAAGTTGCACCTTGGAAAGGCGTTGTTCGATTTGGTAAACGAGGGAAATTAAATCCAAGGTATATTGGACCATTCAAGATTATTGATCGTGTCGGACCAGTAGCTTACCGACTTGAGTTACCTCAACAACTCGCGGCTGTACATAACACTTTCCACGTCTCGAATTTGAAGAAATGTTTTGCTAAAGAAGATCTCACTATTCCGTTAGATGAAATCCAAATCAACGAAAAACTCCAATTCATCGAAGAACCCGTCGAAATAATGGATCGTGAGGTTAAAAGACTTAAGCAAAACAAGATATCAATTGTTAAGGTTCGATGGAATGCTCATAGAGGACCCGAGTTCACCTGGGAGCGTGAAGATCAGATGAAGAAGAAATACCCGCATCTATTTCCAGAAGATTCGTCAACACCTTCAACAGCTTAAAATTTCGGGACGAAATTTATTTAACGGGTAGGTACTGTAGTGACCCGAACTTTTCCATGTTTATATATATTAATTGAGATTGATATTTACATGATTAAATGTTTCCAACATGTTAAGCAATCAAACTTGTTAAGACTTAATTAATTGAAATAGGTTTCATATAGACAATTGACCACCCAAGTTGACCGGTGATTCACGAACGTTAAAACTTGTAAAAACTATATGATGACATATATATGGTTATATATATAGTTAACATGATATTATGATATGTAAACATATCATTAAGTATATTAACAATGAACTACATATGTAAAAACAAGACTACTAACTTAATGATTTTGAAACGAGACATATATGTAACGATTATCGTTGTAACGACATTTAATGTATATATATCATATTAAGAGATATTCGTACATCATAATATCATGATAATATAATAATTTAAAATCTCTTTTGATATTATAAACATTGGGTTAACAACATTTAACAAGATCGTTAACCTAAAGGTTTCAAAACAACATTTACATGTAACGACTAACGATGACTTAACGACTCAGTTAAAATGTATATACATTTAGTGTTTTAATATGTATTCATACACTTTTGAAAGACTTCAAGACACTTATCAAAATACTTCTACTTAACAAAAATGCTTACAATTACATCCTCGTTCAGTTTCATCAACAATTCTACTCGTATGCACCCGTATTCGTACTCGTACAATACACAGCTTTTAGATGTATGTACTATTGGTATATACACTCCAATGATCAGCTCTTAGCAGCCCATGTGAGTCACCTAACACATGTGGGAACCATCATTTGGCAACTAGCATGAAATATCTCATAAAATTACAAAAATATGAGTAATCATTCATGACTTATTTACATGAAAACAAAATTACATATCCTTTATATCTAATCCATACACCAACGACCAAAAACACCTACAAACACTTTCATTCTTCAATTTTCTTCATCTAATTGATCTCTCTCAAGTTCTATCTTCAAGTTCTAAGTGTTCTTCATAAATTCCAAAAGTTCTAGTTTCATAAAATCAAGAATACTTTCAAGATTGCTAGCTCACTTCCAATCTTGTAAGGTGATCATCCAACCTCAATAAATCTTTGTTTCTTACAGTAGGTTATCATTCTAATACAAGGTAATAATCATATTTAAACTTTGGTTCAATTTCTATAACTATAACAATCTTATTTCAAGTGATGATCTTACTTGAACTTGTTTTCGTGTCATGATTTTGCTTCAAGAACTTTGAGCCATCCAAGGATCCATTGAAGCTAGATCCATTTTTCCCTTATCCAGTAGGTTCATCCAAGGAACTTAAGGTAGTAATGATGTTCATAACATCATTCGACTCATACATATAAAGCTATCTTATTCGAAGGTTTAAACTTGTAATCACTAGAACATAGTTTAGTTAATTCTAAACTTGTTCGCAAACAAAAGTTAATCCTTCTAACTTGACTTTTAAAATCAACTAAACACATGTTCTATATCTATATGATATGCTAACTTAATGATTTAAAACCTGGAAACACGAAAAACACCGTAAAACCGGATTTACGCCGTCGTAGTAACACCGCGGGCTGTTTTGGGTTAGTTAATTAAAAACTATGATAAACTTTGATTTAAAAGTTGTTATTCTGAGAAAATGATTTTTATTATGAACATGAAACTATATCCAAAAATTATGGTTAAACTCAAAGTGGAAATATGTTTTCTAAAATGGTCATCTAGACGTCGTTCTTTAGACTGAAATGACTACCTTTACAAAAACGACTTGTAACTTATTTTTCCGACTATAAACCTATACTTTTTCTGTTTAGATTCATAAAATAGAGTTCAATATGAAACCATAGCAATTTGATTCACTCAAAACGGATTTAAAATGAAGAAGTTATGGGTAAAACAAGATTGGATAATTTTTCTCATTTTAGCTACGTGAAAATTGGTAACAAATCTATTCCAACCATAACTTAATCAACTTGTATTGTATATTATGTAATCTTGAGATACCATAGACACGTATACAATGTTTTGACCTATCATGTCGACACATCTATATATATTTCGGAACAACCATAGACACTCTATATGTGAATGTTGGAGTTAGCTATACAGGGTTGAGGTTGATTCCAAAATATATATAGTTTGAGTTGTGATCAATACTGAGATACGTATACACTGGGTCGTGGATTGATTCAAGATAATATTTATCGATTTATTTCTGTACATCTAACTGTGGACAACTAGTTGTAGGTTACTAACGAGGACAGCTGACTTAATAAACTTAAAACATCAAAATATATTAAAAGTGTTGTAAATATATTTTGAACATACTTTGATATATATGTATATATTGTTATAGGTTCGTGAATCAACCAGTGGCTAAGTCTTACTTCCCGACGAAGTAAAAATCTGTGAAAGTGAGTTATAGTCCCACTTTTAAAATCTAATATTTTTGGGATGAGAATACATGCAGGTTTTATAAATGATTTACAAAATAGACACAAGTACGTGAAACTACATTCTATGGTTGAATTATCGAAATCGAATATGTCCCTTTTTATTAAGTCTGGTAATCTAAGAATTAGGGAACAGACACCCTAATTGACGCGAATCCTAAAGATAGATCTATTGGGCCTAACAAACCCCATCCAAAGTACCGGATGCTTTAGTACTTCGAAATTTATATCATATCCGAAGGGTGTCCCGGAATGATGGGGATATTCTTATATATGCATCTTGTTAATGTCGGTTACCAGGTGTTCACCATATGAATGATTTTTATCTCTATGTATGGGATGTGTATTGAAATATGAAATCTTGTGGTCTATTGTTACGATTTGATATATATAGGTTAAACCTATAACTCACCAACATTTTTGTTGACGTTTAAAGCATGTTTATTCTCAGGTGAATATTAAGAGCTTCCGCTATTGCATACTAAAATAAGGACAAGATTTGGAGTCCATGTTTGTATGATATTGTGTAAAAACTGCATTCAAGAAACTGAGTTTGATGTAACATATTTGTATTGTAAACCATTATGTAATGGTCGTGTGTAAACAGGATATTTTAGATTATCATTATTTGATAATCTACGTAAAGCTTTTTAAACCTTTATTTATGAAATAAAGGTTATGGTTTGTTTTAAAAAGGAATGCAGTCTTTGAAAACGTCTCATATAGAGGTCAAAACCTCGCAACGAAATCAATTAATATGGAACGTTTTTAATCAATAAGAACGGGACATTTCACAATAGATCTATCTTTAGGATTCGCGTCAATTAGGGTGTCTGTTCCCTAATTCTTAGATTACCAGACTTAATAAAAAGGGGCATATTCGATTTCGATAATTCAACCATAGAATGTAGTTTCACGTACTTGTGTCTATTTTGTAAATCATTTATAAAACCTGCATGTATTCTCATCCCAAAAATATTAGATTTTAAAAGTGGGACTATAACTCACTTTCACAGATTTTTACTTCGTCGGGAAGTAAGACTTGGCCACTGGTTGATTCACGAACCTATAACAATATATACATGTATATCAAAGTATGTTCAAAATATATTTTCAACACTTTTAATATATTTTGATGTTTTAAGTTTATTAAGTCAGCTGTCCTCGTTAGTAACCTACAACTAGTTGTCCACAGTTAGATGTACAGAAATAAATCGATAAATATTATCTTGAATCAATCCACGACCCAGTGTATACATATCTCAGTATTGATCACAACTCAAACTATATATATTTTGGAATCAACCTCAACCCTGTATAGCTAACTCCAACATTCACATATAGAGTGTCTATGGTTGTTCCGAAATATATATAGATGTGTCGACATGATAGGTTGAAACATTGTATACGTGTCTATGGTATCTCAAGATTACATAATATAGAATACAAGTTGATTAAGTTATGATTGGAATAGATTTGTTACCAATTTTCACGTAGCTAAAATGAGAAAAATTATTCAATCTTGTTTTACCCATAACTTCTTCATTTTAAATCCGTTTTGAGTGAATCAAATTGCTATGGTTTCATATTGAACTCTATTTTATGAATCTAAACAGAAAAAGTATAGGTTTATAGTCGGAAAAATAAGTTACAAGTCGTTTTTGTAAAGGTAGTCATTTCAGTCGAAAGAACGCCGTCTAGATGACCATTTTAGAAAACATACTTCCACTTTGAGTTTAACCATAATTTTTGGATATAGTTTCATGTTCATAATAAAAATCATTTACTCAGAATAACAACTTTTAAATCAAAGTTTATCATAGTTTTTAATTAACTAATCCAAAACAGCCCGCGGTGTTACTACGACGGCGTAAATCCGGTTTTACGGTGTTTTTCGTGTTTCCAGGTTTTAAATCATTAAGTTAGCATATCATATAGATATAGAACATGTGTTTAGTTGATTTTAAAAGTTAAGTTAGAAGGATTAACTTTTGTTTGCGAACAAGTTTAGAATTAACTAAACTATGTTCTAGTGATTACAAGTTTAAACCTTCGAATAAGATAGCTTTATATGTATGAATCGAATGATGTTATGAACATCATTACTACCTTAAGTTCCTTGGATAAACCTACTAGAAAAGAGAAAAATGGATCTAGCTTCAATGGATCCTTGGATGGCTCGAAGTTCTTGAAGCAGAATCATGACACGAAAATAAGTTCAAGTAAGATCATCACTTGAAATAAGATTGTTATAGTTATAGAAATTGAACCAAATTTTGAATATGATTATTACCTTGTATTATAATGATAACCTACTGTAAGAAACAAAGATTTCTTGAGGTTGGATGATCACCTTACAAGATTGGAAGTGAGCTAGCAAACTTGAAAGTATTCTTGATTTTATGAAACTAGAACTTTTGGAATTTATGAAGAACACTTAGAACTTGAAGATAGAACTTGAGAGAGATCAATTAGATGAAGAAAATTGAAGAATGAAAGTGTTTGTAGGTGTTTTTGGTCGTTGGTGTATGGATTAGATATAAAGGATATGTAATTTTGTTTTCATGTAAATAAGTCATGAATGATTACTCATATTTTTGTAATTTTATGAGATATTTCATGCTAGTTGCCAAATGATGGTTCCCACATATGTTAGGTGACTCACATGGGCTGCTAAGAGCTGATCATTGGAGTGTATATACCAATAGTACATACATCTAAAAGCTGTGTATTGTACGAGTACGAATACGGGTGCATACGAGTAGAATTGTTGATGAAACTGAACGAGGATGTAATTGTAAGCATTTTTGTTAAGTAGAAGTATTTTGATAAGTGTATTGAAGTCTTTCAAAAGTGTATGAATACATATTAAAACACTACATGTATATACATTTTAACTGAGTCGTTAAGTCATCGTTAGTCGTTACATGTAAATGTTGTTTTGAAACCTTTAGGTTAACGATCTTGTTGAATGTTGTTAACCCATTGTTTATTATAACAAATGAGATGTTAAATTATTATATTATCATGATATTATGATATATAATATATCTTAGTATGATGTATATACAGTTAAATGTCGTTACAACGATAATCGTTACATATATGTCTCGTTTCGAAATCATTAAGTTAGTAGCCTTATTTTTACATATGTATTTCATTGTTAATACACTTAATAATATATTTACTTATCATTTAACATAATTAACCAAGTGTATCAATATCTTAATATGATTCATATGTACCTAGTAAGACGTTGTTATAACGATAATCGTTATATATATCGTTTTCGAGTTTCTTAAATTAATAGTCTCATTTTTATGTATATAACTCATTGTTAAAATACCTAATGAGATACATACTTATAATAAAAACATGTTAACTATATATATAACCATATATATGTCATCGTATAGTTTTTATAAGTTTTAACGTTCGTGAATCACCGGTCAACTTGGGTGGTCAATTGTCTATATGAAACATATTTCAATTAATCAAGTCTTAAAAAGTTTGATTGCTTAACATGTTGGAAACATTTAATCATGTAAATATCAATCTTAATTAATTTATATAAACATGGAAAAGTTCGGGTCACTACAGGATGATCACCTTACAAGATTGGAAGTGAGCTAGCAAACTTGAAAGTATTCTTGATTTTATGTAACTAGAACTTGTAAAATATATGAAGAATACTTAGAACTTGAAGATAGAACTTGAGAGAGATCAATTAGATGAAGAAAATTGAAGAATGAAAGTGTTTGTAGGTATTTTTGGTCGTTGGTGTATGGATTAGATATAAAGGATATGTAATTTTGTTTTCATGTAAATAAGTCATAAATGATTACTCATATTTTTGTAATTTTATGAGATATTTCATGCTAGTTGCCAAATGATGGTTCCCACATGTGTTAGGTGACTCACATGGGCTGCTAAGATCTGATCATTGGAGTGTATATACTAATAGTACATACATCTAAACGATGTGTATTGTACGAGTACGAATACGGGTGCATACGAGTAGAATTGTTGATGAAACTGAACGAGGATGTAATTGTAAACATTTTTATTAAGTAGAAGTATTTTGATAAGTGTATTGAAGTCTTCCAAAAGTGTATAAATACATATTAAAACACTACATGTATATACATTTTAACTGATTCGTTAAGTCATCGTTAGTCGTTACATGTAAGTGTTGTTTTGAAACCTTTAGGTTAACGATCTTGTTAAATGTTGTTAACCCAATGTTTATAATATCAAATGAGATTTTAAATTATTATATTATCATGATATTATCATGTATGAATATCTCTTAATATGATATATATACATTAAACGTCTTTACAACGATAATCGTTACATATATGTCTCGTTTAAAAATCATTAAGTTAGTAGTCTTGTTTTTACATATGTAGTTCATTATTAATATACTTAATGATATGTTTACTTATCATAGTATCATGTTAACTATATATATATATATATCCATATATATGTCATCATATAGTTTTTACAAGTTTTAACGTTCGTGAATCACCGGTCAACTTGGGTGGTCAATTGTCTATATGAAACATATTTCAATTAATCAAGTCTTAACAAGTTTGATTGTTTAACATGTTGGAAACATTTAATCATGTAAATATCAATCTCAATTAATATATATAAACATGGAAAAGTTCGGGTCACTACAGTACCTACCCGTTAAATAAATTTCGTCCCGAAATTTTAAGCTGTTGAAGGTGTTGACGAATCTTCTGGAAATAGATGCGGGTATTTCTTCTTAATCTGATCTTCACGCTCCCAGGTGAACTCGGGTCCTCTACGAGCATTCCATCGAACCTTAACAATTGGTATCTTGTTTTGCTTAAGTCTTTTAACCTCACGATCCATTATTTCGACGGGTTCTTCGATGAATTGAAGTTTTTCGTTGATTTGGATTTCATCTAACGGAATAGTGAGATCTTCTTTAGCAAAACATTTCTTCAAATTCGAGACGTGGAAAGTGTTATGTACAGCCGCGAATTGTTGAGGTAACTCAAGTCGGTAAGCTACTGGTCCGACACGATCAATAATCTTGAATGGTCCAATATACCTTGGATTTAATTTCCCTCGTTTACCAAATCGAACAACGCCTTTCTAAGGTGCAACTTTAAGCATGACCATCTCTCCAATTTCAAATTCTATATCTTTTCTTTTAATGTCAGCATAGCTCTTTTGTCGACTTTGGGCGGTTTTCAACCGTTGTTGAATTTGGATGATCTTCTCGGTAGTTTCTTGTATAATCTCTGGACCCGTAATCTGTCTATCCCCCACTTCACTCCAACAAATCGGAGACCTGAACTTTCTACCATAAAGTGCTTCAAACGGCGCCATCTCAATGCTTGAATGGTAGCTGTTGTTGTAGGAAAATTCTGCTAACGGTAGATGTCGATCCCAACTATTTCCGAAATCAATAACACATGCTCGTAGCATGTCTTCAAGCGTTTGTATCGTCCTTTCGCTCTGTCCATCAGTTTGTGGATGATAGGCAGTACTCATGTCTAGACGAGTTCCTAATGCTTGCTGTAATGTCTGCCAGAATCTTGAAATAAATCTGCCATCCCTATCAGATATAATAGAGATTGGTATTCCATGTCTGGAGACGACTTCCTTCAAATACAGTCGTGCTAACTTCTCCATCTTGTCATCTTCTCTTATTGGCAGGAAGTGTGCTGATTTGGTGAGACGATCAACTATTACCCAAATAGTATCAAAACCACTTGCAGTCCTTGGCAATTTAGTGATGAAATCCATGGTAATGTTTTCCCATTTCCATTCCGGGATTTCGGGTTGTTGAAGTAGACCTGATGGTTTCTGATGCTCAGCTTTGACCTTAGAACACATCAAACATTCTCCTACGTATTTAGCAACATCGGCTTTCATACCCGGCCACCAAAAATGTTTCTTGAGATCCTTGTACATCTTCCCCGTTCCAGGATGTATTGAGTATCTGGTTTTATGAGCTTCTCTAAGTACCATTTCTCTCATATCTCCAAATTTTGGTACCCAAATCCTTTCAGCCCTATACCGGGTTCCGTCTTTCTGAATATTAAGATGCTTCTCCGATCCTTTGGGTATTTCATCCTTTAAATTTCCCTCTTTTAAAACTCCTTGTTGTGCCTGCATTATTTGAGTAGTAAGGTTATTACGAATCATTATATTCATAGATTTTACTCGAATGGGTTCTCTGTCCTTCCTGCTCAAGGCATCGGCTACCACATTTGCCTTCCCCGGGTGGTAACGAATCTCAAAGTCGTAATCATTCAACAATTCAATCCACCTACGCTGCCTCATATTCAGTTGTTTCTGATTAAATATGTGTTGAAGACTTTTGTGGTCGGTATATATAATACTTTTGACCCCATATAAGTAGTGCCTCCAAGTCTTTAATGCAAAAACAACCGCTCCTAATTCCAAATCATGCGTCGTATAATTTTGTTCGTGAATCTTCAATTGTCTAGACGCATAAGCAATCACCTTCGTTCGTTGCATTAATATACAACCGAGACCTTGCTTTGATGCATCACAATAAATCACAAAATCATCATTCCCTTCAGGCAATGACAATATAGGTGCCGTAGTTAGCTTTTTCTTCAATAACTGAAACGCTTTCTCTTGTTCATCATTCCATTCAAATTTCTTCCCTTTATGCGTTAATGCAGTTAAGGGTTTTGCTATTCTGGAAAAGTCTTGGATGAACCTTCTGTAGTAACCAGCTAGTCCTAAAAACTGGCGTATGTGTTTCGAAGTTTTCGGAGTTTCCCACTTTTCAACAGTTTCTATCTTTGCCGGATCCACCTTAATACCTTCTTTGTTCACTATGTGACCGAGGAATTGAACTTCTTCCAACCAAAATGCACACTTTGAAAACTTAGCGTACAATTCTTCCTTCCTCAATACTTCTAACACCTTTCTCAAATGTTCACCGTGTTCTTGGTCATTCTTTGAGTAAATAAGTATGTCATCAATGAAAACAATGACAAACTTGTCAAGGTATGGTCCACACACTCGGTTCATAAGGTCCATGAACACAGCTGGTGCATTAGTTAAACCAAACGGCATGACCATAAACTCGTAATGACCGTAACGTGTTCTGAAAGCAGTCTTTGGAATATCATCTTCTTTCACCCGCATTTGATGATACCCGGAACGTAAGTCAATCTTTGAATAAACAGACGAGCCTTGTAGTTGATCAAATAAGTCGTCGATTCTCGGTAGTGGGTAGCAGTTCTTGATGGTAAGTTTGTTCAACTCTCGGTAGTCGATACACAACCTGAATGTACCATCTTTCTTCTTGACAAACAAAACAGGAGCTCCCCACGGTGATGTGCTTGGTCGAATGAAACCACGCTCTAAAAGTTCTTGTAATTGGCTTTGCAGTTCTTTCATCTCGCTGGGTGCGAGTCTGTAAGGAGCACGAGCTATTGGTGCAGCTCCTGGTACAAGATCTATTTGAAATTCAACGGATCGATGTGGGGGTAATCCCGGTAATTCTTTCGGAAATACATCGGGAAATTCTTTTGCAATGGGAACATCATTGATGCTCTTTTCTTCAGTTTGTACTTTCTCGACGTGTGCTAGAACAGCATAGCAACCTTTTCTTATTAGTTTTTGTGCCTTCAAATTACTAATAAGATGTAGCTTCGTGTTGCCCTTTTCTCCGTACACCATTAAGGGTTTTCCTTTTTCTCGTATAATGCGAATTGCATTTTTGTAACAAACGATCTCTGCTTTCACTTCTTTCAACCAGTCCATACCGATTATCACATCAAAACTCCCTAACTCTACTGGTATCAAATCAATCTTAAATGTTTCGCTAACCAGTTTAATTTCTCGATTCCGACATATATTATCTGCTAAAATTAATTTACCATTTGCTAATTCGAGTAAAAATTTACTATCCAAAGGCGTCAATGGACAACTTAATTTAGCACAAAAATCTCTACTCATATAGCTTCTATCCGCATCCGAATCAAATAAAACGTAAGCAGATTTATTTTCAATAAGAAACGTACCCGTAACAAGCTCCGGGTCTTCCTGTGCCTCTGCCGCATTAATATTGAAAACTCTTCCGCGGTCTTGTCCATTCGTGTTCTCCTGGTTCGGGCAATTTCTAATAATGTGGCCCGGTTTTCCACATTTATAACAAACTACATTGGCATAACTTGCTCCGACACTACTTGCTCCGCCATTACTCGTTCCGACACCATTTGTTCCTTTCGTTCTATTAACCCCTGGTCCGTAGACCTCACACTTTGCCGCGCTATGACCATTTCTTTTACACTTGTTACAAAATTTGGTGCAGAACCCCGAGTGATACTTTTCACACCTTTGGCATAGCTGCTTCTGATTGTTGTTGTTGTTGTTGTTATTGCGGTTATTATTGTTGTTGGGATGATTGTTGTAGTTGCTGTTGCTGTTGTTGTTGTTGTTGTTGTTGGGCCGTTTGTTGTAGTTGCGATTGATGTTGCGATTATTGGGATAATTGTTGCGATTATTGTTGTAATTGATGTTGTTGTTGTATTGGTGATTCTTATCACCGTTTTCCTCCCACTTTCTTTTGACTTGCTTCACATTGGCCTCTTCAGCAGTCTGTTCTTTAATTCTTTCTTCAATCTGGTTCACTAGTTTGTGAGCCATTCTACATGCCTGTTGTATGGAGGCGGGCTCGTGTGAACTTATATCTTCTTGGATTCTTTCCGGTAATCCTTTCACAAACGCGTCGATCTTCTCTTCCTCATCTTCGAATGCTCCCGGACACAATAGGCACAATTCTGTGAATCGTCTTTCGTATGTGGTAATATCAAATCCTTGGGTTCGTAACCCTCTAAGTTCTGTCTTGAGCTTATTGACCTCGGTTCTGGGACGGTACTTCTCGTTCATCAAGTGCTTGAATGCTGACCACGGTAGTGCGTACGCATCATCTTGTCCCACTTGCTCTAGATAGGTATTCCACCATGTTAACGCAGAACCTGTGAAGGTATGCGTAGCGTACTTCACTTTGTCCTCTTCAGTACACTTACTTATGGCAAACACCAATTCGACCTTCTTGGTCCACCGTTTCAATCCGATCGGTCCTTCGGTTCCATCAAATTCCAAAGGTTTGCAGGCAGTGAATTCTTTATAGGTGCATCCTACACGATTTCCTGTACTGCCAGATCCAAGGTTATTGTTGGTATGTAGCGCAGCCTGTACTGCGGCTATGTTTGAAGCTAGAAAAGTACGGAATTCCTCTTCATTCATATTCACGGTGTGTCGAGTAGTCGATGCCATTTCCTTCAAAATAGTCAAATGGAACAAGTTAATCATACAGAATATTAAGAGTAGTTAATAGTATTTCGTAGCATAATATGAACTCATTTACAAAAGCTTTTTCTTCATATTAGCGTTTTATAAGTTTAAATTCGGGTAGTACCTACCCGTTAAGTTCATACTTAGTAGCTAATATACAATTCAACTATTACAATTCTTTATGAAAAACTGATTGTAATAATATTTCGCGTTCAAACTTTTATACAATATTTTACAAACTTACAATACCCCTTATTTTACATAAAGCATGAAATATAGCACACAATAACTTTGATACAAGATAGTTGTGAAGATAATTCTAGCTAGTACACAAGTCGTTTAGCAAAGGCAATAAAGACACGTAATTCATACGTCCAGAAACAAGTCATGCATTCTGGTTTTACTAGGACTACTTCCCATTCTTGGTCTTGTGGAACATAACCGTTATGGCCGTTGATAAGACAGCGTGTTGTAACGTCATCAAAGGGACGAGGGTTACGTAATGTCCAACAGTCCCGTAACAATCTAAAAACCTCATTTCTTACCCCAATTACCGACTCCGTCACTTGTGGAAACGTTTTGTTTAATAGTTGTAGCCCGATGTTCTTGTTCTCACTTTGGTGAGAAGCGAACATTACTAATCTGTAAGCATAACATGCTTCTTTATGTTGCATTTTAGCCGGTTTTTCTAAATCACGAAGTCTAATATTCGGATATATTGAGTCAAAATAATTTCTTAACCCGTTGCGTAAAATAGCATTTGGGTTCCCCGCAATATATGCGTCAAAGTAAACACATCGTAACTTATGGGTTTCCCAATGTGATATCCCCCATCTTTCAAACGAAAGTCTCTTATAAACCAAGACATTCTTGGAACGTTCTTCGAATGTCTTACAAACTGATCTCGCCTTAAATAGTTGTGCCGAGGAATTCTGACCGACTCTAGACAAGATTTCATCAATCATGTCTCCGGGTAGGTCTCTTAAAATATTGGGTTGTCTATCCATTTTGTGTTTTTATACTGTAAAATAGACAAGAGTTAGATTCATAAAAAAAAAAAATACTTATTAATACAAGCAATTTTTACATATATCATAAAGCATAAGCACACTATATTACATATATTACACCACACGAATACAACTATCTTATTCTGACTCGCTCGTTTCTTCTTGTTCGGTTTTGGTTCGTTTTGCCAAGTTTCTAGGGATATATGATGTTCCCCTAATACGAGCCGTCGTTGTCCACATTGGTTTAGAAAAACCTGGTGGTTTAGAGGTTCCCGGGTCATTGTTACAACTTAAGGACTTCGGGGGTTGACGATACATATAAAGTTCATCGGGGTTGGAATTAGATTTCTCTATTTTTATGCCCTTTCCCTTATTATTTTCTTTTGCCTTTTTAAATTCAGTTGGGGTAATTTCTATAACATCATCGGAATTCTCGTCGGAATCCGATTCATCGGAGAATTGGTAATCCTTCCAATATTTTGCTTCCTTGGCGGAAACACCATTGACCATAATTAACCTTGGTCGGTTGGTTGAGGATTCTCTTTTACTTAACCGTTTTATTATTTCCCCCACCGGTTCTATTTCTTCTTCCGGTTCCGATTCTTCTTCCGGTTCCGATTCTTCTTCCGGTTCCGACTCTTCTTCCGGTTCCTCTTCGGGAACTTGTGAATCAGTCCATGAATCATTCCAATTTACATTTGACTCTTCATTATTATTAGGTAAGTCAATGGGACTTGTTCTAGAGGTAGACATCTATCACATAATATCAAACACGTTAAGAGATTAATATATCACATAATATTCATATGTTAAAAATATATAGTTTCCAACAAACTCGATAAGACACACTAATGCAAATTTTCTGGTTCTCTAAGACCAACGCTCAGATACCAACTGAAATGTCCCGTTCTTATTGATTAAAAACGTTCCATATTAATTGATTTCGTTGCGAGGTTTTGACCTCTATATGAGACGTTTTTCAAAGACTGCATTCATTTTAAAACAAACCATAACCTTTATTTCATCAATAAAGGTTTAAAAAGCTTTACGTAGATTATCAAATAATGATAATCTAAAATATCCTGTTTACACACGACCATTATGTAGTGACCCGAACTTTTCCATGTTTATATATATTAATTGAGATTGATGTTTACATGATTAAATGTTTCCAACATGTTAAGCAATCAAACTTGTTAAGACTTGATTAATTGAAATATGTTTCATATAGACAATTGACCACCCAAGTTGATCGGTGATTCACGAACGTTAAAACTTGTAAAAACTATATGATGACATATATATGGATATATATATATATAGTTAACATGATACTATGATAAGAAAACATATCATAAAGTATATTAACAATGAACTACATATGTAAAAACAAGACTACTAACTTAATGATTTTTAAACGGGACATATATGTAACGATTATCGTTGTAAAGACATTTAATGTATATATATCATATTAAAAGATATTCATACATGATAATATCATGATAATATAATAATTTAAAATCTCATTTGATATTATAAACATTGGGTTAACAACATTTAACAAGATCGTTAACCTAAAGGTTTCAAAACAACACTTACATGTAACGACTAACGATGACTTAACGACTCAGTTAAAATGTATATACATGTAGTGTTTTAATATGTATTTATACACTTTTGAAAGACTTCAATACACTTATCAAAATACTTCTACTTAACAAAAATGCTTACAATTACATCCTCGTTCAGTTTCATCAACAATTCTACTCGTATGCACCCGTATTCGTACTCGTACAATACACAGCTTTTAGATGTATGTACTATTGGTATATACACTCCAATGATCAGCTCTTAGCAGCCCATGTGAGTCACCTAACACATGTGGGAACCATCATTTGGCAACTAGCATGAAATATCTCATAAAATTACAAAAATATGAGTAATCATTCATGACTTATTTACATGAAAACAAAATTACATATCCTTTATATCTAATCCATACACCAACGACCAAAAACACCTACAAACACTTTCATTCTTCAATTTTCTTCATCTAATTGATCTCTCTCAAGTTCTATCTTCAAGTTCTAAGTGTTCTTCATAAATTCCAAAAGTTCTAGTTTCATAAAATCAAGAATACTTTCAAGTTTGCTAGCTCACTTCCAATCTTGTAAGGTGATCATCCAACCTCAAGAAATCTTTGTTTCTTACAGTAGGTTATCATTCTAATACAAGGTAATAATCATATTCAAACTTTGGTTCAATTTCTATAACTATAACAATCTTATTTCAAGTGATGATCTTACTTGAACTTGTTTTCGTGTCATGATTCTGCTTCAAGAACTTCGAGCCATCCAAGGATCCATTGAAGCTAGATCTATTTTTCTCTTTTCCAGTAGGTTTATCCAAGGAAATTAAGGTAGTAATGATGTTCATAACATCATTCGATTCATACATATAAAGCTATCTTATTCGAAGGTTTAAACTTGTAATCACTAGAACATAGTTTAGTTAATTCTAAACTTGTTCGCAAACAAAAGTTAATCCTTCTAACTTGACTTTTAAAATCAACTAAACACATGTTCTATATCTATATGATATGCTAACTTAATGATTTAAAACCTGGAAACACGAAAAACACCGTAAAACCGGATTTACGCCGTCGTAGTAACACCGCGGGCTGTTTTGGGTTAGTTAATTAAAAACTATGATAAACTTTGATTTAAAAGTTGTTATTCTGAGAAAATGATTTTTATTATGAACATGAAACTATATCCAAAAATTATGGTTAAACTTAAAGTGGAAGTATGTTTTCTAAAATGGTCATCTAGACGTCGTTCTTTCGACTGAAATGACTACCTTTACAAAAACGACTTGTAACTTATTTTTCCGACTAGAAACCTATACTTTTTTTGTTTAGATTCATAAAATAGAGTTCAATATGAAACCATAGCAATTTGATTCACTCAAAACGGATTTAAAATGAAGAAGTTATGGGTAAAACAAGATTGGATAATTTTTCTCATTTTAGCTACGTGAAAATTGGTAACAAATCTATTCCAACCATAACTTAATCAACTTGTATTATATATTATGTAATCTTGAGATACCATAGACACGTATACAATGTTTCGACCTATCATGTCGACACATCTATATATATTTCGGAACAACCATAGACACTCTATATGTGAATGTTGGAGTTAGCTATACAGGGTTGAGGTTGATTCCAAAATATATAAAGTTTGAGTTGTGATCAATACTGAGATACGTATACACTGGGTCGTGGATTGATTCAAGATAATATTTATCGATTTATTTCTGTACATCTAACTGTGGACAACTAGTTGTAGGTTACTAACGAGGACAGCTGACTTAATAAACTTAAAACATCAAAATATATTAAAAGTGTTGTAAATATATTTTGAACATACTTTAATATATATGTATATATTGTTATAGGTTCGTGAATCAACCAGTGGCCAAGTCTTACTTCCCGACGAAGTAAAAAAATCTGTGAAAGTGAGTTATAGTCCCACTTTTAAAATCTAATATTTTTGGGATGAGAATACATGCAGGTTTTATAAATGATTTACAAAATAGACACAAGTACGTGAAACTACATTCTATGGTTGAATTATCGAAATCGAATATGCCCCTTTTTATTAAGTCTGGTAATCTAAGAATTAGGGAACAGACACCCTAATTGACGCGAATCCTAAAGATAGATCTATTGGGCCTAACAAACCCCATCCAAAGTACCGGATGCTTTAGTACTTCGAAATTTATATCATATCCGAAGGGTGTCCCGAAATGATGGGGATATTCTTATATATGCATCTTGTTATTGTCGGTTACCAGGTGTTCACCATATGAATGATTTTTATCTCTATGTATGGGATGTGTATTGAAATATGAAATCTTGTGGTCTATTGTTACGATTTGATATATATAGGTTAAACCTATAACTCACCAACATTTTTGTTGACGTTTTAAGCATGTTTATTCTCAGGTGATTATTAAGAGCTTCCGCTGTCGCATACTTAAATAAGGACAAGATTTGGAGTCCATGCTTGTATGATATTGTGTAAAAACTGCATTCAAGAAACTTATTTTGTTGTAACATATTTGTATTGTAAACCATTATGTAATGGTCGTGTGTAAACAGGATATTTTAGATTATCATTATTTGATAATCTACGTAAAGCTTTTTAAACCTTTATTGATGAAATAAAGGTTATGGTTTGTTTAAAAATGAATGCAGTCTTGGAAAAACGTCTCATATAGAGGTCAAAACCTCGCAACGAAATCAATTAATATGGAACGTTTTTAATCAATAAGAACGGGACATTTCAGTTGGTATCCGAGCGTTGGTCTTAGAGAACCAGAAAATTTGCATTAGTGTGTCTTATCGAGTTTGTTAGGATGCATTAGTGAGTCTGGACTTCGACCGTGTTTTCTTTAAAAATGATTGCTTAACATTTTTGTTGGAAACTATATATTTTTAACATATGAATATTATGTGATATATTAATCTCTTAACGTGTTTGATATTATGTGATAGATGTCTACCTCTAGAACAAGTCCCATTGACTCACCTAATAATAATGAAGAGTCAAATGTAAATTGGAATGATTTGTGGACTGATTCACAAGTTCCCGAAGAGGAACCGGAAGAAGAGTCGGAACCGGAAGAAGAATCGGAACCGGAAGAAGAATCGGAACCGGATGAAGAAATAGAACCGGTGGGGGAAATAATAAAACGGTTAAGTAAAAGAAAATCCTCAACCAACCGACCAAAGTTAATTATGGTCAATGGTGTTTCCGCCAAGGAAGCAAAATATTGGGAGGATTACCAATTCTCCGATGAATCGGATTCCGACGAGAATTCCGATGATGTTATAGAAATTACCCCAACTGAATTTAAAAAGGCAAAAGAAAATAATAAGGGAAAGGGCATAAAAATAGAGAAATCTAATTCCAACCCCGATGAACTTTATATGTATCGTCAACCCCCGAAGTCCTTAAGTTGTAACAATGACCCGGGAACCTCTAAACCACCAGGTTTTTCTAAACCAATGTGGACAACGACTGCTCGTATTAGGGGAACATCATATATCCCTAGAAACTTGGCAAAACGAACCAAAACCGAAGAAGAAGAGACGAGCGAGTCGGAATAAGATAGTTGTATTCGTGTGGTGTAATATATGGAATATAGTGTTCTTATGCTTTATGATATATGTAAAAATTGCTTGTATTAATAAGTATTTTTTTATGAATCTAACTCTTGTCTATTTTACAGTTTAAAAACACAAAATGGATAGACAACCCAATATTTTAAGAGACCTACCCGGAGACATGATTGATGAAATCTTGTCTAGAGTCGGCCAGAATTCTTCTGCACAACTATTTAAGGCGAGATCAGTTTGTAAGACATTCGAAGAACGTTCCAAGAATGTCTTGGTTTATAAGAGACTTTCGTTTGAAAGATGGGGGATATCACATTGGGAAACCCATAAGTTACGATGTGTTTACTTTGACGCATATATTGCGGGGAACCCAAATGCTATTTTACGCAACGGGTTAAGAAATTATTTTGACTCAATATATCCGAATATTGGACTTCGTGATTTAGAAAAAGCGACTAACATGCAACATAAAGAAGCATGTTATGCTTACGGATTAGTAATGTTCGCTTCTCACCAAAGTGAGAACAAGAACATCGGGCTACAACTATTAAACAAAACGTTTCCACAAGTGACGGAGTCGGTAATTGGGGTAAGAAATGAGGTTTTTAGATTATTACGGGACTGTTGGACATTACGTAACCCTCGTCCCTTTGATGACGTTACAACACGCTGTCTTATCAACGGCCATAACGGTTATGTTGCACAAGACCAAGGATGGGAAGTAGTCCTAGTAAAACCAGAATGCATGACTTGTTTCTGGACGTATGAATTACGTGTCTTTATTGCCTTTGCTGAACGACTTGTGTACTAGCTAGAATTGTCTTCACAACTATTTTGTATCAAAGTTATTGTGTGCTATATTTCATGCTTTATGTAAAATAAGCGGTATTGTAAGTTTGTAAAATATTGTATAAAAGTTTGAACGCGAAATATTATTATAATCAGTTTTTCATATAGAATTGTAGTAGTTGAATTGTATATTAGCTACTAAGTATGAACTTAACGGGTAGGTACTACCCGAATTTAAACTTATAAAACGCTAATATGAAGAAAAAGCTTTTATAAATGAGTTCATATTATGCTACGAAATACTATTAACTACTCTTAATATTCTGTATGATTAACTTGTTCCATTTAACTATTTTGAAGGAAATGGCACCGACTACTCGACACACCGTGAATATGAATGAAGAGGAATTCCGTACTTTTCTAGCTTCAAACATAGCCGCAGTACAGGCTGCGCTACATACCAACAATAACCTTGGATCTAGCAGTACAGGAAATCGTGTAGGATGCACCTACAAAGAATTCACTGCCTGCAAACCTTTGGAATTTGATGGAACCGAAGGACCGATCGGATTGAAACGGTGGACCGAGAAGGTTGAATCGGTGTTTGCCATAAGTAAGTGTACTGAAGAGGATAAAGTGAAGTACGCTACGCATACCTTCACAGGTTCTGCGTTAACATGGTGGAATACCTATCTAGAGCAAGTGGGACAAGATGATGCGTACGCACTACCGTGGTCAGCATTCAAGCACTTGATGAACGAGAAGTACCGTCCCAGAACCGAGGTCAATAAGCTCAAGACAGAACTTAGAGGGTTACGAACCCAAGGATTTGATATTACCACGTACGAAAGACGATTCACAGAATTGTGCCTATTGTGTCCGGGAGCATTCGAAGATGAGGAAGAGAAGATCGACGCGTTTGTGAAAGGATTACCGGAAAGAATCCAAGAAGATATAAGTTCACACGAGCCCGCCTCCATACAACAGGCATGTAGAATGGCTCACAAACTAGTGAACCAGATTGAAGAAAGAATTAAAGAACAGACTGCTGAAGAGGCCAATGTGAAGCAAGTCAAAAGAAAGTGGGAGGAAAACGGTGATAAGAATCACCAATACAACAACAACAGCAATTACAACAATAATCGCAACAATTATCCCAACAATCGCAACATCAATCGCAACTACAACAAACGGCCCAACAACAACAACAACAACAACAACAACAACAGCAACTACAACAATCATCCCAACAACAATAATAACCGCAACAACAACAACAACAATCAGAAGCAGCTATGCCAAAGGTGTGAAAAGAATCACTCGGGGTTCTGCACCAAATTTTGCAACAAGTGTAAAAGAAATGGTCATAGCGCGGCAAAGTGTGAGGTCTACGGACCAGGGGTTAATAGAACGAAAGGAACAAATGGTGTCGGAACGAGTAATGGCGGAGCAAGTAGTGTCGGAGCAAGTTATGCCAATGTAGTTTGTTATAAATGTGGAAAACCAGGCCACATTATTAGAAATTGCCCGAACCAGGAGAACACGAATGGACAAGGCCGTGGAAGAGTTTTCAATATTAATGCGGTAGAGGCACAGGAAGACCCGGAGCTTGTTACGGGTACGTTTCTTATTGACAATAAATCTGCTTACGTTTTATTTGATTCGGGTGCGGATAGAAGCTATATGAGTAGAGATTTTTGTGCTAAATTAAGTTGTCCATTGACGCCTTTGGATAGTAAATTTTTACTCGAATTAGCAAATGGTAAATTAATTTCAGCAGATAATATATGTCGGAATCGAGAAATTAAACTGGTTAGCGAAACATTTAAGATTGATTTGATACCAGTAGAGTTAGGGAGTTTTGATGTGATAATCGGTATGGACTGGTTGAAAGAAGTGAAAGCGGAGATCGTTTGTTACAAAAATGCAATTCGCATTATACGAGAAAAAGGAAAACCCTTAATGGTGTACGGAGAAAAGGGCAACACGAAGCTACATCTTATTAGTAATTTGAAGGCACAAAAACTAATAAGAAAAGGTTGCTATGCTGTTCTAGCACACGTCGAGAAAGTACAAACTGAAGAAAAGAGCATCAATGATGTTCCCATTGCAAAAGAATTTCCCGATGTATTTCCGAAAGAATTACCGGGATTACCCCCACATCGATCCGTTGAATTTCAAATAGATCTTGTACCAGGAGCTGCACCAATAGCTCGTGCTCCTTACAGACTCGCACCCAGCGAGATGAAAGAACTGCAAAGCCAATTACAAGAACTTTTAGAGCGTGGTTTCATTCGACCAAGCACATCACCGTGGGGAGCTCCTGTTTTGTTTGTCAAGAAGAAAGATGGTACATTCAGGTTGTGTATCGACTACCGAGAGTTGAACAAACTTACCATCAAGAACCGCTACCCACTACCGAGAATCGACGACTTATTTGATCAACTACAAGGCTCGTCTGTTTATTCAAAGATTGACTTACGTTCCGGGTATCATCAAATGCGGGTGAAAGAAGATGATATTCCAAAGACTGCTTTCAGAACACGTTACGGTCATTACGAGTTTATGGTCATGCCGTTTGGTTTAACTAATGCACCAGCTGTGTTCATGGACCTTATGAACCGAGTGTGTGGACCATACCTTGACAAGTTTGTCATTGTTTTCATTGATGACATACTTATTTACTCAAAGAATGACCAAGAACACGGTGAACATTTGAGAAAGGTGTTAGAAGTATTGAGGAAGGAAGAATTGTACGCTAAGTTTTCAAAGTGTGCATTTTGGTTGGAAGAAGTTCAATTCCTCGGTCACATAGTGAACAAAGAAGGTATTAAGGTGGATCCGGCAAAGATAGAAACTGTTGAAAAGTGGGAAACCCCGAAAACTCCGAAACACATACGCCAGTTTTTAGGACTAGCTGGTTACTACAGAAGGTTCATCCAAGACTTTTCCAGAATAGCAAAACCCTTGACTGCATTAACGCATAAAGGGAAGAAATTTGAATGGAATGATGAACAAGAGAAAGCGTTTCAGTTATTGAAGAAAAAGCTAACTACGGCACCTATATTGTCATTGCCTGAAGGGAATGATGATTTTGTGATTTATTGTGATGCATCAAAGCAAGGTCTCGGTTGTGTATTAATGCAACGAATGAAGGTGATTGCTTATGCGTCTAGACAATTGAAGATTCACGAACAAAATTATACGACGCATGATTTGGAATTAGGCGCGGTTGTTTTTGCATTAAAGACTTGGAGGCACTACTTATATGGGGTCAAAAGTATTATATATACCGACCACAAAAGTCTTCAACACATATTTAATCAGAAACAACTGAATATGAGGCAGCGTAGGTGGATTGAATTATTGAATGATTACGATTTTGAGATTCGTTACCACCCGGGGAAGGCAAATGTGGTAGCCGATGCCTTGAGCAGGAAGGATAGAGAACCCATTCGAGTAAAATCTATGAATATAATGATTCATAATAACATTACTACTCAAATAAAGGAGGCGCAACAAGGAGTTTTAAAAGAGGGAAATTTAAAGGATGAAATACCCAAAGGATCGGAGAAGCATCTTAATATTCGGGAAGACGGAACCCGGTATAGGGCTGAAAGGATTTGGGTACCAAAATTTGGAGATATGAGAGAAATGGTACTTAGAGAAGCTCATAAAACCAGGTACTCAATACATCCTGGAACGGGGAAGATGTACAAGGATCTCAAGAAACATTTTTGGTGGCCGGGTATGAAAGCCGATGTTGCTAAATACGTAGGAGAATGTTTGACGTGTTCTAAGGTCAAAGCTGAGCATCAGAAACCATCAGGTCTACTTCAACAACCCGAAATCCCGGAATGGAAATGGGAAAACATTACCATGGATTTCATCACTAAATTGCCAAGGACTGCAAGTGGTTTTGATACTATTTGGGTAATAGTTGATCGTCTCACCAAATCAGCACACTTCCTACCAATAAGAGAAGATGACAAAATGGAGAAGTTAGCACGACTGTATTTGAAGGAAGTCGTTTCCAGACATGGAATACCAATCTCTATTATCTCTGATAGGGATGGCAGATTTATTTCAAGATTCTGGCAGACATTACAGCAAGCATTAGGAACTCGTCTAGACATGAGTACTGCCTATCATCCACAAACTGATGGGCAGAGCGAAAGGACGATACAAACGCTTGAAGACATGCTACGAGCATGTGTTATTGATTTCGGAAACAGTTGGGATCGACATCTACCGTTAGCAGAATTTTCCTACAACAACAGCTACCATTCAAGCATTGAGATGGCGCCGTTTGAAGCACTTTATGGTAGAAAGTGCAGGTCTCCGATTTGTTGGAGTGAGGTGGGGGATAGACAGATTACGGGTCCGGAGATTATACAAGAAACTACCGAGAAGATCATCCAAATTCAACAACGGTTGAAAACCGCCCAAAGTCGACAAAAGAGCTACGCTGACATTAAAAGAAAAGATATAGAATTTGAAATTGGAGAGATGGTCATGCTTAAAGTTTCACCTTGGAAAGGCGTTGTTCGATTTGGTAAACGAGGGAAATTAAATCCAAGGTATATTGGACCATTCAAGATTATTGATCGTGTCGGACCAGTAGCTTACCGACTTGAGTTACCTCAACAACTCGCGGCTGTACATAACACTTTCCACGTCTCGAATTTGAAGAAATGTTTTGCTAAAGAAGATCTCACTATTCCGTTAGATGAAATCCAAATCAACGAAAAACTCCAATTCATCGAAGAACCCGTCGAAATAATGGATCGTGAGGTTAAAAGACTTAAGCAAAACAAGATACCAATTGTTAAGGTTCGATGGAATGCTCGTAGAGGACCCGAGTTCACCTGGGAGCGTGAAGATCAGATGAAGAAGAAATACCCGCATCTATTTCCAGAAGATTCGTCAACACCTTCAACAGCTTAAAATTTCGGGACGAAATTTATTTAACGGGTAGGTACTGTAGTGACCCGAACTTTTCCATGTTTATATATATTAATTGAGATTGATGTTTACATGATTAAATGTTTCCAACATGTTAAGCAATCAAACTTGTTAAGACTTGATTAATTGAAATATGTTTCATATAGACAATTGACCACCCAAGTTGATCGGTGATTCACGAACGTTAAAACTTGTAAAAACTATATGATGACATATATATGGATATATATATATATAGTTAACATGATACTATGATAAGAAAACATATCATAAAGTATATTAACAATGAACTACATATGTAAAAACAAGACTACTAACTTAATGATTTTTAAACGGGACATATATGTAACGATTATCGTTGTAAAGACATTTAATGTATATATATCATATTAAGAGATATTCATACATGATAATATCATGATAATATAATAATTTAAAATCTCATTTGATATTATAAACATTGGGTTAACAACATTTAACAAGATCGTTAACCTAAAGGTTTCAAAACAACACTTACATGTAACGACTAACGATGACTTAACGACTCAGTTAAAATGTATATACATGTAGTGTTTTAATATGTATTTATACACTTTTGAAAGACTTCAATACACTTATCAAAATACTTCTACTTAACAAAAATGCTTACAATTACATCCTCGTTCAGTTTCATCAACAATTCTACTCGTATGCACCCGTATTCGTACTCGTACAATACACAGCTTTTAGATGTATGTACTATTGGTATATACACTCCAATGATCAGCTCTTAGCAGCCCATGTGAGTCACCTAACACATGTGGGAACCATCATTTGGCAACTAGCATGAAATATCTCATAAAATTACAAAAATATGAGTAATCATTCATGACTTATTTACATGAAAACAAAATTACATATCCTTTATATCTAATCCATACACCAACGACCAAAAACACCTACAAACACTTTCATTCTTCAATTTTCTTCATCTAATTGATCTCTCTCAAGTTCTATCTTCAAGTTCTAAGTGTTCTTCATAAATTCCAAAAGTTCTAGTTTCATAAAATCAAGAATACTTTCAAGTTTGCTAGCTCACTTCCAATCTTGTAAGGTGATCATCCAACCTCAAGAAATCTTTGTTTCTTACAGTAGGTTATCATTCTAATACAAGGTAATAATCATATTCAAACTTTGGTTCAATTTCTATAACTATAACAATCTTATTTCAAGTGATGATCTTACTTGAACTTGTTTTCGTGTCATGATTCTGCTTCAAGAACTTCGAGCCATCCAAGGATCCATTGAAGCTAGATCTATTTTTCTCTTTTCCAGTAGGTTTATCCAAGGAAATTAAGGTAGTAATGATGTTCATAACATCATTCGATTCATACATATAAAGCTATCTTATTCGAAGGTTTAAACTTGTAATCACTAGAACATAGTTTAGTTAATTCTAAACTTGTTCGCAAACAAAAGTTAATCCTTCTAACTTGACTTTTAAAATCAACTAAACACATGTTCTATATCTATATGATATGCTAACTTAATGATTTAAAACCTGGAAACACGAAAAACACCGTAAAACCGGATTTACGCCGTCGTAGTAACACCGCGGGCTGTTTTGGGTTAGTTAATTAAAAACTATGATAAACTTTGATTTAAAAGTTGTTATTCTGAGAAAATGATTTTTATTATGAACATGAAACTATATCCAAAAATTATGGTTAAACTTAAAGTGGAAGTATGTTTTCTAAAATGGTCATCTAGACGTCGTTCTTTCGACTGAAATGACTACCTTTACAAAAACGACTTGTAACTTATTTTTCCGACTAGAAACCTATACTTTTTTTGTTTAGATTCATAAAATAGAGTTCAATATGAAACCATAGCAATTTGATTCACTCAAAACGGATTTAAAATGAAGAAGTTATGGGTAAAACAAGATTGGATAATTTTTCTCATTTTAGCTACGTGAAAATTGGTAACAAATCTATTCCAACCATAACTTAATCAACTTGTATTATATATTATGTAATCTTGAGATACCATAGACACGTATACAATGTTTCGACCTATCATGTCGACACATCTATATATATTTCGGAACAACCATAGACACTCTATATGTGAATGTTGGAGTTAGCTATACAGGGTTGAGGTTGATTCCAAAATATATAAAGTTTGAGTTGTGATCAATACTGAGATACGTATACACTGGGTCGTGGATTGATTCAAGATAATATTTATCGATTTATTTCTGTACATCTAACTGTGGACAACTAGTTGTAGGTTACTAACGAGGACAGCTGACTTAATAAACTTAAAACATCAAAATATATTAAAAGTGTTGTAAATATATTTTGAACATACTTTAATATATATGTATATATTGTTATAGGTTCGTGAATCAACCAGTGGCCAAGTCTTACTTCCCGACGAAGTAAAAAAATCTGTGAAAGTGAGTTATAGTCCCACTTTTAAAATCTAATATTTTTGGGATGAGAATACATGCAGGTTTTATAAATGATTTACAAAATAGACACAAGTACGTGAAACTACATTCTATGGTTGAATTATCGAAATCGAATATGCCCCTTTTTATTAAGTCTGGTAATCTAAGAATTAGGGAACAGACACCCTAATTGACGCGAATCCTAAAGATAGATCTATTGGGCCTAACAAACCCCATCCAAAGTACCGGATGCTTTAGTACTTCGAAATTTATATCATATCCGAAGGGTGTCCCGGAATGATGGGGATATTCTTATATATGCATCTTGTTATTGTCGGTTACCAGGTGTTCACCATATGAATGATTTTTATCTCTATGTATGGGATGTGTATTGAAATATGAAATCTTGTGGTCTATTGTTACGATTTGATATATATAGGTTAAACCTATAACTCACCAACATTTTTGTTGACGTTTTAAGCATGTTTATTCTCAGGTGATTATTAAGAGCTTCCGCTGTCGCATACTTAAATAAGGACAAGATTTGGAGTCCATGCTTGTATGATATTGTGTAAAAACTGCATTCAAGAAACTTATTTTGTTGTAACATATTTGTATTGTAAACCATTATGTAATGGTCGTGTGTAAACAGGATATTTTAGATTATCATTATTTGATAATCTACGTAAAGCTTTTTAAACCTTTATTGATGAAATAAAGGTTATGGTTTGTTTAAAAATGAATGCAGTCTTGGAAAAACGTCTCATATAGAGGTCAAAACCTCGCAACGAAATCAATTAATATGGAACGTTTTTAATCAATAAGAACGGGACATTTCACATTACATAATGGTTTACAATACAAATATGTTACAACAAAATAAGTTTCTTGAATGCAGTTTTTACACAATATCATACAAGCATGGACTCCAAATCTCGTCCTTATTTAAGTATGCGACAGCGGAAGCTCTTAATAATCACCTGAGAATAAACATGCTTAAAACGTCAACAAAAATGTTGGTGAGTTATAGGTTTAACCTATATATATCAAATCATAATAATAGACCACAAGATTTCATATTTCAATACACATCCCATACATAGAGATAAAAATCATTCATATGGTGAACACCTGGTAACCGACATTAACAAGATGCATATATAAGAATATCCCCATCATTCCGGGACACCCTTCGGATATGATATAAATTTCGAAGTACTAAAGCATCCGGTACTTTGGATGGGGTTTGTTAGGCCCAATAGATCTATCTTTAGGATTCGCGTCAATTAGGGTGTTTGTTCCCTAATTCTTAGATTACCAGACTTAATAAAAAGGGGCATATTCGATTTTGATAATTCAACCATATAATGTAGTTTCACGTACTTGTGTCTATTGTGTAAATCATTTATAAAACCTGCATGTATTCTCATCCCAAAAATATTAGATTTTAAAAGTGGGACTATAACTCACTTTCACAGATTTTTACTTCGTCGGGAAGTAAGACTTGGCCACTGGTTGATTCACGAACCTATAACAATATATACATATATATCAAAGTATGTTCAAAATATATTTACAACACTTTTAATATATTTTGATGTTTTAAGTTTATTAAGTCAGCTGTCCTCGTTAGTAACCTACAACTAGTTGTCCACAATTAGATGTACAGAAATAAATCGATAAATATTATCTTGAATCAATCCACGACCCAGTGTATATGTATCTCAGTATTGATCACAACTCAAACTATATATATTTTGGAATCAACCTCAACCCTGTATAGCTAACTCCAACATTCACATATAGAGTGTCTATGGTTGTTCCGAAATATATATAGATGTGTCGACATGATAAGTCGAAACATTGTATACGTGTCTATGGTATCTCAAGATTACATAATATACAATACAAGTTGATTAAGTTATGGTTGGAATAGATTTGTTACCAATTTTCACGTAGCTAAAATGAGAAAAATTATCCAATCTTGTTTTACCCATAACTTCTTCATTTTAAATCCGTTTTGAGTGAATCAAATTGCTATGGTTTCATATTGAACTATATTTTATGAATCTAAACAGAAAAAGTATAGGTTTATAGTCAGAAAAATAAGTTACAAGCCATTTTTGTAAAGGTAGTCATTTCAGTCGAAAGAACGACGTCTAGATGACCATTTTAGAAAACATACTTCCACTTTGAGTTTAACCATAATTTTTGGATATAGTTTCATGTTCATAATAAAAATCATTTTCTCAGAATAATAACTTTTAAATCAAAGTTTATCATATTTTTTAATTAACTAACCCAAAACAGCCCGCGGTGTTACTACGACGGTGTAAATCCGGTTTTACGGTGTTTTTCGTGTTTCCAGGTTTTAAATCATTAAGTTAGCACATCATATAGATATAGAACATGTGTTTAGTTGATTTTAAAATTCAAGTTAGAAGGATTAACTTTTGTTTGCGAACAAGTTTAGAATTAACTAAACTATGTTCTAGTGATTACAAGTTTAAACCTTCGAATAAGATAGCTTTATATGTATGAATCGAATGATGTTATGAACATCATTACTACCTTAAGTTCCTTGGATAAACCTACTGGAAAATAGAAAAATGGATCTAGCTTCAACGGATCCTTGGATGGCTCGAAGTTCTTGAAGCAGAATCATGACACGAAAACAAGTTCAAGTAAGATCATCACTTGAAATAAGATTGTTATAGTTATAGAAATTGAACCAAAGTTTGAATATGATTATTACCTTGTATTAGAATGATAACCTACTGTAAGAAACAAAGATTTCTTGAGGTTGGATGATCACCTTACAAGATTGGAAGTGAGCTAGCAAACTTGAAAGTATTCTTGATTTTATGTAACTAGAACTTGTAAAATATATGAAGAACACTTAGAACTTGAAGATAGAACTTGAGAGAGATCAATTAGATGAAGAAAATTGAAGAATGAAAGTGTTTGTAGGTGTTTTTGGTCGTTGGTGTATGGATTAGATATAAAGGATATGTAATTTTGTTTTCATGTAAATAAGTCATAAATGATTACTCATATTTTTTGTAATTTTATGAGATATTTCATGCTAGTGGCCAAATGATGGTTCCCACATGTGTTAGGTGACTCACATGGGCTGCTAAGAGCTGATCATTGGAGTGTATATACCAATAGTACATACATCTAAAAGCTGTGTATTGTACGAGTACGAATACGGGTGCATACGAGTAGAATTGTTGATGAAACTGAACGAGGATGTAATTGTAAGCATTTTTGTTAAGTAGAAGTATTTTGATAAGTGTATTGAAGTCTTCCAAAAGTGTATAAATACATATTAAAACACTACATGTATATACATTTTAACTGATTCGTTAAGTCATCGTTAGTCGTTACATGTAAGTGTTGTTTTGAAACCTTTAGGTTAACGATCTTGTTAAATGTTGTTAACCCAATGTTTATAATATCAAATGAGATTTTAAATTATTATATTATCATGATATTATCATGTATGAATATCTCTTAATATGATATATATACATTAAACGTCTTTACAACGATAATCGTTACATATATGTCTCGTTTAAAAATCATTAAGTTAGTAGTCTTGTTTTTACATATGTAGTTCATTGTTAATATACTTAATGATATGTTTACTTATCATAGTATCATGTTAACTATATATATATATATATATATATATATATATATATATATATATATATATATATATATATATATATATATATATATATATCCATATATATGTCATCATATAGTTTTTACAAGTTTTAACGTTCGTGAATCACCGGTCAACTTGGGTGGTCAATTGTCTATATGAAACATATTTCAATTAATCAAGTCTTAACAAGTTTGATTGTTTAACATGTTGGAAACATTTAATCATGTAAATATCAATCTCAATTAATATATATAAACATGGAAAAGTTCGGGTCACTACACAATAGATCTATCTTTAGGATTCGCGTCAATTAGTAGACCGGTTTACTAATTCTTAGGTTACCAAGCAAAAAGGGGCATATTCGGCTTCGATCATTCACCCATATAATGTAGTTTCGATTACTTGTGTCTATTTCGTAAAACATTTATAAAACTGTATGTATTCTGATCCCAAAAATATTAGATTTTAAAAGTGGGACTATAACTCACTTTCACAGATTTTTCCTTCGTCGGGAAATAAGACTTGGCCACGGGTCGATTCACGAACCTATAACAAATATGTACATATATATTAAAGTATGTTCAAAATATATTTACAACATTTTATTACATTTTAATGATTTGAGTTTGTTAAGTCAGCAGTCCTCGTTAGTAACCTACAACTAGTTATCCACAGTTAGATGTACAGAAATAAAGCAATATATAAAATCTCGGATCAACCACAACCCAGTGTCTACAAGTCTCAGACTCGATCACAACTCAAAGTATATATAATATTTTGGAATCAACCTCAACCCTGTATAGCTAACTCCAACATTACTGCATATAGAGTGTCTATGGTTGTTCCGAATATATATATATATATATATATATATATATATATATATATATATATATATATATATATATATATATATATATATATATATATATATATATATATATATATATATATATGGGTCGATATTGTAGTGACCCGAACTTTTCCATGTTTATATATATTAATTGAGATTGATGTTTACATGATTAAATGTTTCCAACATGTTAAGCAATCAAACTTATTAAGACTTGATTAATTGAAATAGGTTTCATATAGACAATTGACCACCCAAGTTGACCGGTGATTCACGAACGTTAAAACTTGTAAAAAAAACTATATGATGACATATATATGGTTATATATATAGTTAACATGATATTATGATAAGTAAACATATCATTAATTATATTAACAATGAACTACATATGTAAAAACAAGACTACTAACTTAATGATTTTGAAACGAGACATATATGTAACGTTTATCGTTGTAACGACATTTAATGTATACATATCATATTAAGAGATATTCGTACATAATAATATCATGATAATATAATAATTTAAAATCTCTTTTGATATTATAAACATTGGTTTAACAACATTTAACAAGATCGTTAACCTAAAGGTTTCAAAACAACACTTACATGTAACGACTAACGATGACTTAACGACTCAGTTAAAATGTATATACATGTAGTGTTTTAATATGTATTTATACACTTTTGAAAGACTTCAATACACTTATCAAAATACTTCTACTTAACAAAAATGCTTACAATTACATTCTCGTTCAGTTTCATCAACAATTCTACTCGTATGCACCCGTATTCGTACTCGTACAATACACAGCTTTTAGATGTATGTACTATTGGTATATACACTCCAATGATCAGCTCTTAGCAGCCCATGTGAGTCACCTAACACATGTGGGAACCATCATTTGGCAACTAGCATGAAATATCTCATAAGATTACAAAAATATGAGTAATCATTCATGACTTATTTACATGAAAACAAAATTACATATCCTTTATATCTAATCCATACACCAACGACCAAAAACACCTACAAACACTTTCATTCTTCAATTTTATTCATCTAATTGAACTCTCTCAAGTTCTATCTTCAAGTTCTAAGTGTTCTTCATAAATTCCAAAAGTTCTAGTTTCATAAAATCAAGAATACTTTCAAGTTTGCTAGCTCACTTCCAATCTTGTAAGGTGATCATCCAACCTCAAGAAATCTTTGTTTCTTACAGTAGGTTATCATTCTAATACAAGAACTTTGAGCCATCCAAGGATCCATTGAAGCTAGATCCATTTTTCTCTTTTCCAGTAGGTTCATCCAAGGAACTTAAGGTAGTAATGATGTTCATAACATCATTCGATTCATACATATAAAGCTATCTTTTTCGAAGGTTTAAACTTGTAATCACTAGAACATAGTTTAGTTAATTCTAAACTTGTTCGCAAACAAAAGTTAATCCTTCTAACTTGATTTTTAAAATCAACTAAACACATGTTCTATATCTATATGATATGCTAACTTAATGATTTAAAACCTGGAAACACGAAAAACACCGTAAAACCGGATTTACGCCGTCGTAGTAACACCGCGGGCTGTTTTGGGTTAGTTAATTAAAAACTATGATAAACTTTGATTTAAAAGTTGTTATTCTGAGAAAATGATTTTTATTATGAACATGAAACTATATCCAAAAATTATGGTTAAACTCAAAGTGGAAGTATGTTTTCTAAAATGGTCATCTAGACGTCGTTCTTTCGACTGAAATGACTACCTTTACAAAAACGACTTGTAACTTATTTTTCCGACTAGAAACCTATACTTTTTTTGTTTAGATTCATAAAATAGAGTTCAATATGAAACCATAGCAATTTGATTCACTCAAAACGGATTTAAAATGAAGAAGTTATGGGTAAAACAAGATTGGATAATTTTTCTCATTTTAGCTACGTGAAAATTGGTAACAAATCTATTCCAACCATAACTTAATCAACTTGTATTATATATTATGTAATCTTGAGATACCATAGACACGTATACAATGTTTCGACCTATCATGTCGACACATCTATATATATTTCGGAACAACCATAGACACTCTATATGTGAATGTTGGAGTTAGCTATACAGGGTTGAGGTTGATTCCAAAATATATATAGTTTGAGTTGTGATCAATATTGAGATACGTATACACTGGGTCGTGGATTGATTCAAGATAATATTTATCGATTTATTTCTGTACATCTAACTGTGGACAACTAGTTGTAGGTTACTAACGAGGACAGCTGACTTAATAAACTTAAAACATCAAAATATATTAAAAGTGTTGTAAATATATTTTGAACATACTTTGATATATATGTATATATTGTTATAGGTTCGTGAATCAACCAGTGGCCAAGTCTTACTTCCCGACGAAGTAAAAATCTGTGAAAGTGAGTTATAGTCCCACTTTTAAAATCTAATATTTTTGGGATGAGAATACATGCAGGTTTTATAAATGATTTACAAAATAGACACAAGTACGTGAAACTACATTCTATGGTTGAATTATCGAAATCGAATATGCCCCTTCTTATTAAGTCTGGTAATCTAAGAATTAGGGAACAGACACCCTAATTGACGCGAATCCTAAAGATAGATCTATTGGGCCTAACAAACCCCATCCAAAGTACCGGATGCTTTAGTACTTCGAAATTTATATCATATCCGAAGGGTGTCCCGGAATGATGGGGATATTCTTATATATGCATCTTGTTATTGTCGGTTACCAGGTGTTCACCATATGAATGATTTTTATCTCTATGTATGGGATGTGTATTGAAATATGAAATCTTGTGGTCTATTGTTACGATTTGATATATATAGGTTAAACCTATAACTCACCAACATTTTTGTTGACGTTTTAAGCATGTTTATTCTCAGGTGATTATTAAGAGCTTCCGCTGTCGCATACTTAAATAAGGACAAGATTTGGAGTCCATGCTTGTATGATATTGTGTAAAAACTGCATTCAAGAAACTTATTTTGTTGTAACATATTTGTATTGTAAACCATTATGTAATGGTCGTGTGTAAACAGGATATTTTAGAT
The DNA here is from genome assembly GCF_046630445.1 of Rutidosis leptorrhynchoides. Taxonomy (NCBI): domain Eukaryota; kingdom Viridiplantae; phylum Streptophyta; class Magnoliopsida; order Asterales; family Asteraceae; genus Rutidosis; species Rutidosis leptorrhynchoides. The sequence goes on from NC_092335.1 coordinate 695,769,809, forward strand.
TATCATTATTTGATAATCTACGTAAAGCTTTTTAAACCTTTATTGATGAAATAAAGGTTATGGTTTGTTTAAAAATGAATGCAGTCTTTGAAAAACGTCTCATATAGAGGTCAAAACCTCGCAACGAAATCAATTAATATGGAACGTTTTTAATCAATAAGAACGGGACATTTCAGTTGGTATCCGAGCGTTGGTCTTAGAGAACCAGAAAATTTGCATTAGTGTGTCTTATCGAGTTTGTTAGGATGCATTAGTGAGTCTGGACTTCGACCGTGTTTTCTTTAAAAATGATTGCTTAACATTTTTGTTGGAAACTATATATTTTTAACATATGAATATTATGTGATATATTAATCTCTTAACGTGTTTGATATTATGTGATAGATGTCTACCTCTAGAACAAGTCCCATTGACTCACCTAATAATAATGAAGAGTCAAATGTAAATTGGAATGATTTGTGGACTGATTCACAAGTTCCCGAAGAGGAACCGGAAGAAGAGTCGGAACCGGAAGAAGAATCGGAACCGGATGAAGAAATAGAACCAGTGGGGGAAATAATAAAACGGTTAAGTAAAAGAAAATCCTCAACCAACCGACCAAAGTTAATTATGGTCAATGGTGTTTCCGCCAAGGAAGCAAAATATTGGGAGGATTACCAATTCTCCGATGAATCGGATTCCGACGAGAATTCCGATGATGTTATAGAAATTACCCCAACTGAATTTAAAAAGACAAAAGAAAATAATAAGGGAAAGGGCATAAAAATAGAGAAATCTAATTCCAACCCCGATGAACTTTATATGTATCGTCAACCCCCGAAGTCCTTAAGTTGTAACAATGACCCGGGAACCTCTAAACCACCAGGTTTTTCTAAACCAATGTGGACAACGACGGCTCGTATTAGGGGAACATCATATATCCCTAGAAACTTGGCAAAACGAACCAAAACCGAAGAAGAAGAAACGAGCGAGTAGGAATAAGATAGTTGTATTCGTGTGGTGTAATATATGGAATATAGTGTTCTTATGCTTTATGATATATGTAAAAATTGCTTGTATTAATAAGTATTTTTTTTTATGAATCTAACTCTTGTCTATTTTACAGTTTAAAAACACAAAATGGATAGACAACCCAATATTTTAAGAGACCTACCCGGAGACATGATTGATGAAATCTTGTCTAGAGTCGGCCAGAATTCTTCGGCACAACTATTTAAGGCGAGATCAGTTTGTAAGACATTCGAAGAACGTTCCAAGAATGTCTTGGTTTATAAGAGACTTTCGTTTGAAAGATGGGGGATATCACATTGGGAAACCCATAAGTTACGATGTGTTTACTTTGACGCATATATTGCGGGGAACCCAAATGCTATTTTACGCAACGGGTTAAGAAATTATTTTGACTCAATATATCCGAATATTGGACTTCGTGATTTAGAAAAAGCGGCTAACATGCAACATAAAGAAGCATGTTATGCTTACGGATTAGTAATGTTCGCTTCTCACCAAAGTGAGAACAAGAACATCGGGCTACAACTATTAAACAAAACGTTTCCACAAGTGACGGAGTCGGTAATTGGGGTAAGAAATGAGGTTTTTAGATTATTACGGGACTGTTGGACATTACGTAACCCTCGTCCCTTTGATGACGTTACAACACGCTGTCTTATCAACGGCCATAACGGTTATGTTGCACAAGACCAAGGATGGGAAGTAGTCCTAGTAAAACCAGAATGCATGACTTGTTTCTGGACGTATGAATTACGTGTCTTTATTGCCTTTGCTGAACGACTTGTGTACTAGCTAGAATTGTCTTCACAACTATCTTGTATCAAAGTTATTGTGTGCTATATTTCATGCTTTATGTAAAATAAGCGGTATTGTAAGTTTGTAAAATATTGTATAAAAGTTTGAACGCGAAATATTATTATAATCAGTTTTTCATATGGAATTGTAGTAGTTGAATTGTATATTAGCTACTAAGTATGAACTTAACGGGTAGGTACTACCCGAATTTAAACTTATAAAACGCTAATATGAAGAAAAAGCTTTTATAAATGAGTTCATATTATGCTACGAAATACTATTAACTACTCTTAATATTCTGTATGATTAACTTGTTCCATTTAACTATTTTGAAGGAAATGGCACCGACTACTCGACACACCGTGAATATGAATGAAGAGGAATTCCGTACTTTTCTAGCTTCAAACATAGCCGCAGTACAGGCTGCGCTACATACCAACAATAACCTTGGATCTAGCAGTACAGGAAATCGTGTAGGATGCACCTACAAAGAATTCACTGCCTGCAAACCTTTGGAATTTGATGGAACCGAAGGACCGATCGGATTGAAACGGTGGACCGAGAAGGTTGAATCGGTGTTTGCCATAAGTAAGTGTACTGAAGAGGACAAAGTGAAGTACGCTACGCATACCTTCACAGGTTCTGCGTTAACATGGTGGAATACCTATCTAGAGCAAGTGGGACAAGATGATGCGTACGCACTACCGTGGTCAGCATTCAAGCACTTGATGAACGAGAAGTACCGTCCCAGAACCGAGGTCAATAAGCTCAAGACAGAACTTAGAGGGTTACGAACCCAAGGATTTGATATTACCACGTACGAAAGACGATTCACAGAATTGTGCCTATTGTGTCCGGGAGCATTCGAAGATGAAGAAGAGAAGATCGACGCGTTTGTGAAAGGATTACCGGAAAGAATCCAAGAAGATATAAGTTCACACGAGCCCGCCTCCATACAACAGGCATGTAGAATGGCTCACAAACTAGTGAACCAGATTGAAGAAAGAATTAAAGAACAGACTGCTGAAGAGGCCAATGTGAAGCAAGTCAAAAGAAAGTGGGAGGAAAACGGTGATAAGAATCACCAATACAACAACAACAGCAATTACAACAATAATCGCAACAATTATCCCAACAATCGCAACATCAATCGCAACTACAACAAACGGCCCAACAACAACAACAACAACAACAACAGCAACTACAACAATCATCCCAACAACAATAATAACCGCAACAACAACAACAATCAGAAGCAACTATGCCAAAGGTGTGAAAAGAATCACTCGGGGTTCTGCACCAAATTTTGCAACAAGTGTAAAAGAAATGGTCATAGCGCGGCGAAGTGTGAGGTCTACGGACCAGGGGTTAATAGAACGAAAGGAACAAATGGTGTCGGAACGAGTAATGGCGGAGCAAGTAGTGTCGGAGCAAGTTATGCCAATGTAGTTTGTTATAAATGTGGAAAACCAGGCCACATTATTAGAAATTGCCCGAACCAGGAGAACACGAATGGACAAGGCCGTGGAAGAGTTTTCAATATTAATGCGGTAGAGGCACAGGAAGACCCGGAGCTTGTTACGGGTACGTTTCTTATTGACAATAAATCTGCTTACGTTTTATTTGATTCGGGTGCGGATAGAAGCTATATGAGTAGAGATTTTTGTGCTAAATTAAGTTGTCCATTGACGCCTTTGGATAGTAAATTTTTACTCGAATTAGCAAATGGTAAATTAATTTCAGCAGATATTATATGTCGGAATCGAGAAATTAAACTGGTTAGCGAAACATTTAAGATTGATTTGATACCAGTAGAGTTAGGGAGTTTTGATGTGATAATCGGTATGGACTGGTTGAAAGAAGTGAAAGCGGAGATCGTTTGTTACAAAAATGCAATTCGCATTATACGAGAAAAAGGAAAACCCTTAATGGTGTACGGAGAAAAGGGCAACACGAAGCTACATCTTATTAGTAATTTGAAGGCACAAAAACTAATAAGAAAAGGTTGCTATGCTGTTCTAGCACACGTCGAGAAAGTACAAACTGAAGAAAAGAGCATCAATGATGTTCCCATTGCAAAAGAATTTCCCGATGTATTTCCGAAAGAATTACCTGGATTACCCCCACATCGATCCGTTGAATTTCAAATAGATCTTGTACCAGGAGCTGCACCAATAGCTCGTGCTCCTTACAGACTCGCACCCAGCGAGATGAAAGAACTGCAAAGCCAATTACAAGAACTTTTAGAGCGTGGTTTCATTCGATCAAGCACATCACCGTGGGGAGCTCCTGTTTTGTTTGTCAAGAAGAAAGATGGTACATTCAGGTTGTGTATCGACTACCGAGAGTTGAACAAACTTACCATCAAGAACCGCTACCCACTACCGAGAATCGACGACTTATTTGATCAACTACAAGGCTCGTCTGTTTATTCAAAGATTGACTTACGTTCCGGGTATCATCAAATGCGGGTGAAAGAAGATGATATTCCAAAGACTGCTTTCAGAACACGTTACGGTCATTACGAGTTTATGGTCATGCCGTTTGGTTTAACTAATGCACCAGCTGTGTTCATGGACCTTATGAACCGAGTGTGTGGACCATACCTTGACAAGTTTGTCATTGTTTTCATTGATGACATACTTATTTACTCAAAGAATGACCAAGAACACGGTGAACATTTGAGAAAGGTGTTAGAAGTATTGAGGAAGGAAGAATTGTACGCTAAGTTTTCAAAGTGTGCATTTTGGTTGGAAGAAGTTCAATTCCTCGGTCACATAGTGAACAAAGAAGGTATTAAGGTGGATCCGGCAAAGATAGAAACTGTTGAAAAGTGGGAAACCCCGAAAACTCCGAAACACATACGCCAGTTTTTAGGACTAGCTGGTTACTATAGAAGGTTCATCCAAGACTTTTCCAGAATAGCAAAACCCTTGACTGCATTAACGCATAAAGGGAAGAAATTTGAATGGAATGATGAACAAGAGAAAGCGTTTCAGTTATTGAAGAAAAAGCTAACTACGGCACCTATATTGTCATTGCCTGAAGGGAATGATGATTTTGTGATTTATTGTGACGCATCAAAGCAAGGTCTCGGTTGTGTATTAATGCAACGAACGAAGGTGATTGCTTATGCGTCTAGACAATTGAAGATTCACGAACAAAATTATACGACGCATGATTTGGAATTAGGCGCGGTTGTTTTTGCATTAAAGACTTGGAGGCACTACTTATATGGGGTCAAAAGTATTATATATACCGACCACAAAAGTCTTCAACACATATTTAATCAGAAACAACTGAATATGAGGCAGCGTAGGTGGATTGAATTATTGAATGATTACGATTTTGAGATTCGTTACCACCCGGGGAAGGCAAATGTGGTAGCCGATGCCTTGAGCAGGAAGGATAGAGAACCCATTCGAGTAAAATCTATGAATATAATGATTCATAATAACATTACTACTCAAATAAAGGAGGCGCAACAAGGAGTTTTAAAAGAGGGAAATTTAAAGGATGAAATACCCAAAGGATCGGAGAAGCATCTTAATATTCGGGAAGACGGAACCCGGTATAGGGCTGAAAGGATTTGGGTACCAAAATTTGGAGATATGAGAGAAATGGTACTTAGAGAAGCTCATAAAACCAGATACTCAATACATCCTGGAACGGGGAAGATGTACAAGGATCTCAAGAAACATTTTTGGTGGCCGGGTATGAAAGCCGATGTTGCTAAATACGTAGGAGAATGTTTGACGTGTTCTAAGGTCAAAGCTGAGCATCAGAAACCATCAGGTCTACTTCAACAACCCGAAATCCCGGAATGGAAATGGGAAAACATTACCATGGATTTCATCACTAAATTGCCAAAGACTGCAAGTGGTTTTGATACTATTTGGGTAATAGTTGATCGTCTCACCAAATCAGCACACTTCCTACCAATAAGAGAAGATGACAAGATGGAGAAGTTAGCACGACTGTATTTGAAGGAAGTCGTCTCCAGACATGGAATACCAATCTCTATTATCTCTGATAGGGATGGCAGATTTATTTCAAGATTCTGGCAGACATTACAGCAAGCATTAGGAACTCGTCTAGACATGAGTACTGCCTATCATCCACAAACTGATGGGCAGAGCGAAAGGACGATACAAACGCTTGAAGATATGCTACGAGCATGTGTTATTGATTTCGGAAACAGTTGGGATCGACATCTACCGTTAGCAGAATTTTCCTACAACAACAGCTACCATTCAAGCATTGAGATGGCGCCGTTTGAAGTACTTTATGGTAGAAAGTGCAGGTCTCCGATTTGTTGGAGTGAGGTGGGGGATAGACAGATTACGGGTCCGGAGATTATACAAGAAACTACCGAGAAGATCATCCAAATTCAACAACGGTTGAAAACCGCCCAAAGTCGACAAAAGAGCTACGCTGACATTAAAAGAAAAGATATAGAATTTGAAATTGGAGAGATGGTCATGCTTAAAGTTTCACCTTGGAAAGGCGTTGTTCGATTTGGTAAACGAGGGAAATTAAATCCAAGGTATATTGGACCATTCAAGATTATTGATCGTGTCGGACCAGTAGCTTACCGACTTGAGTTACCTCAACAACTCGCGGATGTACATAACACTTTCCACGTCTCGAATTTGAAGAAATGTTTTGCTAAAGAAGATCTCACTATTCCGTTAGATGAAATCCAAATCAACGAAAAACTCCAATTCATCGAAGAACCCGTCGAAATAATGGATCGTGAGGTTAAAAGACTTAAGCAAAACAAGATACCAATTGTTAAGGTTCGATGGAATGCTCGTAGAGGACCCGAGTTCACCTGGGAGCGTGAAGATCAGATGAAGAAGAAATACCCACATCTATTTCCAGAAGATTCGTCAACACCTTCAACAGCTTAAAATTTCGGGACGAAATTTATTTAACGGGTAGGTACTGTAGTGACCCGAACTTTTCCATGTTTATATATATTAATTGAGATTGATGTTTACATGATTAAATGTTTCCAACATGTTAAGCAATCAAACTTGTTAAGACTTGATTAATTGAAATAGGTTTCATATAGACAATTGACCACCCAAGTTGACCGGTGATTCACGAACGTTAAAACTTGTAAAAAAAACTATATGATGACATATATATGGTTATATATATAGTTAACATGATATTATGATAAGTAAACATATCATTAATTATATTAACAATGAACTACATATGTAAAAACAAGACTACTAACTTAATGATTTTGAAACGAGACATATATGTAACGTTTATCGTTGTAACGACATTTAATGTATATATATCATATTAAGAGATATTCGTACATAATAATATCATGATAATATAATAATTTAAAATCTCTTTTGATATTATAAACATTGGTTTAACAACATTTAACAAGATCGTTAACTTAAAGGTTTCAAAACAACACTTACATGTAACGACTAACGATGACTTAACGACTCAGTTAAAATGTATATACATGTAGTGTTTTAATATGTATTTATACACTTTTGAAAGACTTCAATACACTTATCAAAATACTTCTACTTAACAAAAATGCTTACAATTACATTCTCGTTCAGTTTCATCAACAATTCTACCCGTATGCACCCGTATTCGTACTCGTACAATACACAGCTTTTAGATGTATGTACTATTGGTATATACACTCCAATGATCAGCTCTTAGCAGCCCATGTGAGTCACCTAACACATGTGGGAACCATCATTTGGCAACTAGCATGAAATATCTCATAAGATTACAAAAATATGAGTAATCATTCATGACTTATTTACATGAAAACAAAATTACATATCCTTTATATCTAATTCATACACCAACGACCAAAAACACCTACAAACACTTTCATTCTTCAATTTTCTTCATCTAATTGAACTCTCTCAAGTTCAATCTTCAAGTTCTAAGTGTTCTTCATAAATTCCAAAAGTTCTAGTTTCATAAAATCAAGAATACTTTCAAGTTTGCTAGCTCACTTCCAATCTTGTAAGGTGATCATCCAACCTCAAGAAATCTTTGTTTCTTACAGTAGGTTATCATTCTAATACAAGAACTTTGAGCCATCCAAGGATCCATTGAAGCTAGATCCATTTTTCTCTTTTCCAGTAGGTTCATCCAAGGAACTTAAGGTAGTAATGATGTTCATAACATCATTCGATTCATACATATAAAGCTATCTTTTTCGAAGGTTTAAACTTGTAATCACTAGAACATAGTTTAGTTAATTCTAAACTTGTTCGCAAACAAAAGTTAATCCTTCTAACTTGACTTTTAAAATCAACTAAACACATGTTCTATATCTATATGATATGCTAACTTAATGATTTAAAACCTGGAAACACGAAAAACACCGTAAAACCGGATTTACGCCGTCGTAGTAACACCGCGGGCTGTTTTGGGTTAGTTAATTAAAAACTATGATAAACTTTGATTTAAAAGTTGTTATTCTGAGAAAATGATTTTTATTATGAACATGAAACTATATCCAAAAATTATGGTTAAACTCAAAGTGGAAGTATGTTTTCTAAAATGGTCATCTAGACGTCGTTCTTTCGACTGAAATGACTACCTTTACAAAAACGACTTGTAACTTATTTTTCCGACTAGAAACCTATACTTTTTTTGTTTAGATTCATAAAATAGAGTTCAATATGAAACCATAGTAATTTGATTCACTCAAAACGGATTTAAAATGAAGAAGTTATGGGTAAAACAAGATTGGATAATTTTTCTCATTTTAGCTACTTGAAAATTGGTAACAAATCTATTCCAACCATAACTTAATCAACTTGTATTATATATTATGTAATCTTGAGATACCATAGACACGTATACAATGTTTCGACCTATCATGTCGACACATCTATATATATTTCGGAACAACCATAGACACTCTATATGTGAATGTTGGAGTTAGCTATACAGGGTTGAGGTTGATTCCAAAATATATATAGTTTGAGTTGTGATCAATATTGAGATACGTATACACTGGGTCGTGGATTGATTCAAGATAATATTTATCGATTTATTTCTGTACATCTAACTGTGGACAACTAGTTGTAGGTTACTAACGAGGACAGCTGACTTAATAAACTTAAAACATCAAAATATATTAAAAGTGTTGTAAATATATTTTGAACATACTTTGATATATATGTATATATTGTTATAGGTTCGTGAATCAACCAGTGGCCAAGTCTTACTTCCCGACGAAGTAAAAATCTGTGAAAGTGAGTTATAGTCCCACTTTTAAAATCTAATATTTTTGGGATGAGAATACATGCAGGTTTTATAAATGATTTACAAAATAGACACAAGTACGTGAAACTACATTCTATGGTTGAATTATCGAAATCGAATATGCCCCTTCTTATTAAGTCTGGTAATCTAAGAATTAGGGAACAGACACCCTAATTGACGCGAATCCTAAAGATAGATCTATTGGGCCTAACAAACCCCATCCAAAGTACCGGATGCTTTAGTACTTCGAAATTTATATCATATCCGAAGGGTGTCCCGGAATGATGGGGATATTCTTATATATGCATCTTGTTATTGTCGGTTACCAGGTGTTCACCATATGAATGATTTTTATCTCTATGTATGGGATGTGTATTGAAATATGAAATCTTGTGGTCTATTGTTACGATTTGATATATATAGGTTAAACCTATAACTCACCAACATTTTTGTTGACGTTTTAAGCATGTTTATTCTCAGGTGATTATTAAGAGCTTCCGCTGTTGCATACTTAAATAAGGACAAGATTTGGAGTCCATGCTTGTATGATATTGTGTAAAAACTGCATTCAAGAAACTTATTTTGTTGTAACATATTTGTATTGTAAACCATTATGTAATGGTCGTGTGTAAACAGGATATTTTAGATTATCATTATTTGATAATCTACGTAAAGCTTTTTAAACCTTTATTGATGAAATAAAGGTTATGGTTTGTTTAAAAATGAATGCAGTCTTTGAAAAACGTCTCATATAGAGGTCAAAACCTCGCAACGAAATCAATTAATATGGAACGTTTTTAATCAATAAGAACGGGACATTTCAGATATGATATGTCAAAACATTTTATTCATGTCTATGGTATCTCAAGATTACATAATATATATTAGAATACATGTATAATACAATATAAGTTAGTTAAGTTATGATTTGTATAAATTTGTTACAAGTTTCACGTAGCTACAACAAGCAAAATTATCCAATCTTGTTTTACCCATAACTTCTTCGTTTTAAATCCGTTTTGAGTGATTCAAGTTGCTATGGTTTCATATTGAACTTAAGTTTATGAATCTAAATAGAAAAAGTATAAGTTTATAGTCAGAAATACAGGTTACAAGTCGTTTTTGTAAAGGTAGTCATTTCAGTCGAAAGAATGACGTCTAGATGACCATTTTGGAAAACATACTTCCACTTTGAGTTTAACCATGATTTTTGGATATAGTTTCATGTTCATAAGAAAAATCATTTTCCCAGAATAACAACTTTTAAATCAAAGTTTATCATAGTTTTTAATTAACTAACCCAAAACAGCCCGCGGTGTTACTACGACGGCGTATATCCGGTTTTACGGTGTTTTTCGTGTTTTCAGGTTTTAAATCATTAAGTTAGCATATCATATAGATATAGAACATGTGTTTAGTTGATTTTAAAAGTCAAGTTAGAGGGATTAACTTTTATTTGCGAACAAGTTTAGAATTAACTAAACTATGTTCTAGTGATTACAAGTTTAAACCTTCGAATAAGGTAGTTATATATATATGAATCGAATGATGTTATGAACATCATTACTACCTCAAGTTTAGTAGGTAAACCTACTAAAAATATTGAAAAAATAACTTGAGCTTTAAAGGATCTTTGATGGCTTGGAAGTTCTTGAAATAGAATCATGACACAAAAACAAGTTCAAGTAAGATTATTACTCGAATTAAGATAGTTATAGTTATAGAAATTGAATCAAAGCTTGAATATGAATATTACCTTGATTTAGAAAGATAACCTACTATAAATAACAAAGGTTTCTTGATCTTAGATGATTGCTTGGAATGGATTAGGAAACTTGGAAGTAAACTTGTAAACTTGAAAGTGTTCTTGATGTGTTCTTGAGTAATTGTTTTTATGATGATTATAGGTAATAATCAAAGCTTGTATTTGATGATTTTTCTGAAAAAATAGTAACTTAGACGTTCATGGAAGAGTGTGTTTGTTTTGAGAGAGAATTGGGAAGAAAATTGAAAGTGAAATGGAGTGAGTGGTGAGTGGTGAAGGTGAGTGGGGTTAAAAGGAGTTCTTACTTTTGTTTCCTTGCTCATAAGTCATGCTAGTTGTCTAATTGTTGGTTCCATATGTTTGTTGACTATCTAGGGCTGTTAAGAGCTGAATTATTATGTGTATATACCAATAGTATATACGTCTAGGAGCTGGGTATTGTACGAGTACGAATACGGTTGCATACGAGTAGAATTGTTGATGAAAATGAATGAGAATGAAATTGTAAGCATTTTTGTTAAGTAAAAGTACTTTGATATATTTCTTGAAGTCTTTCAAAAGTGTACTAATACATCTAAATACACTACATGTATATACATTTTAACTGAGTCGTTAAGTCATCGTTAGTCGTTACATGTAAGTGTTGTTTTGAAACCTTTAAGTTAACGGTCTCATTTAATGTTGTTAACCCATTGTTTATTATATCTAATGAGATGTTAAATTATTACATTATCATGATATTATGATGTATGAATATATCTTAATATGATATATATACATTAAAATGTCATTACAACCATAATCGTTACATATATGCCTTGTTTCAAAATTCTTAAGTTAGTAGTCTTGTTTTACATATGTAGTTCATTATTAACATACTTAATGATATGTTTAATTATCATTTTATCATGTTAAACATAGTGTATCAATATCTTAATATGATTCATATGTATTTAGTAAGACGTTGTTATAACGATAATCGTTATATATATCGTTTCGAGTTTCTTAACTCAATAAACTCATTTTTTTGTATATCACTCATTGTTAATATACTTAGTGAGATACTTACTTATCAAAATCTCATGTTAAATGTATATATATACATATATATATATATATCATCATGTAGTTTTTTTACAAATTTTTAACGTTCGTGAATCGCCGGTCAACTTGGGTGGTCAATTGTCTACATGAAATTCATTTCAAATAATCAAGTCGTAACAAGTTTGATTGCTTAACATGTTGGAAACATTTAATCATGTAAATATCAATTTCATTTAATATATATAAACATGGAATAGTTCGGGCCACTACAGTACCTACCCGTTAAATAAATTTTGTCCCGAAATTTTAAGTTGTTGAAGGTGTTGACGAATCTTCTGGAAATAGGTGAGGGTATTTAAGCTTCATCTGATCTTCACGCTCCCAGTTGAACTCGGGTCCTCTATGAGCATTCCATCGAACCTTAACAATCGGTATTTTATTTTGCTTAAGTCTTTTAACCTCACGATCCATTATTTTGACGGGTTCTTCGATGAATTGAAGTTTTTCATTGATTTGGATTTCGTCTAAGGAATAGTGAAATCTTCTTTAGCAAAACATTTCTTCATATTTGAGACATGAAAGGTATTATGTACCCCGGCGAGTTGTTGCGGTAAGTTAAGTCGGTAAGCTACTGGTCCGACACGTTCTATAATTTTGAATGGTCCAATATACCTTGGATTTAATTTCCCTCGTTTACCAAATCGAATAACGCCTTTCCAAGGTGCAACTTTAAGCATGACCATCTCTCCAATTTCAAATTCTATATCTTTTCTTTTAATGTCAGCGTAGCTCTTTTGTCAACTTTGGGCGGTTTTCAACCTTTGTTGAATTTGGATGATCTTCTCGGTAGTTTCTTGTATTATCTCCGGACCCGTAATCTTTCTATCCCCCACTTCACTCCAACAAATCAGAGACCTGTACTTTCTACCATAAAGTACTTCAAACGGTGCCATCTCAATACTTGAATGGTAACTGTTGTTGTAGGAAAATTCTGCTAACGGTAGATGTCGATCCCAACAGTTTCCAAAATCAATAACACATGCTCGTAGCATGTCTTCAAGTGTTTGTATCGTTCTTTCGCTCTGCCCATCAGTTTGTGGATTATAGACAGTACTCATGTCTAAACGAGTTCCCAATGCTTGCTGTAATGTCTGCCAAAACATTGAAACAAATTTGCCATCCCTATCAGAGATAATAGAGATTGGTATTCCATGTCTGGAGACAACTTCCTTCAAATATAATCGCGCCAAATTCTCTATTTTATCATCTTCTCTCATTGGCAGAAAGTGCGCTGACTTGGTGAGACAATCGACTATTACTTAAATAGTATCATAACCACTTGCAGTCCTTGGCAATTTAGTAATGAAATTCATGGTAATGTTTTTCCATTTCCATTCCGAGATTTCAGGTTGTTGAAGTAGACCTGATGGTTTCTGATGTTCAGCTTTGACCTTAGAACACGTCAAATATTCTCCTACGTATTTAGCAATATCGACTTTCATACCCGGCCACCAAAAGTGTTTCTTGAGATCTTTGTACATCTTTCCCGCTCCGGGATGTATTGAATTTGGGTACCAAAGTTTGGAGATGTGAGAGAAAAGGTACTTAAGTACCTTTTCTCTCACATCTCCAAACTTTGGTACCCAAATTCTTTCAGCCCTATACCGGGTTCCGTCTTCCCGAATAATAAGATGTTTCTCCGATCCTTTGGGTATTTCATTCTTCAACTTTCCTTCTTTTACAACTCCCTGCTGCGCCTCCTTTATTTGAGTAGTAAGGTTAGTATAAATAATTATATTCATAGCTTTTACTCGTATAGGTTCTCTGTCATTTCTACTCAAAGCGTCGGCTACCACATTCGCCTTCCCCGGGTGGTAATGAATCTCAAAGTCGTAATCATTCAATAATTCAATCCACCTACACTGCCTCATGTTCAGTTGTTTCTGATTAAATATGTGTTGGAGACTTTTGTGGTCGGTATATATAATACTTTTGACCCCATATAAGTAGTGCCTCCAAGTCTTTAATGCAAAAACAACGGCGCCCAATTCCAAATCGTGAGTCGTATAATTTTGCTCGTAAATCTTCAATTGTCTGGACGCATAAGCAATTACCTTCGTTCGTTGCATTAATACACAACCGAGGCCTTGCTTTGAGGCATCACAATATATCACAAAATCATCATTCCCTTCAGGCAATGACAATATAGGTGCCGTAGTTAACTTTTTCTTTAACAATTGAAACGCTTTCTCCTGCTCATCCTTCCATTCAAATTTCTTCCCTTTATGCATTAATGCAGTCAAGGGTTTTGCTATTTTGGAAAAATCTTGGATGAACCTTCTGTAGTAACCAGCCAGTCCTAAAAATTAGCGTATATGCTTCGGAGTTTTCGGGGTTTCTCACTTTTTAACGGTTTCAATCTTTACCGGATCCACTTGAATACCTTCTTTGTTCACTATGTGACCGAGGAATTGAACTTCTTCCAACCAAAATGCACACTTTGAAAACTTAGCGTACAGTTTTTCTTTCCTCAACAACTCTAGCACTTTTCTCAAATGTTCTTCGTGCTCTTGATCATTCTTTGAGTAAATAAGTATGTCATCGATGAAAACAATGACAAACTTGTCAAGGTATGGTCCACACACTCGGTTCATGAGGTCCATGAACACAGCTGGTGTGTTAGTCAACCCAAACGGCATAACCATAAACTCGTAATGACCGTAACGCGTCCTTAAAGCAGTCTTCGAAATATCATCCTCCTTCACCCGCATTTGATGATACCCGGAACATAAAATCGATCTTCGAATAAACCGACGAGCCTTGTAGTTGATCAAATAAGTCGTCGATTCTCGGTAGTGGGTAACGATTCTTGATGGTAAGTTTGTTCAACTCTCGGTAGTCGATACACAATCTGAATGTACCATCCTTCTTTTTGACAAACAAAACAGGAGCTCCCCATGGTGATATACTTGGTCGTATAAAACCACGCTATAAAAGTTTTTGTAATTGGCTTCGAAGTTCCTTCATTTCACTGGGTGCGAGTCTGTATGGAGCACGAGCTATTGGTGCAGCTCCCGGTACAAGATCTATTTGAAATTCAACGGATCAGTGTGGAGGTAGTCCCGGTAATTCTTTCTTAAATACATAGGGAAATTCTTTTGCGATGGGAACATCATTGATGTTCCTTTCTTCGGAATTGACTTTCTCGACGTGTGCTAGCACATCATAGTAACCTTTTCTTATTAGTTTTTGCGCCTTCAGGTTACTAATAAGATTTAACTTCGCGTTGTTCTTTTCTCCGTACACCATTAAGGGTTTTCCTTTTTCTAGTATAATGCGAATTTCATTTTTGTAACAAACGATCTCTGCTTTCACTTCTTTCAACCAGTCCATATCGATTATCACATCAAAACTGCCTAACTCTTCTGGCATTAAATTAATCTTAAATGTTTCGCTAATCAGTTTAATTTCTCGATTCCGACATATATTATCTGCCGAAATTAATTTTCCGTTTGCTAATTCGAGTAAAAATTTATTATCCAAACGCATCAATGGACAACTTAATTTAGCACAAAAATCTCTACTCATATAACTTCTATCCGCACCCGAATCAAATAAAACATAAGAAGATTTATTGTCAATAAGAAACGTACCCGTAACAAGCTTCGGGTTTTCCTGCGCTTCTGCCGTATTAATATTGAAAACTCTTCCGCGACCCTGCCCACTAGTATTCCCCTGATTTGGGAAATTTCTACTAATGTGGCCCGGTTTTCCACATGCAAAGCAAACTATGGCGGCATTATCTGTTCCGATATTATTTGTTCTTTTAATTCTGTTAAACTTTGGTCCATAGGCCTCACACTTTGCCGCACTATGACCATTTCTTCTACACCTGGTGCAAAATGTCGTGCAGAACCCCTGGTGATTCTCTTCACACCTTTGACATGGTTGTTTTTGGTTTTTGTTACCATTGTTGTTATTGAGATTGTTGTTGGGATTGTTGTTGTTGTTATTGTTATTGGGATGTTTGTTGTAGTTTTTGTTGGGATTGCGATTGTTGTTGTTGCGGTTGTTGGGATAGTTGTTACGATTGTGGTTGTGATTGTTGTTGTATTGGTGACTCTTGTCACTGTTTTCCTCCCACTTTCTATTGACTTGTTTCATGTTGGCTTCTTCGGCCGCCAGCTCTTTAATTCTTCCCTCAATCTGATTTATGAGTTTATGAGCCATTCGACTTGCCTTTTGTGTGGAAGCGGGCTCGTGTGAACTCACATTTTCTTGAATCCTTTCTGGTAATCCTTTTACAAACGCGTCGATCTTCTCTTCTTCATTTTCGAACGTTCCCGGACACAATAGGCACAACTCTGTGAATCGTCGTTCATACGTGGTGATATCGAAACCTTGCATTCGTAATCCTCTAAGCTCTACCTTAAGCTTGTTGACCTCGTTTCTGGGACGATACTGCTCGTTCATCAATTGCTTGAATGCTGACCACGGTAGTGCGTAAGCAGCATCTTGTCCTACCTGCTCGAGATAGGTATTCCACCGTGTTAGCGCCGTACCTGTGAAGGTATGCGTAGCATACTTTACTTTTTCTTCTTTAGTACATTTACTTAGGGCAAACACCGATTCAACCTTCTCGGTCCACCGTTTCAAACCAATTGGACCCTCGGTTCCATCAAATTCCAAAGGTTTGCAGACAGTGAATTCTTTGTAAGAGCATCCTACACGATTTCATGTGAAATTAGTTCCACTGCTAGATCCAGAGTTATTGTTATTTTGCATCGCAGCCTGTACTGCGGCTATGTTTGCTGCAAGAAAAACACGGAAGTCTTCCTCGCTCATGTTCAAATTCTGACGAGTCGCCGGTGCCATTTTCTTCAAAAATAGCCCAAAAGAATTAAGTTAATCATATAGAATTTTAAGAGTAGTCAATAGTATTTCGTAGCATAGCATGAACTTATTTATAAAAGCTTTTTCTTCATAATAACTTTGCTAATATTAGCTAATATTGTATATTAGCGTTTTATAGTTTTTAATTCGGGTAGTACCTACCCGTTAAGTTCATACTTAGTAGCTAATATACAATTCAACTACTACAATTCTATATGAAAAAACTGATTATAATAAAATTTCGCGTTCAAATTTTATACAATATTTTACAAACTTACAATACCGCTATTATACATATAGGATGAAATATAGCACATAATAACTTTGCTACTCGGCAGCTATAAAGGCAATTCTAGTTAATACGCAAGTTGTTCAGCAAAAGAAATAAAGACACGTAATTCATAAGTCCAGAAAAAAGTCATGCATTCTGGTTTTACTAAGACGACTTCCCATCCTTGGTCTTGTGGAAAGTAACCGTTATGACCATTGGCTAGGCAGCATGTTGTAATGTCGTTAAAAGGACTAGGGTTTCGTAATGTCCAACAGCCCCGTAATAATCTAAAAACCTTGTTTCTCACCCCAACTACTGAATTCGTCACCTGTAGGAATGTTTCATTTAATAGTTGTAATCCGATGTTCTTTTTCTCACTTTGGTGAGAAACGAACATCACTAACCCGTAAGTATAACATGCTTCTTTATGTTGCATGTTAGAAGCTCTTTCTAACTCATGAAATCCTATGTTGGGATATGTTGAGTCAAAATAGTTTCTTAACCCGTAGCGTAAAATTGCATTTGGGTTCCCCGCATTTAACGCTTTAAAGAAAATACGGCGTAACTTACGGTCTCCCCAATGCGATATACCCCACCTATCAAAGGAAAGCCTTTTATAAACTAAGGCATTTCTAGAAAGTCATTCAAATGTTTGACAAGTTAATTTCGCCATAACTAATTGTGCTAATGAATTTTGACCGACTCTAGACAAGATTTCCTCAATCATATCCTCTGGTAGGTCTTCTAAAATATTCGTTTGTCTACCCTTAACGTCCATTTTATTTTTATACTATAAAATAGACAAGGATTAGATTCATAAAAGATAATTAACAAACAATAAAAGCAAATTTTACATAGAACATAAAAGTACAAGCACACTACAATACATATAATACACAACATGATTACAACTCCCTAATCTGAATCACTGGTTTCTTCTTCTTCGGACTTGGTTCGTTTTCCTAATTTTCTAGGGATATATGGTGTTCCTCTAATACGAACCGTCGTT
This sequence comes from Rutidosis leptorrhynchoides, assembly GCF_046630445.1. NCBI lineage: Eukaryota > Viridiplantae > Streptophyta > Magnoliopsida > Asterales > Asteraceae > Rutidosis > Rutidosis leptorrhynchoides. Next base: position 695,787,869 of record NC_092335.1, read on the forward strand.
TTCCACAATGGTTTAGAAAAACCTGGTGGTTTAGAGGTTCCCGGGTTATTGTTACAATTTAGGAAACACAGAGGTTGCCGATACATATAAAGCTCATCGGGGTTGGAATCAGGTTTCTCTATTTTTATACCTTTTCCCTTATTATTTTCTTTTGCTTTATTAAATTGGGTCGAGGTAATTTCTATAACATCATCGGAATCCTCATCGGGATCCGATTCATCGAAAAATTGGTAATCTTCCCAATATTTTGCTTCCTCGGCGGAAACACCATTGACCATTTTTAACTTTGGTCCGTTGGTTGAGGATTTTCTTTTATTTAATCGATTTACTGTAGGTATCAATGTTTCTTCCTCCGAAACCTCTTCTTCTTTCGGTTCTTCCTCTTCCGGTTCCTCCTCTTCTGGTTCCTCTTCTTCTGGTTCCTCCTCTTCCGGTTCCTCCTCTTCCGGTTCCTCTTTGGGAATTTGTGAGTCTTCCCAAAGTATATTCGACTCTTCATTATTATTAGGTGAGTCGATGGGATTTTTACTAGAGGTAGACATCTATCACACAATATCAAACACGTTAAGAGATTAATATATTTACATGTTAATAATATATAGTTTCCAACAAAAAATGTTAAGCAATTGTTTTTGAAGAAAAACACGGTCAAAGTCCAAACTCACTAATGCATCCTAACAAACTCGGTAAGACACACTAATGCAAAAATTCTGGTTCTCTAAGACCAAAGCTCGGATACCAACTGAAATCTTCAGTTGGGGACACCACACATCCCACCCAGTGCCTTCCCAGCTAACCGCCTGGTGACCACTGAGTGTACCTCAGATACTGATTTTAGGGCCTGCCTCTCGGCAATTGCCAACCCTCGTAAGGGATCACCAGGAGTAAGAGCCAATGCTTCGTCACAGGTAACACTGTGAGAACCTCCTTTACAACTAACCCGCCACACATGGACGGCGTTATACCAACTCTGATACCAACTAAAATGTCCCGTTCATAATGATTATAAACGATTCATATTAATTGATTTCTTTGCGAGGTTTTGATCTCTATATGAGACGTTTTTCAAAGACTGCATTAGATTTTAAAATAAACCATAACCTTTAAAATATTATGACGATTATCATAGGTCCACTTAGGTCAACACTTTGAGAATTACACCACCATTTAACATCTTGACCCTTAAAATCAAGCATTAAGCATTCACTAGTGTCAGAATTCCAATCAAGCTCCCATAAGACCCTTTGACTCAAAAAGTCAATCGTTTCTAAATTTGCAGCTTTGACTAGGGTTCCAACCTGGTCAACATTTTGAGAAATAAGGATTCTTTGACCACTCTTACACTTGAATATCATCATGGACCACAACACAATCTTGCAGCACCAGTCTTTTTCCCAAAATACCCTTTGACTAGAAAAGTCAACTCTTATTAAAAACCCCAGGTTCACTTCAATAAAGTGCAGCAGCTGGAACCCTAGCTCATCCATCACCAACTCCCAACCCAATGTGGGCCCACCCAACTGAAGACTGACACAGACCTCTGAACCTAGACACTGTGGGCCCCAGAATTGATGTGGGACCCACTTATTACCATTTTTATGTTGGTAATAGGCACTTTGGCAGCCTGAGGCCTGCATATGGGTCACTAACAGCCCTCCACACCATAATTTGAAGACCCAAAGGACCTGTTTCACCACATGCACCCCCATCTCACCTCCAAGAAAAGGATAAAGCTCAACAAACTGCAGCAAGGAAAAAGTGAGACATAAAAAGACACCCCTTATATCACCGTTAAAAAGAACATATGTATTTAACCCATACATATGCACCAATGTCTCCAATCCTATATAACTGTGGCCATTTTTTACATTGTGACATGACTTTACAGGCCTATGAACAAGAATAGGTCTTCTAATTATAAACAAATGAGACACAAGACAATGCCAACAGTTTAAAAGACCTACCCAAAACAACCTTATCACTCCATTATCCTTTTTTAAATGCATCAGAATCCAGAGTAAGTAAACAAAATGACCTCTAGACCAAGAACCTATGACAAGAAAGTGTGATGATTGATGCACACCTGTTAGGCCATTATATAGTGAATGACCTATGTGGCAGCCTGAGGCATAAGCAAAGATCACAAACAGCACTCTATACACCAAATATGAATGGGAAAGACTTCTCCTACCAAATCCTGGTGCCTGTTTCACCCTGCAAATCCCCATCTCACCTCCAAAAAATAGGATAAGCTCAACAAAAATCTTCAAGGGAAAAAAGAGACTAGTAATGACCCACCTTATAACTCCAGTAAAAAGAATATATGTACCATACCCACACATATATGCCAATTTCTCCAATCCTATGCATCTGCAAAAAATAAAAAACCTATTTCTTTCTATGTAAGGCCTATGAAACAATATAAGCCTTTTAAAAATATTATTACCAGAAATGAAATGACTCTGTTGGTGACTCAAAGCAGATGTATAACCTACCCAGCTCCACCTTATCACTCCAATACCCCATATGTAACCCCAGGACTCAAAAGACAGACACAAGGACTCAATATCATGATGACAAGACTCAGGCTTGACACATCTACAGTGAATAGTCACAAAACAGTGCATCTTCAATTCTTGCCTTCCCAAAAAATAAATGAAAGTACTTCTTCTACTCTTCCAAACAAGCAATTTCAGCAATGCCTTGCCTATTCCACTGTTAAAAAAGACAGTCTTCCATAAAATCCTAAAATTAGGGTTAGAGAATTTAAAAGTGGTAAAATAAAAATAAAAAATAAAAAGACACCACCTTATATCTCCTAGGGTTAATCTGAGAGTGCTAACCTCCAGCACATTATCTATACTCACCCAGACCCTATAATGCAACCTCAAAACAAAATGACTCAAGCAAAACAAAATGACAGTTGACTCAAAAAGACTAGGGTTACAAAGAACACAGAAAGACTCAAGTTTTAAAGTAAAGAAAGAGGTTGCATCTACCCATCTCCCCCTTATATCTCCAGCCCAAACCAAATCCCAGTTACCCCAATACTTCCAATAATGCTCCCCAACAACAAAGTCAATGGTTTGTACTAACATTTTGACTTTTTTGGTTGACCTCCATTACTTTAAACTTCCAGATACCAGCAGCAACAACAGAGAGGTGGGATTTAAGGATTTTAAGCCCCATGAGCCTTAGTCTAACAACCTCTTCAATGTGCTTACATAAAGTGCCAGCATTCCTTTGGCTTGATTTAAACAACCTGGCATTTCTTTCCTGCCAAATGTGATAAATAATTGCAGCCACCACCAGTCTTCTAATGATGCTCCAAATGGATTTATTGCACTTCTTTGAAGCCATGATATTAAGCAGATCCATCCAGTCAATGCCACCAGTAACCACATTATCAATCACCTCATCTAAATCAGCTTTGTTCCTGAAGTAATCCCACACATCTTTTGCATATTGGCAGTCTATAAGAAGGTGTGTATGAGAGTCTTTGATTTGAGTACAAAAAGCACAAAGCTTATCATTGTTGATCATCCAACTTTCAAGCCTATCCTGAGTGGGTAGTTTCTCATTAGCAGCAACCCACAGAATAAAAGCATGCCTTGGAATATTTTGAGAAAACCAGACTAGTTTGCTCCAATTAACTTTTCCCCTGGTCATCTTCATATCCATCCAGGCAGAACTAGCATTAAACTCAATAAGTTTACCATCACTAGAGACCCACTTGACTTCATCTCTTTGATTTGCATTAATGGCAGGCATGAAGGAGAATATATGATTTGCCCTTTGCGTAAAAACTTCTGGCCATCTAAACTCATTTCCTTCAATAATCTCACACATTTTGCTGTTTAGGGAAAGACCACTAGCCAAGTAGTCTCTTTTAGACATGAGCTTGCACAATGGACCAGCAGGGTACCAGTGATCATACCATATGGAAGTATCCCTACCATCACCTAATTTATGAAAGAAATTACTTCTCACAGACTCTTTAACTCTTAATATACCTCTCCAGCAGCTAGATGCTTCCACCACTTCACCATCCATGGCCCAGAACTTTTTAGAACCAATTCTATGCTCTTTAATCCATCTAACCCATATGGACTTCTTGTTAGACACCAAGTTCCATATATGTTTAGCAATGAAGGTCTTGTTCCATAAGTGGATGTCTCTAATCCCCAAACCACCTTGGCATTTGTCATAACTAATATCCTTCCATGACACCTTAGCAACAAACCTGCCCTTATCTTGGCCACCCCATAAGAAGTTTCTTAACATTTTCTCTATATCATAAATCACACTTTTTGGGATGACAAACATGGAAATCCAGTAGACTTGGATAGAAATAAGCACAGATTTAATATGCTGGAGTCTCCCTACAAAAGATAAAGATTTATTCTTCCAGTCTTGGATTCTTTTCCTCACCTTTTCAAGGAGACTAGTGCAATCCTTAGCATATAACCTTGTAGATATAAGGGGAAGTCCCAGATATCTCACAGGGAAATTACCAACCTCAAAAGGCAGAATTGAAATCACTTCATTCTGCTTATCCACAGTAACACTACCAAAGAAAGTTGTGCTTTTTGACATATTAGGGATAAGACCAGAATAGCTGCTAAATTCACTAAGAGCATCACTTAAAATTTGGACAGATCTGGCATCTGCATTACTAAACATCATCAAGTCATCTGCAAAACAAAGGTGAGTGATACCAAGCTTTTGGCATTCAGGGTGGTAATTAAAACCTTCATTTTCATCAATTTTCCTCTTGATACATAAAGTGAGGATCTCCATTACAAGGGTGAATAAGTAAGGGGAGATGGGGTCACCCTGTCTTAGACCTCTCTTACCTTTAAAGTAACCATGTTGGTCCCCATTGGCAGATATAGCAAAAGAGGGAGTGGACATGCAAACCATAAGCCAGTTCACCATTTTAGGGTGAAAACCAAACTGTTGCAAGATAGCTCTCATAAATTCCCAGTTTACAGTGTCATAAGCCTTCTGAATATCAATTTTAAAGGCACATCTTCCCTTACCTTTCTTCCAGTTATACCCTCTCATCAATTCTTGAGCTAAAAGAACATTATCACTGATTTGTCTACCTGGGATGAAGGCATATTGGTTTTCATCCACAAGGTTATCTAACACACCTTTAATCCTATTAGCTAGAATCTTACTTATAATCTTGTAGAGCACATTGCAGCAGGAGATGGGCCTATAGTCACCCACTTTTTGAGGACAGTCTGATTTAGGAACCAAGGCAATAAGAGTAGTATTAACCTCACCTAGCAACCTCCCATTCTCAAAGAACTCTCTCACAGCAGCCTTAATATCTTCACCAATCACTGGCCATGCAGCTTTAAAAAATTTAGAATTAAAACCATCTGGACCTGGGGATTTAGTTTCATCAATATCCCACAAAGCATCTTTAATTTCTTGATCTTCAACCTCTCTAACCATGAAATCAGCAGAGTTTTGGTTAAGTTTATTCTTGAAAAGGGATTCAGGCCTGTCAATTTGAACAACATCATGAGAAGTACCCAGCATACTTTCAAAATGCTTTACAAACTGACCAGGCACCTCATTACCCACAAAACTAACCCCATTCACATCCTGAACACATTCAATTCTGTTTCTATTGTTCCTTGCTTTAATGACTTTGTGGAAATAGGCAGTATTAGCATCACCTTCTTTCAACCATTGAACTTTACTTTTCTGAATCAACAACTTTTCTTCTTCAATAATGGCATCTTTATAGGCTTTGAAAAGAACACATTCATCTTCTCTTAGTTGGCTATTAAGAGGGTCATCATTAATTTGCTGCTGCACTTTTAGAAGATCCTCCCTCAAAATAGCAGCTTTTTTATGAACATTACCATTGATGTAGTTAAGCTTCCTCATTTGCTTCTTGACCTTTTTTAGCTTGGTTACAACAGAAAACATCTTATAACCAGGGACATGCTCACACCAAGCATCTTTAATAAGAGGTAAGAAATCAGGTTTCTCATCTAAGTGGTTGTTAAATCTGAAAGGCTTAACCTTCTTTTTGGCCATATTAGGGAAAGAGATGACAATGGGAGTACGATCTGATACACCATAAGGCTGGAACTCAGCAAACACCCTAGGAAAGTTGTAGTGACCCGAACTTTTCCACGTTTATATATATTAATTGAGATTGATATTTACATGATTAAATGTTTCCAACATGTTAAGCAATCAAACTTGTTAAGACTTGATTAATTGAAATATGTTTCATATAGACAATTGACCACCCAAGTTGACCGGTGATTCACGAATGTTAAAACTTGTAAAAACTATATGATGACATATATATGGATATATATATAGTTAACATGATACTATGATAAGTAAACATATCATTAAGTATATTAACAATGAACTACATATGTAAAAACAAGACTACTAACTTAATGATTTTTAAACGAGACATATATGTAACGATTATCGTTGTAAAGACGTTTAATGTATATATATCATATTAAGAGATATTCATACATGATAATATCATGATAATATAATAATTTAAAATCTCATTTGATATTATAAACATTGGGTTAACAACATTTAACAAGATCGTTAATCTAAAGGTTTCAAAACAACACTTACATGTAACGACTAACGATGACTTAACGAATCAGTTAAAATGTATATACATGTAGTGTTTTAATATGTATTTATACACTTTTGGAAGACTTCAATACACTTATCAAAATACTTCTACTTAACAAAAATGCTTACAATTACATCCTCGTTCAGTTTCATCAATAATTCTACTCGTATGCACCCGTATTCGTACTCGTACAATACACAGCTTTTAGATGTATGTACTATTGGTATATACACTCCAATGATCAGCTCTTAGCAGCCCATGTGAGTCACCTAACACATGTGGGAACCATCATTTGGCAACTAGCAAGAAATATCTCATAAAATTACAAAAATACGAGTAATAATTCATGACTTATTTACATGAAAACAAAATTACATATCCTTTATATCTAATCCATACACCAACGACCAAAAACACCTACAAACACTTTCATTCTTCAATTTTATTCATCTAATTGATCTCTCTCAAGTTCTATCTTCAAGTTCTAAGTGTTCTTCATATATTCTACAAGTTCTAGTTACATAAAATCAAGAATACTTTCAAGTTTGCTAGCTCACTTCCAATCTTGTAAGGTGATCATCCAACCTTAAGAAATCTTTGTTTCTTACAGTAGTTTATCATTCTAATACAAGGTAATAATCATATTCAAACTTTGGTTCAATTTCTATAACTATAACAATCTTATTTCAAGTGATGATCTTACTTGAACTTGTTTTCGTGTCATGATTCTGCTTCAAGAACTTCGAGCCATCCAAGGATCCATTGAAGCTAGATCCATTTTTCTCTTTTCCATTAGGTTTATCCAAGGAAATTAAGGTAGTAATGATGTTCATAACATCATTCGATTCATACATATAAAGCTATCTTATTCGAAGGTTTAAACTTGTAATCACTAGAACATAGTTTAGTTAATTCTAAACTTGTTCGCAAACAAAAGTTAATCCTTCTAACTTGACTTTTAAAATCAACTAAACACATGTTCTATATCTATATGATATGCTAACTTAATGATTTAAAACCTGGAAACACGAAAAACACCGTAAAACCGGATTTACGCCGTCGTAGTAACACCGCGGGCTGTTTTGGGTTAGTTAATTAAAAACTATGATAAACTTTGATTTAAAAGTTGTTATTCTGAGAAAATGATTGTTATTATGAACATGAAACTATATCCAAAAATTATGGTTAAACTCAAAGTGGAAGTATCTTTTCTAAAATGGTCATCTAGACGTCGTTCTTTCGACTGAAATGACTACCTTTACAAAAACGACTTGTAACTTATTTTTCCGACTATAAACCTATAATTTTTCTGTTTAGATTCATAAAATAGAGTTCAATATGAAACCATAGCAATTTGATTCACTCAAAACGGATTTAAAATGAAGAAGTTATGGGTAAAACAAGATTGGATAATTTTTCTCATTTTAGCTACGTGAAAATTGGTAACAAATCTATTCCAACCATAACTTAATCAACTTGTATTGTATATTATGTAATCTTGAGATACCATAGACACGTATACAATGTTTCGACCTATCATGTCGACACATCTATATATATTTCGGAACAACCATAGACACTCTATATGTGAATGTTGGAGTTAGCTATACAGGGTTGAGGTTGATTCCAAAATATATATAGTTTGAGTTGTGATCAATACTGAGATACGTATACACTGGGTCGTGGATTGATTCAAGATAATATTTATTGATTTATTTCTGTACATCTAACTGTGGACAACTAGTTGTAGGTTACTAACGAGGACAGCTGACTTAATAAACTTTAAACATCAAAATATATTAAAAGTGTTGTAAATATATTTTGAACATACTTTGATATATATGTATATATTGTTATAGGTTCGTGAATCAACCAGTGGCCAAGTCTTACTTCCCGACGAAGTAAAAATATGTGAAAGTGAGTTATAGTCCCACTTTTAAAATCTAATATTTTTGGGATGAGAATACATGCAGGTTTTATAAATGATTTACAAAATAGACACAAGTACGTGAAACTACATTCTATGGTTGAATTATCGAAATCGAATATGCCCCTTTTTATTAAGTCTGGTAATCTAAGAATTAGGGAACAGACACCCTAATTGACGCGAATCCTAAAGATAGATCTATTGGGCCTAACAAACCCCATCCAAAGTACCGGATGCTTTAGTACTTCGAAATTTATATCATATCCGAAGGGTGTCCCGGAATGATGGGGATATTCTTATATATGCATCTTGTTATTGTCGGTTACCAGGTGTTCACCATATGAATGATTTTTATCTCTATGTATGGGATGTGTATTGAAATATGAAATCTTGTGGTCTATTGTTACGATTTGATATATATAGGTTAAACCTATAACTCACCAACATTTTTGTTGACGTTTAAAGCATGTTTATTCTCAGGTGAATATTAAGAGCTTCCGCTGTCGCATACTTAAATAAGGACGAGATTTGGAGTCCATGTTTGTATGATATTGTGTAAAAACTGCATTTCAAGAAACTTATTTTGTTGTAACATATTTGTATTGTAAACCATTATGTAATGGTCGTGTGTAAACAGGATATTTTAGATTATCATTATTTGATAATCTACGTAAAGTTTTTTTTTTAAACCTTTATTGATGAAATAAAGGTTATGGTTTGTTTTAAAATGAATGCAGTCTTTGAAAAACGTCTCATATAGAGGTCAAAACCTCGCAACGAAATCAATTAATATGGAACGTTTTTAATCAATAAGAACGGGACATTTCAGTTGGTATCCGAGCGTTGGTCTTAGAGAACCAGAAAATTTGCATTAGTGTGTCTTATCGAGTTTGTTAGGATGCATTAGTGAGTCTGGACTTCGACCATGTTTTCTTTAAAAATGATTGCTTAACATTTTTGTTGGAAACTATATATTTTTAACATATGAATATTATGTGATATATTAATCTCTTAACGTGTTTGATATTATGTGATAGATGTCTACCTCTAGAACAAGTCCCATTGACTCACCTAATAATAATGAAGAGTCAAATGTAAATTGGAATGATTTGTGGACTGATTCACAAGTTCCCGAAGAGGAACCGGAAGAAGAATCGGAACCGGATCAAGAAATAGAATCGGTGGGGGAAATAATAAAACGGTTAAGTAAAAGAAAATCCTCAACCAACCGACCAAAGTTAATTATGGTCAATGGTGTTTCCGCCAAGGAAGCAAAATATTGGGAGGATTACCAATTCTCCGATGAATCGGATTCCGACGAGAATTCCGATGATGTTATAGAAATTACCCCAACTGAATTTAAAAAGGCAAAAGAAAATAATAAGGGAAAGGGTATAAAAATAGAGAAATCTAATTCCAACCCCGATGAACATTATATGTATCGTCAACCCCCGAAGTCCTTAAGTTGTAACAATGACCCGGGAACCTCTAAACCACCAGGTTTTTCTAAACCAATGTGGATAACGACGGCTCGTATTAGGGGAAAATCATATATCCCTAGAAACTTGGCAAAACGAACCAAAACCGAAGAAGAAGAAGAAACAAGCGAGTCGGAATAAGATAGTTGTATTCATGTGGTGTAATATATGTAATATAGTGTGCTTATGCTTTATGATATATGTAAAAATTGCTTGTATTAATAAGTATTTTTTTTATGAATCTAACTCTTGTCTATTTTACAGTATAAAAACGCAAAATGGATAGACAACCCAATATTTTAAGAGACCTACCCGGAGACATGATTGATGAAATCTTGTCTAGAGTCGGTCAGAATTCCTCGGCACAACTATTTAAGGCGAGATCAGTTTGTAAGACATTCGAAGAACGTTCCAAGAATGTCTTGGTTTATAAGAGACTTTCGTTTGAAAGATGGGGGATATCACATTGGGAAACCCATAAGTTACGATGTGTTTACTTTGATGCATATATTGCGGGGAACCCAAATGCTATTTTACGCAACGGGTTAAGAAATTATTTTGACTCAATGTATCCGAATATAGGACTTCATGATTTAGAAAAAGCGGCTAACATGCAACATAAAGAAGCATGCTATGCTTATGGGTTAGTAATGTTCGCTTCTCACCAAAGTGAGAAAAAGAACATCGGGCTACAGCTATTAAACAAAACGTTCCCACAAGTGACGGAGTCGGTAATTAGGGTAAGAAATGAGGTTTTTAGATTGTTACGGGACTGTTGGACATTACGTAACCCTCGTCCCTTTGATGACGTTACAACACGCTGTCTTATCAACGGCCATAACGGTTATGTTGCACAAGACCAAGGATGGGAAGTAGTCCTAGTAAAACCAGAATGCATGACTTGTTTCTGGACGTATGAATTACGTGTCTTTATTGCCTTTGCCGAACGACTTGTGTAATAGCTAGAATTGTCTTCACAACTATCTTGTATCAAAGTTATTGTGTGCTATATTTCATGCTTTATGTAAAATAAGCGGTATTGTAAGTTTGTAAAATATTGTATAAAAGTTTGAACGCAAAATATTATTACAATCAGTTTTTCATATAGAATTGTAGTAGTTGAATTGTATATTAGCTACTAAGTATGAACTTAACGGGTAGGTACTACCCGAATTTAAACTTATAAAACGCTAATATGAAGAAAAAGCTTTTATAAATGAGTTCATATTATGCTACGAAATACTATTAACTACTCTTAATATTCTGTATGATTAACTTGTTCCATTTAACTATTTTGAAGGAAATGGCACCGACTACTCGACACACCGTGAATATGAATGAAGAGGAATTCCGTACTTTTCTAGCTTCAAACATAGCCGCAGTACAGGCTGCGCTACATACCAACAATAACCTTGGATCTAGCAGTACAGGAAATCGTGTAGGATGCACCTACAAAGAATTCACTGCCTGCAAACCTTTGGAATTTGATGGAACTGAAGGACCGATCGGATTGAAACGGTGGACCGAGAAGGTTGAATCGGTGTTTGCCATAAGTAAGTGTACTGAAGAGGACAAAGTGAAGTACGCTACGCATACCTTCACAGGTTCTGCGTTAACATGGTGGAATACCTATCTAGAGCAAGTGGGACAAGATGATGCGTACGCACTACCGTGGTCAGCATTCAAGCACTTGATGAACGAGAAGTACCGTCCCAGAACCGAGGTCAATAAGCTCAAGACAGAACTTAGAGGGTTACGAACCCAAGGATTTGATATTACCACGTACGAAAGACGATTCACAGAATTGTGCCTATTGTGTCCGGGAGCATTCGAAGATGAGGAAGAGAAGATCGACGCGTTTGTGAAAGGATTACCGGAAAGAATCCAAGAAGATATAAGTTCACACGAGCCCGCCTCCATACAACAGGCATGTAGAATGGCTCACAAACTAGTGAACCAGATTGAAGAAAGAATTAAAGAACAGACTGCTGAAGAGGCCAATGTGAAGCAAGTTAAAAGAAAGTGGGAGGAAAACGGTGATAAGAATCACCAATACAACAACAACAGCAATTACAACAATAATCGCAACAATTATCCCAACAATCGCAACATCAATCGCAACTACAACAAACGGCCCAACAACAACAACAACAACAACAACAACAGCAACTACAACAATCATCCCAACAACAATAATAACCGCAACAACAACAACAATCAGAAGCAGCTATGCCAAAGGTGTGAAAAGAATCACTCGGGGTTCTGCACCAAATTTTGCAACAAGTGTAAAAGAAATGGTCATAGCACGGCGAAGTGTGAGGTCTACGGACCAGGGGTTAATAGAACGAAAGGAACAAATGGTGTCGGAACGAGTAATGGCGGAGCAAGTAGTGTCGGAGCAAGTTATGCCAATGTAGTTTGTTATAAATGTGGAAAACCAGGCCACATTATTAGAAATTGCCCGAACCAGGAGAACACGAATGGACAAGGCCGTGGAAGAGTTTTCAATATTAATGCGGTAGAGGCACAGGAAGACCCGGAGCTTGTTACGGGTACGTTTCTTATTGACAATAAATCTGCTTACGTTTTATTTGATTCGGGTGCGGATAGAAGCTATATGAGTAGAGATTTTTGTGCTAAATTAAGTTGTCCATTGACGCCTTTGGATAGTAAATTTTTACTCGAATTAGCAAATGGTAAATTAATTTCAGCAGATAATATATGTCGGAATCGAGAAATTAAACTGGTTAGCGAAACATTTAAGATTGATTTGATACCAGTAGAGTTAGGGAGTTTTGATGTGATAATCGGTATGGACTGGTTGAAAGAAGTGAAAGCGGAGATCGTTTGTTACAAAAATGCAATTCGCATTATACGAGAAAAAGGAAAACCCTTAATGGTGTACGGAGAAAAGGGCAACACGAAGCTACATCTTATTAGTAATTTGAAGGCACAAAAACTAATAAGAAAAGGTTGCTATGCTGTTCTAGCACACGTCGAGAAAGTACAAACTGAAGAAAAGAGCATCAATGATGTTCCCATTGCAAAAGAATTTCCCGATGTATTTCCGAAAGAATTATCGGGATTACCCCCACATCGATCCGTTGAATTTCAAATAGATCTTGTACCAGGAGCTGCACCAATAGCTCGTGCTCCTTACAGACTCGCACCCAGCGAGATGAAAGAACTGCAAAGCCAATTACAAGAACTTTTAGAGCGTGGTTTCATTCGACCAAGCACATCACCGTGGGGAGCTCCTGTTTTGTTTGTCAAGAAGAAAGATGGTACATTCAGGTTGTGTATCGACTACCGAGAGTTGAACAAACTTACCATCAAGAACCGCTACCCACTACCGAGAATCGACGACTTATTTGATCAACTACAAGGCTCGTCTGTTTATTAAAAGATTGACTTACGTTCCGGGTATCATCAAATGCGGGTGAAAGAAGATGATATTCCAAAGACTGCTTTCAGAACACGTTACGGTCATTACGAGTTTATGGTCATGCCGTTTGGTTTAACTAATGCACCAGCTGTGTTCATGGACCTTATGAACCGAGTGTGTGGACCATACCTTGACAAGTTTGTCATTGTTTTCATTGATGACATACTTATTTACTCAAAGAATGACCAAGAACACGGTGAACATTTGAGAAAGGTGTTAGAAGTATTGAGGAAGGAAGAATTGTACGCTAAGTTTTCAAAGTGTGCATTTTGGTTGGAAGAAGTTCAATTCCTCGGTCACATAGTGAACAAAGAAGGTATTAAGGTGGATCCGGCAAAGATAGAAACTGTTGAAAAGTGGGAAACCCCGAAAACTCCGAAACACATACGCCAGTTTTTAGGACTAGCTGGTTACTATAGAAGGTTCATCCAAGACTTTTCCAGAATAGCAAAACCCTTGACTGCATTAACGCATAAAGGGAAGAAATTTGAATGGAATGATGAACAAGAGAAAGCGTTTCAGTTATTGAAGAAAAAGCTAACTACGGCACCTATATTGTCATTGCCTGAAGGGAATGATGATTTTGTGATTTATTGTGACGCATCAAAGCAAGGTCTCGGTTGTGTATTAATGCAACGAACGAAGGTGATTGCTTATGCGTCTAGACAATTGAAGATTCACGAACAAAATTATACGACACATGATTTGGAATTAGGCGCGGTTGTTTTTGCATTAAAGACTTGGAGGCACTACTTATATGGGGTCAAAAGTATTATATATACCGACCACAAAAGTCTTCAGCATATATTTAATCAGAAACAACTGAATATGAGGCAGCGTAGGTGGATTGAATTGTTGAATGATTACGACTTTGAGATTCGTTACCACCCGGGGAAGGCAAATGTGGTAGCCGATGCCTTGAGCAGGAAGGACAGAGAACCCATTCGAGTAAAATCTATGAATATAATGATTCATAATAACCTTACTACTCAAATAAAGGAGGCGCAACAAGGAGTTTTAAAAGAGGGAAATTTAAAGGATGAAATACCCAAAGGATCGGAGAAACATCTTAATATTCGGGAGGACGGAACCCGGTATAGGGCTGAAAGGATTTGGGTACCAAAATTTGGAGATATGAGAGAAATGGTACTTAGAGAAGCTCATAAAACCAGATACTTAATACATCCTGGAACGGGGAAGATGTACAAAGATCTCAAGAAACATTTTTGGTGGCCGGGTATGAAAGCCGATGTTGCTAAATATGTAGGAGAATGTTTGACGTGTTCTAAGGTCAAAGCTGAGCATCAGAAACCATCAGGTCTACTTCAACAACCCGAAATCCCAGAATGGAAATGGGAAAACATTACCATGGATTTCATCACTAAATTGCCAAGGACTGCAAGTGGTTTTGATACTATTTGGGTAATAGTTGATCGTCTCACCAAATCAGCACACTTCCTGCCAATAAGAGAAGATGACAAGATGGAGAAGTTAGCACGACTGTATTTGAAGGAAGTCGTCTCCAGACATGGAATACCAATCTCTATTATCTCTGATAGGGATGGCAGATTTATTTCAAGATTCTGGCAGACATTACAGCAAGCATTAGGAACTCGTCTAGACATGAGTACTGCCTATCATCCACAAACTGATGGGCAGAGCGAAAGGACGATACAAACGCTTGAAGACATGCTACGAGCATGTGTTATTGATTTCGAAAACAGTTGGGATCGACATCTACCGTTAGCAGAATTTTCCTACAACAACAGCTACCATTCAAGCATTGAGATGACGCCGTTTGAAGCACTTTATGGTAGAAAGTGCAGGTCTCCGATTTGTTGGAGTGAAGTGGGGGATAGACAGATTACGGGTCCGGAGATTATACAAGAAACTACCGAGAAGATCATCCAAATTTAACAACGGTTGAAAACCGCCCAAAGTCGACAAAAGAGCTACGCTGACATTAAAAGAAAAGATATAGAATTTGAAATTGGAGAGATGGTCATGCTTAAAGTTGCACCTTGGAAAGGCGTTGTTCGATTTGGTAAACGAGGGAAATTAAATCCAAGGTGTATTGGACCATTCAAGATTATTGATCGTGTCGGACCAGTAGCTTACCGACTAGAGTTACCTCAACAACTCGCGGCTGTACATAACACTTTCCACATCTCGAATTTGAAGAAATGTTTTGCTAAAGAAGATCTCACTATTCCGTTAGATGAAATCCAAATCAACGAAAAACTTCAATTCATCGAAGAACCCGTCGAAATAATGGATCGTGAGGTTAAAAGACTTAAGCAAAACAAGATACCAATTGTTAAGGTTCGATGGAATGCTCGTAGAGGACCCGAGTTCACCTGGGAGCGTGAAGATTAGATGAAGAAAAAATACCCGCATCTATTTCCAGAAGATTCGTCAACACCTTCAACAGCTTAAAATTTCGGGACGAAATTTATTTAACGGGTAGGTACTGTAGTGACCCGAACTTTTCCATGTTTATATATATTAATTGAGATTGATATTTACATGATTAAATGTTTCCAACATGTTAAGCAATCAAACTTGTTAAGACTTGATTAATTGAAATATGTTTCATATAGACAATTGACCACCCAAGTTGACCGGTGATTCACGAATGTTAAAACTTGTAAAAACTATATGATGACATATATATGGATATATATATAGTTAACATGATACTATGATAAGTAAACATATCATTAAGTATATTAACAATGAACTACATATGTAAAAACAAGACTACTAACTTAATGATTTTTAAACGAGACATATATGTAACGATTATCGTTGTAAAGACGTTTAATGTATATATATCATATTAAGAGATATTCATACATGATAATATCATGATAATATAATAATTTAAAATCTCATTTGATATTATAAACATTGGGTTAACAACATTTAACAAGATCGTTAATCTAAAGGTTTCAAAACAACACTTACATGTAACGACTAACGATGACTTAACGAATCAGTTAAAATGTATATACATGTAGTGTTTTAATATGTATTTATACACTTTTGGAAGACTTCAATACACTTATCAAAATACTTCTACTTAACAAAAATGCTTACAATTACATCCTCGTTCAGTTTCATCAACAATTCTACTCGTATGCACCCGTATTCGTACTCGTACAATACACAGCTTTTAGATGTATGTACTATTGGTATATACACTCCAATGATCAGCTCTTAGCAGCCCATGTGAGTCACCTAACACATGTGGGAACCATCATTTGGCAACTAGCAAGAAATATCTCATAAAATTACAAAAATACGAGTAATCATTCATGACTTATTTACATGAAAACAAAATTACATATCCTTTATATCTAATCCATACACCAACGACCAAAAACACCTACAAACACTTTCATTCTTCAATTTTCTTCATCTAATTGATCTCTCTCAAGTTCTATCTTCAAGTTCTAAGTGTTCTTCATATATTCTACAAGTTCTAGTTACATAAAATCAAGAATACTTTCAAGTTTGCTAGCTCACTTCCAATCTTGTAAGGTGATCATCCAACCTTAAGAAATCTTTGTTTCTTACAGTAGTTTATCATTCTAATACAAGGTAATAATCATATTCAAACTTTGGTTCAATTTCTATAACTATAACAATCTTATTTCAAGTGATGATCTTACTTGAACTTGTTTTCGTGTCATGATTCTGCTTCAAGAACTTCGAGCCATCCAAGGATCCATTGAAGCTAGATCCATTTTTCTCTTTTCCAGTAGGTTTATCCAAGGAAATTAAGGTAGTAATGATGTTCATAACATCATTCGATTCATACATATAAAGCTATCTTATTCGAAGGTTTAAACTTGTAATCACTAGAACATAGTTTAGTTAATTCTAAACTTGTTCGCAAACAAAAGTTAATCCCTCTAACTTGACTTTTAAAATCAACTAAACACATGTTCTATATCTATATGATATGCTAACTTAATGATTTAAAACCTGGAAACATGAAAAACACCGTAAAACCGGATTTACGCCGTCGTAGTAACACCGCGGGCTGTTTTGGGTTAGTTAATTAAAAACTATGATAAACTTTGATTTAAAAGTTGTTATTCTGAGAAAATGATTGTTATTATGAACATGAAACTATATCCAAAAATTATGGTTAAACTCAAAGTGGAAGTATCTTTTCTAAAATGGTCATCTAGACGTCGTTCTTTCGACTGAAATGACTACCTTTACAAAAACGACTTGTAACTTATTTTTCCGACTATAAACCTATACTTTTTCTGTTTAGATTCATAAAATAGAGTTCAATATGAAACCATAGCAATTTTATTCACTCAAAACGGATTTAAAATGAAGAAGTTATGGGTAAAACAAGATTGGATAATTTTTCTCATTTTAGCTACGTGAAAATTGGTAACAAATCTATTCCAACCATAACTTAATCAACTTGTATTGTATATTATGTAATCTTGAGATACCATAGACACGTATACAATGTTTCGACCTATCATGTCGACACATCTATATATATTTCGGAACAACCATAGACACTCTATATGTGAATGTTGGAGTTAGCTATACAGGGTTGAGGTTGATTCCAAAATATATATAGTTTGAGTTGTGATCAATACTGAGATACGTATACACTGGGTCGTGGATTGATTCAAGATAATATTTATTGATTTATTTCTGTACATCTAACTGTGGACAACTAGTTGTAGGTTACTAACGAGGACAGCTGACTTAATAAACTTTAAACATCAAAATATATTAAAAGTGTTGTAAATATATTTTGAACATACTTTGATATATATGTATATATTGTTATAGGTTCGTGAATCAACCAGTGGCCAAGTCTTACTTCCCGACGAAGTAAAAATCTGTGAAAGTGAGTTATAGTCCCACTTTTAAAATCTAATATTTTTGGGATGAGAATACATGCAGGTTT
This sequence comes from Rutidosis leptorrhynchoides, assembly GCF_046630445.1. Taxonomy (NCBI): domain Eukaryota; kingdom Viridiplantae; phylum Streptophyta; class Magnoliopsida; order Asterales; family Asteraceae; genus Rutidosis; species Rutidosis leptorrhynchoides. The sequence goes on from NC_092335.1 coordinate 695,806,304, forward strand.
TATAAATGATTTACAAAATAGACACAAGTACGTGAAACTACATTCTATGGTTGAATTATCGAAATCGAATATGCCCCTTTTTATTAAGTCTGGTAATCTAAGAATTAGGGAACAGACACCCTAATTGACGCGAATCCTAAAGATAGATCTATTGGGCCTAACAAACCCCATCCAAAGTACCGGATGCTTTAGTACTTCGAAATTTATATCATATCCGAAGGGTGTCCCGGAATGATGGGGATATTCTTATATATGCATCTTGTTATTGTCGGTTACCAGGTGTTCACCATATGAATGATTTTTATCTCTATGTATGGGATGTGTATTGAAATATGAAATCTTGTGGTCTATTGTTACGATTTGATATATATAGGTTAAACCTATAACTCACCAACATTTTTGTTGACGTTTAAAGCATGTTTATTCTCAGGTGAATATTAAGAGCTTCCGTTGTCGCATACTTAAATAAGGACGAGATTTGGAGTCCATGTTTGTATGATATTGTGTAAAAACTGCATTTCAAGAAACTTATTTTGTTGTAACATATTTGTATTGTAAACCATTATGTAATGGTCGTGTGTAAACAGGATATTTTAGATTATCATTATTTGATAATCTACGTAAAGTTTTTTTTTTAAACCTTTATTGATGAAATAAAGGTTATGGTTTGTTTTAAAATGAATGCAGTCTTTGAAAAACGTCTCATATAGAGGTCAAAACCTCGCAACGAAATCAATTAATATGGAACGTTTTTAATCAATAAGAACGGGACATTTCAAAAGTGGGTAATGAGACCAGGATTACCCATAGCTCTATCAATCTTTTTCAAGACACCTACATCAGGACCTGTGGCATGAGGTTTTTGGTTCCATGTATAGAAGAGGCCTGATTGATTGATATCTTCAATCTCAATGTCATTAACACATTCTCTAAAAGCACACATTGGACTGGTAACAACAGAAGGGCCAGAACACCTATCTTCAGGGTTAAGACTAACATTAAAATCGCCTATGACTAACCAGGGGCTATCATTAACAATGTTTCTGAAGGTTAATAGCTCTTCCCATAACTTCTTTCTTCTGGTGTCATTGTTTGAAGCATAAATGAAGGAACAAAAGAACCTCTTATTTCCATTAATCTGCTCAATCAAACAGTGCATTACCTGGTCAGTATGATGCATAACATTACATGTGACTTCATTGGGATCCCAACCTACAGCAATTCTAGTTCCACCCAAGCAACTGGAATCATTTGCAGCTCTATACCAATTACCAAACACATAATTACACACTTTGTCAAGCTTTTTAGATAAAACCCTAGTTTCAACTATACAACAGACAGTACAATTACTATTCCTTATGAGTTTTTTGACTTCATCTTGCTTAGAGGTAGGATTCATACCTCTAATATTCCAACATGCTAGTTTAAACATTGAGAACAGGTTTAGGGTGGGACCCATTTCCATTCACAATACCTTCACTAGAACTCATATCAACATCCTTCATCAGAGTAGCAGTACCATCATTTTCAGATAACACATCCTCCTCATCAGAATCATAACAAGTGCCAGGTTTAAAGAAATCAATACCTTGCTTTTTACATAAAAATTGGAAAAATTCCTTATCTTCTTTAGACCAAGAGTTGACTGTTAAACCTGATGGCAATAGCTTAGGGTTGGCACATGATTTTAGGTACTCCTTTCTAGATTCCCACAGTTTCCACTCCTTATCATATTCATCTGTAACTTCATCATCTGATTCATCAACTAATGCCCCAAATTTGTTTTGCTTCACTGTGATTCCCTTTTTGTTGCTATTCTCACCCATTATACCCTTTCCCTTATCTTTATTCCCATCTGCATTACCTTTTGAGTTATATTGACTAGAACTATTATCTTTTTCATTACCTTTTGCTGCATTGCTCCTAGTGTTGTTCCCTCCTGTTCCTGCATTCTTGCTAACATCACCACCTGACACATTACCCTGATTGCTATTTCCTTTAGAGTCCCCAATCCTAGTACTATTACTCCTGTTTTTGTCACCAACCCTGACCCAGGTCTCCCCATTACCCTTATTATAGTTACCTGAAACCCTACTTTTTCCTAACTGCTTTTCACTACCCTTGTTATTACTACCACTTGCTTGTCCTTGAAGCTGTGCTCCTGTTAAATTTACCTTTGCTCCACCACTGTTTTTATTAGTGATTTGTGGCTGTTTGATAATGGGCTTACCATCTACACTCTTGATGACCTTATTATTCTTACCCATAGTTTGCCACCCTTCATCAACTTTTTCCTTTAACTTCTCCTCCCTTAACCTGTCTTCCTCTTCCTTTTTTCGTTTCAATTCAATTTCTTCTTCAGTTAAAGGTCTCTTCACACAAGTACCATACTCATGTCCAAAAACTTTACAATGAGAACATCTGACAGGCTTCCACTGGTATCCAAGCTTTATTTTTATCATTTTACCTGGGATACCATTTACAGTAGGGTAGATAGCTTTAATGTGATCAGGAATTTCTTCATTGGCATTAATGTCCACTAGAACTCTAGCATACCCAGCCTGCCCAGTTTGCCTTAAGCATCTCTCCTTAGTGACCTTATCCATAGCTATGGGTTTACCTATTTGGCTCACTATGCTACTGATGCATTTACCATTCCAGAGCTCAAAAGGTAAATCTATTAATGCTACCCACAGTGGTAACACACAAGGTTCTACTCTATCCAAATACATACCAGGTTCCCATCTTTTTAAAAACATGGGGACATTTTCAATCATCCATGGTCCACTCTTTAACACTTGTAACATCTTCTCTTCATTGCTAAAGGTGAATAAAAAGAAGCCAGAACTATTCATAGATATATCTTTTATTCCATAATTCCTCCACATTCTATTCAAGTGCCATCTTACAGTTGAATAATGCATCTTTGCACCAACAAAGTATCCGTAAAGTGTAAGGGAGTAAATAGCACTACCAACTTCAACATGTTCCTTCTGCAGTTGAACAACTTTTTCCCCACCATAGGTAATAGAGGAAGGCAAGTACTCTAATTGATCTAAAGCAAAATTGAGACTAGCATTGCCCTCTTTGCTAACAGCAGCTGCAAAAGATTTACCATCCATGACCTTGCCATCCTTCTCAACCATTTCAGTATCAACATTACTATCTGTACCTGCTTTAAATGCAGTAGGCATAACATCCAACAGTTGAATATAAGAAGGGTCTTTCTCCTCTGGTTTCTCATTCAATGACTCTAGCAATTTAGCTGTTTAAGGGTCTTTGGTGAGTGGTTCCATAGAAAGCTTTCTGGTCACTTTAACAGCTTTCTCCTTTGGTTTGATAACAGCATCATCTTTCCCAACACCATAAGATGTTTGTAGGAGACATTTAGAAGCTTCCTTAACATTCTTGGCCTGCCATTTTCTCATGAGCCTGTTAACAGACTTTTTAGTTTGAGGGGTGACAGAATGTGAGCTATCTTTCATCTTCACCAATGTTTCAATATTGGGAGCATGGGAATCACTAATGAGGTCACATAGCAGTGTGACATTGCCATAATCATCTACCTTTATGAACTTGTGCTTAGCTTTCAGAAAGACAACCTTTTTTCTTTTTTTATTAGATACCAGGCTTCCTGAGAAATCAACAATAGATTCTGTAATGGTGGCCTCAGCAAGAAGCCTATTACCTTCATCTTCAATCAGTTTAGGGTCTTCAAACACCTCATCAATAACAGCACAAAGATATCTTTTGTTCGAAATAATTTTGCTTTGATGATCAGGCACATTCTTTTGGGACTTTGGTTGCTCTTCACCCTCGATTGGATTCTTTTTTAGATCTTCACTGGATTGGGGATTGTTAACCGTAACATCATTAATCCCAACATCAGCCATGTCTTGATCACTCGACACTGGTTTTAGGTTTTCATTATTCCCATGCACGTTGACAGCCACTTTTTCCACAATCTTTGGAGTTGTGGAATTATTCAAATTCGATACCACAGGGCTGCTTTGTACATTAGTACGATTACCATTGATCAAAGGATCAAGGTTTTCTTTACCTAAACAACTAGAAATCGATGGAACAGTAACATTAGGGTTTGTCGTGTTTTTTTGCTTTTTTGGTGGGTTTCGATTAGGAGGATCAGGGGGATCATTCCCTGATGATTTCATGACAGAGATTGAAGGAAATCAACAGGAATAACACAAGATTACACGTAAAATTAACAGATTTAGAGCATGAAACACAAGAAACTGATCGAAAAATTTAAATCGCCCTAGAGAGAGAAAACGTGAAGAGAGAGAAAAAATTTGGCCGAATGATTTTTCTTAGGGTTTAGGGTTTAGGGTTTAGGGTTTAGGGTTTAGGGTTTAGGGGTTAGGGTTTAGGGTTTAGGGTTTAGGGTTTAGGGTTTAGGGTTTAGGGTTTAGGGTTTAGGGGTTAGGGTTAGGGGTTAGGGGTTAGGGGTTAGGGTTTAGGGTTTAGGGGTTAGGGTTTAGGGTTTAGGGTTTAGGGGTTAGGGTTTAGGGTTATAGGGTTATAGGGTTATAGGGTTTAGGGTTTAGGGTTTAGGGTTTAGGGTTTTTTTTTTTTTTTTTTTTGGATAAGGGGACTTTGCCCCGGAAAAAACCATTAGACGGAAAAAGATAGTACAATTACAACAGGAATACCCGAGGGGAGATTTTAGTGACCTCCGGAACACTTACAAAAAATGCCAAAAAAAGGTGACAAAAAAACTATACAGTAGATATTAATGTGCATCCCAAGGATCACCAATGACAAAATTACAAGAAGGAATAACAAACGAAGGACTGACAATGCAAAACATTTTAAACTGCAAAGGACTTCCATGAAGAAACTTCTGAACCTGCTCCATATTTACGCTGTTGGTCCCTGCAGTCCAAAAAACCTTTAAATCAGGGACTGGGTCTGTATAACCATAATACCAATTGACACCAATCCAATCATTTGAGCACCTAGACAGCTTATACTCAAAATTAGTACCCAACATAATGATCAAGCTCACTAGATCCATTTTCTGCTGCATCATATCGAGCTCAATATACATCCATGACCAAATAATAGTTAAGTTCTTCAATATAGCCAAAAAAGGCCGTAAGGTCAATATGTAAACAAAGAGCTCGTATGCATAAATAATGGGTTTGATCATGCATTTGGTCATCTCATAATCCATAATGGCCTTATAATCAGTATAACATAACCCCAAAAAATCAACAACATTCTGACCATGGTCCAATAAAACAGTGACTTTGACTGAGAGTCCACCCTGGTCAACATATTTTGAATTAAGCTTCCATTGGGTATCCTGTCTTTTGCATATCACCATAAACCTTAGAATAAACTTTATGCACCCGTCAAAGTCCCAAACAAACCTTTGACTCAAAAAGTCAACCGTGATTAAAGACCCTACATACCACCACAAATATAAACTTAAAACCCTAATCCTCTCTTTCTGCAAATAACTCATCAATAAACCAACATCCTGCCTTAAGATCATGAAAATGCAGCAAAGGACAGTATCCGAATTATAGGTTTGACCCAGAATAGTCAAAGTTCCCCTAAATAGGTCAATTAATTGTAGCAGCTGTAACAATAAACCATCAAACTCCAACCCCCAAACCAAAGTGGGCCCACCTGGGAATGTACAGACACAGACCTCTGAACCTTTACTCTGTGGGCCCCAGATCTGATGAAGGGCCCACCTATTACCATTTTTAGGCTGATAATAGACATTTTGACTTAAGTGGCAGCCTGAGACATATACAAGGCTCATAAACAGCACCCTTAACACCATAATAGACTGGGAAAGTCTTCTCCTACCAATCCCAGGTGCCTGTTTCACCATGTATATCCTCATCTCACCTCCAAAAAATGGAATAAGCTCAACAAAAATCTTCCAGGAAAAAAAGAGACTAGTTTTAACCGACCTTATATCTCCAGTAAAAATAATATATGTACCATTCCCATACATATATACCAATTTCTCCACTCCTATGCATCTGCACAAAATAAAAAACCTATTTTGTTCTATGTATGGCTTATGAAACAATATAGACCATATATTTTCAAAAAGGAAGTGACACATTTGGTGACTCAAAGCAGATGTAACTACCCAGCTCCATCTTTTAACTCCATTACCACATTTATGGTCCCAAGACTCAGAAGACAGACTCAAACACACACAACCATAATCATATGACACAGGAATGACACAACTACAGTGAATAGTCATAAGGTAATGCATCTTTAATTCTTGCCTACCCTTGTATAAATTGAAAGCACATCTACTACACTTTCTTGCAAGCAATTTCAGCCTTTCCTTACCTATTCCACTGTTTAATATTGCAGTCTTCCACAGAAACCTAAGATTGGGGTTAGGGCATTTAAAAAAGGTAAGATAATTGAGAAAATCAAAAATACACCACCTTATATCTCCCAGGGTTAATCTAAGAGTGCTAATCTCCAGCACATTATATTTTATCACCCAGACCCTATATTGCAACCTCATAACAAAGATACTAAAAGACCAAGTAACCACATTTGACTCAGTTTGACTAGGTTTAGGAGGGACATTGAGGGACATAAAATAAAAAGAAAAAATAAAGGTTGCATCAACCCATCTTCCCCTTATGACTCCAACCCAAACCAGATCCCAGTGACCCCAATACCACAATTTGGAACCCACAACAGCAGGATCATTGGTGTGTACTACCATCATGGCTTTGTTGGTTGACTTCCATAACTTTGAATTTCCAGATACTAGCAGCCCTCACAGAGAAACGAGATTTAATGATTTTTAACCCCATGAGCCTCAATCTAACAACCTCTTCTATGTGTTTGCATATGGTAACAACATTCCTTTCACTAGCTTTAAAAAGTCTAGCATTTCTTTCTTGCCAAATGTGGTAAATGATGGCTGCAATCACCAATCTTCTAATAATACTCCAAATAGATTTACTGCATTTCTTGCTGGCTAACACATTAACCAGGCCCATCCAGTCTAAGCCACCATTAGTCACAATATCAATCACATCATCTAAGTCAGCTTTCTTTCTGAAATGATTCCACACCTCCTTTGTATATTGGCAGTCAATAAAAAGGTGAGTATGAGAATCCTTGATTTGATTGCAGAATGCGCATAACTTATTATTGTTAACCAACCACCCCTCAAGCCTGTCCTGAGTAGTCAATTTTCCATTTGCAGCCACCCACAGAATGAAGGCATGCCTTGGGATGTTTTGAGAGAACCACACTAATTTGCTCCAGATCACTTTATCTCTGGTCATTTTCATATCCATCCAAGCTCTACATGTGCTATACTCATTTAGTTTACCATCATTTGAGACCCATTTCTCTGCATCACTTTGATTAGCATTAATGGCAGGTATTATAGAAAGTAAATGATTATATTTCTGCATAAGTATGTCTGGCCATTTAATCACATTACCTTCTATGATCTCATCCATGCAGCTGTTTAAAGATAAACCACTAGCCAAGTAATCCCTTTTGAGCATAAGCTTACACATGGGGCCAGAAGGGTGCCAATGATCATACCAAATAGAAGTGCCTCTGCCATCACCCAATTTATGGAAAAAATTGCTCCTAACAGATTCTTTTATTCTTAAAATACCTCTCCAACTGCTAGAGGCTTCCACAACTTCTCCATCCATGGCCCAAAATTTTTTGTTACCAATTCTATGCTCTTTTATCCACCTAACCCATATGGACTTCTTGTTAGATACCAGGTTCCATATATGCTTAGTAATAAATGTTTTGTTCCACAGGTGAATATCTCTAATCCCCAAACCAGCTTGGCATTTGTCATAGCTTATATCCTTCCATGACACCTTTGCAACAACCTTGCCTTTGTCTTTGCCACCCCAAAGGAAACTTCTAAGCATTTTCTCAATATCATAGATCACATTTTTAGGAATGACAAACATTGATATCCAGTATACTTGAATAGAGATGAGGACAGACTTTATTAGTTGGAGCCTACCTGCAAAGGATAAAGATTTGTTTTTCCAGTCTTGGATCCTTTCCCTGACCTTCTCAAGCAGACTAGTGCAGTCCTTGGCATATAATCTAGTGGATATCAGAGGAAACCCTAGATATCTAACAGGAAGGCTACCAACTTCAAAGGGTAATGTTGAGATCACTTCTTCCTGCTGCTGTACAGAAACATTACCAAAGAAAGTAGTACTCTTGGACATATTGGGGTATAATCCAGAGTAACTACTAAATTCATTTAAAGCATTACTCAAAATCTACACAGACCCTGCATCAGCATTACAAAACATCATTAAATCATCTGCAAAACAAAGATGAGTGATACCAAGCTTTTGGCAATCTGGATGATATTTAAAACTTTCATTTTCCTCAATCTTCCTTTTGATGCACAAGGTGAGAATCTCCATGACTAAAGTGAATAAATATGGGGAGATGGGGTCACCTTGCCTTAGACCTCTTTTGCCCTTAAAATAACCATGTTGGTCCCCATTAACAGAAATAGCAAATGAAGGAGTAGACATACAAACCATAAGCCAATTCACCATTTTAGGATGAAAACCAAAATGTGTCAATATACTTCTCATAAAATCCCAATTGACAGTGTCATAGGCTTTTTGAATATCTATTTTGAAGGCACATCTTCCTTGACCTTTCTTCCATTTATAACCCCTCATCAATTCTTGAGCTAACAAAACATTGTCACTAATTTGTCTACCTGGGATGAAGGCAGATTGATTTTCATCAACAAGATCATCCAACACACCTTTGATTCTATCAGCTAAGATCTTACTTATGATCTTGTATAGCACATTGCAGCATGAAATGGGTCTATAGTCACCCACTTTTTGAGGACAGCCAGACTTGGGCACCAAAGCAATGAGAGTGGCATTTACCTCACCAAGCAGTCTGCCATTATTAAAGAATTCTCTAACAGCAGCTACAATTTCTTCACCAATAACAGACCATGCAGCTTTATAGAATTTAGAATTGAAGCCATCAGGTCCAGGGGCCTTTGTTTCATCAATGTCCCAAAGAGCTGCTTTAATTTCATTCTCTTTCACCTTTCTGATCATGACCTCTGCATCAGCCATGCTCAGTCTATTTCTAAACAGAGATTCAGGGCTATCTATGGTAGAAACATTATGAGCTGAACCCAACATGCTTTTAAAATGAGAAACAAACTGCCCTGGAACCTCATTACCCACAAAGCTGACTCCATCAATATTTTGAACACTCTCAATTCTATTCTTGTTATTTCTAGCCTTTATAACCTTGTGAAAATAGGCAGTGTTAGCATCACCCTCTCTCAGCCATTGCACTTTACTTTTCTGAATTAACAACTTTTCCTCCTCAATAATGGCATCCTTATAGGCTCTAAATATAACACATTCATCTTCTCTTATCTGGCTATTAAAAGGATCATCATTAATCTGTTGTTGGACAAGTAAGAGGTCTTCTCTCAAGATAGCAGTCTTTTTGTGGACATTTCCAGTTTGGTTATTCAGTTTCCTCACTTGTTTTTTCACTTTCTTTAATTTGGTTACAACAGAAAACATCTTATAACCATTAACATGCACACACCACACATCTTTGATCAGAGGGAGAAATTCCTGTTTATCAGCCAAGTGATTATTAAATCTAAAAGGTTTAACTTTCCTTTTGGCCATATTAGGAAAAGAGATGACAATAGGGGTGTGATCTGATATCCCATATGGAAGAAACTCAGCAAAAACTCTAGGGAAGTAGGTGATAAGACCAAGATTACCCATAGCTCTATCAATCTTTTTCAACACACCCTTATCAGGTCCTATGGCATGTGGTTTTTGGTTCCATGTATAAAGTAGGCCTGATTGGTTTATATCTTCAATTTCAATATCATTCACACATTCTCTAAAGGCATTCATAGGGTTAGTAACAACAGAAGGGCCAGCACACCTGTCCTCAGGGTTGAGACTCACATTAAAATCTCCAGCAATTACCCAAGGGCTGCCATTAACAATATTGTTGAATATTGCAAGTTCTTCCCATAGCTTCTTCCTTCTTGTATCATTATTTGAGGCATAGACAAAAGAGCAGAAAAATCTTTTGTTTCCATTTATCTGCTCTACCATACACTGAATTACCTGGTCAGTGTGATGAATCACATTACAGGTTACTTCATTGGGATCCCATCCAACAACAATTCTGGTTCCTCCTAAACTACTAGTGCTATTAGAAGCTCTATACCAATTACCAAAGACATAATTACAGACTCTGTCGAGTTTTGTAGATAAGACCCTAGTTTCAACTATACAGCAAACACTACAGTTACTTTCTCTAATAAGTTTCCTGACTTCATCTTGTTTAGAGGTAAGGTTCATACCTCTAATGTTTCAACATGCTAGTTTAAACATTGATAACAGTAGTGGTGTTGGTACTATCTCCATTGATAATACCTTCATCAGAATTCATATCCACATCCTTCATTAATACAGCTGTACCATCTGTTTCAGAATTTACATCTTCTTCATCTGATATAGTGCATTCATAAGGCTTAAAATAGTCAATACCTTTCTTGTCACATTGAACTTTAAAAAAATCTTTCTTTTCTTTTGACCAGGCATTGACTACTAAACCTGATGGAAGAAATTTAGGGTTAGCACATGATTTGATGTAATCCTTCTGAGATTCCCATAATTTCCACTCCTCATCATATTCATCATCCATCTCTTCTTGGTCTGATTCATCCACTAAAACCTCAAATTTATTTTGCATAATTGTTTCATTCTTTTTGCTACCATTCCCACCCATTATGCCTTTGCCTTTGTCCTTAGCACCTTCAGAGTTACCCTTGGCTTCAATCCCACTATCACTATTCCCCTTATCATTGTTTTTTGCAGCATTACACTTAGATCTATACCCATCTAAATCTCTATTCTTACTAACATTCCCATCTAAAACCTTTTCCTTTTTCCCATTTTCACTCATATCCTCTATTCTGATGCCATTGCTTTTGTTCTTATCTCCCACCTTAACCCATGCTCCTCCAGGTTTGTTGACTTTGCTGTTATTATGACTGTCGCTACCATTTTTAATGTTACCAGTATGTTTGGGGTTTGGTTTGCTGTTACTACCACTAGTCTGCTCCTGGGTTTTGCTGCCTGATATATGAACCTTATTGCCATTT